>NW_018127885.1:2141917-2161684 GCF_001952655.1 Monopterus albus
CAATGATGTGTCCCCTAAACCATAATCACTGGCCATACCTCAACGTTACAAAAGCACAATCATTGTCCATACCCCAACCCCAACCACCCTCACCTCACTGTAAATAATCATTTCCATTTTCATCATTTCCAAATAATCATTTTCCATACTGCCAGTATATATACAGTATATATACACACAGTATACTGCCATCACTACAATATACATGTTTTGCATACTTCTTTATTTTGCTGACAGTTTTATTCACAGGCTTTCTGCAAAATGCCACACACTTCAAATTCATGCCAACTGATATTGTTGCATCCAGTAGATAAAAATGAAGCTTCAAGAAGCTTTGCGCTGGAGTGAACCAATTGGATGAAAAGCTTCATTGCTTCATGAAGCTGCATCTGCCCATCACTAGTAGCAAGTATAACTCGGTGCAGGCACAGCAAATGGAAAGTGAATACAATTACCCCAAGAACAGGAAACAGCCCTGACCTTCCTGTTATTTTGTACACCCCATTTATATAAGTGAGGCTAGGTTAAATAACAGAAAAACTTCTGTGCCTAATAAACTGCCAGCTGAGTCCACCCTATGATGACAGATGAGGTCAACATTTAAAAACAAAATACTGCTCATAAGACATTATTAACATATCTAGCCTATATGAAACATATCCAAAATATTCATGAAATGATAACCACCTTTATTGGCCAGGTATGTTACACACAAGGAACTTGTTTCTGGTACAGAACCGATGGCAGCCATCTGCGGCGCCACCTTAACGGATAGCTCTAACCATCAGGGGCAAAAGGGGCTTCAGTGTCTTGCCCAAGGACACTTTGACACATGGACTGCCGGCACTGAGATTCAAACCTTCAACATTCCGGTTGGGAGATGACTGCTCTACCCACTGCACCACTGTCACCTCCCCAGGAAACAGTAGAATATTGAAAATAAACATCTCAAAAATACTAATAATTTCCATGTATATCTAACAGTGTGTCACCTTGTTGGTTTTATCGGAAAATTTTATAGTGCTGTAAATCTCCATTTTCACAGCAGCCTTTGTGCCTGTGCAGAGTGAGTCAACCTGAGTGAGTGTGAGCTTGTGTGCTTTATTTCATTAAAAACAAGCTGGTCTGAATGATGCCAGCTGTAGCTGCAACAACAAGATTCTCATTTGATGTCATATTTGGGTGTGAAGTAGCACTCTGAGAAGAGTGTCAGCACAGGGCTAGATTACCTTCTCCCTCCCTTCAAACATTAGCTGGCTTATAAACAGTGCAAATCTCAGCAGCTTCTATATTCTCTAAAAGATATGATACATCTCCTTCAGTAAATCAAGCCTGATAGAGGTCATAAAGAAAGTGACATGTTCAGTAATATGAATACTTCTGTTCCTCCCTCCACACTGTGTCACATTAAGGACTAGGACAGTGTAGAACAGGCCGAAGTAGATCCTCACATCCTCAATACTTGTGTTTCTTCTTTGTACCTAATATTGGCAGTTGAACAGTTTCTTGCTTTGAAAAATGTATCAGCACTTGAAAACAGCTAGAAAATGTCTGCAATTTGGAAGAAACTGCAGCCTTGCACAGGAAAGCAGAGGACAATTGCAGCCAGGTCCGTATTTGATGCTTTGTGAGGGAAATATCAGCATCCTTAAAACTATATACCTTGGGTAAATCTTAATTCCATTACTTGAATCCATTTTTCCCACACATACATCTTTTGCTTGTTTTATCCCTGCCCACCTAAGATCTAAGCAAAAAAATTCAAGGAATTGAGGAAACACATTTTTTAGAGCCATGAGGTGGCCTTTCCTGTAATCCTTCATCTGAAGTGTCCAGTCATCAACCAATTTCTGATAAAAGGGACATGCTGTCCACAAAAATGCTCTGGTGTAGTCTCTCTCATGGCTCCTACAAGCAGCCACCTTGCTTCTCAACCCTGGGCCCCCATAGTAAGTATAAGTGCTTTGGGGTGTCCTTGATCCTCACTTGAACCACAAGTTGTTTCAGTTAAGTGAGAATTGAGGAGCAAGAAACAATCAAACAAGGGAACTGGGATTTACCTTTTGTCAAAAACACTGAAGAAATAGCTAAACATTTTGGAAGACATACTTGACCCTTTTCCAGCTAAATGCCCACATCATATCTGTTCATAGTAGGATAGGCTAGTGCACATCTCTGTGCTCAATATGAAGCTAGCGGCCCGGGTTTGAATCAAGGTTGCGTCAGGAAGGGCATCCGGCGTAAAACACGTGCCAAATGTCAACATGCGAGTTGTCAGTGTGACGATTCGCTGTGACGACCCCTAAACAGGAAAAGCCGAAAGTGACTTTCCTACCTTTATTTAGGAGGCAATTAGCTTAGCTTAGCTAGCATACAGATTGGAAACAGGGAAACAGCTATAGTTATCTCCCAAGAAAAACATGTTTGTTGTATGGATTTAACAAATGAGATATAAACTGTTAGTGAACTTTGATGCTGGTATGGGGGGGGGGATTTGTTTTTTATGTTTGGAAAGAGCCAGGCTATATGCTAAAATTAATTGACTGACTTTTGGCTGTACAGACATGAATTGGTATACAGTACTTCTTCTCATTTGTTTCTCAGCAAGAACAAATTAGCAGACTTTAAAAGACAAATCAAAGTGCTTCTTTACAAAAACCAAGATCAGCAGAAATGCAATGTATTCACATTTCTAATGGTAAAAATAACTTTAAAAATATTTTTTCTTCCTTACAATAAATTCTAACTGGACCTTGTATCCAAACCTGGAACTCCTGCATGTGGAAGGACTAGATCAATGATTGTTTTTTTGTTTTTTTGAGAAAACAGTAATGTTAAACTGTTGGAGTTCAGCAATCCTGCTGTTTGCCAACTGTCAAGTTTGAAAACTTAAAGAATATCCTCATTTAAACAGTTAGATTACTATTTGCGGGAATAAGCTGCATTAACAGCTTTGAAGAAAAGTAACATTATCCAACAAAAAAATGTTTGATAGGATTAATGATTTTTGAAGGTTGGCTGTAACACCATAGTGTGTTTCTATTTCAGGGTTTGCTTGTTCTGCAGAGCTGCTGCTTGCAGAAACACATTGTATTGCTAGCCTGCTCGCTCCGTGTGTTTCTCGATGGCCTCAACTGGATGTGTGGTACAGTGTGGTAGTTATCTCCCCTCAGAGACATGATCAGAGCGTTACTTCTCTCTAATAGTGCTCCTCTGGGCTGACTCACCTCCCAGCTGACGGACAGTGCTTTATTAGTTTTTTTCAGGATAAACGTCTGCCTTTCCACCCCTTACAAAGCCACATCTCAAAGGGTCACTGACGCCACCATCCTTTTTCTCGGTTATTTATAAACCCTGTCCCCGTGCCTCGTTGAGGTTCTCTACACACCTGACTGTGCATGGCTGATCACATTGATTGAGTCAAAATGCTATTAACAATGAGCACTCAGCAGCAGCAGGAGTGAACACCTCATCTCCAGTGTCTTATCTTCTTTTTTTAATGTCCTCACACTAAATGTCAATCATATCTCTGTTGCAAAACAAAAAGTAATATATGTAAGAATTATTCAAATAGGCGCTTTTTTGTGTAAGCTACGGATCCTTAAGCTGTTTGTGTCTGGTCATATGCAGAGAAGAGTAGTTGTTTCTCTATGACAGGGTTTTATTTTTCCCATCAAACTAAACTAGTAGTTTGTGGCAAGAATGTGTCAGTTTTGAGAAGCAAACTATAGCCTTACAGTTGTTAGTCACCGAATTTTGTCTCCAGAGAGCACATCATTTTTTCACAAGCCTTGAGAGACATAATGGCATTTTCACCATTTGTTATGTTTGCCATAAGGTCATCTCAAATTTAAATTACATGAAAAGAAAAAGTGATAAATATAAAACAACAGATGCTTCTCTCTAATTCTACTAAAAACAGAAAGTGTCAAGGGAAGAAAAAGCACTCTTCTGTATCTGCACATTCACCAGATGTGTTTGTGTTTTTTTCTGGTGGATGACCCTATTTAGTTTCTCTCCACAGTCCCTTGAGGATTGTGCTCTCTAGTCGACTGTCCTTGATTGGGAATCACATGAATCATCCCTAAAAATACACAAAAACACTATTTGTATTGGTGTTCCTGCTCCTGATAATATGAAAAGTTCATTGTTTGTTTTTGTGCTCAGCAAAAGTTGCATGGAACCAGGAGGTAATTGGTTCATTTTTTTTTTTTGACATCTTATGGGTCAGTGGACAAAAGCACAAATCATCTATTGATAATACTTTGGATTACATAAAACTCTTGAACATTTTCAGGAGAAAGACACTCAGTGTAAAGTGTATAACCAAGAAACAAGGTTTACATAATGACATGAATACACCCAATTGTGCTTTTTTCTTTTTTTCTTTTAAATAGGACCGAAAAATGGTTATCAGTGATGTAACTTGGGAAATATATTTGTTAGAATAGTGAACTTGAGTGCTGGTCTGCATCTTTCATCTCTACACCTTCAAATTCCACTCCACCTTTTCTTCTTTATCAATCATGAATTAAATGAATATTGCATTTACCATTTGCCTAGAGAGCAGTTGCACTTTGAGATTTTCTTTAAGTGCCAAGAAGGTCATTGTATGCATAAGAGTGAAGATGTGAATATGAACAGGATGATCACAGAGCGAACGGGTCACAGTCCGGAGTCTTGAAGCCTCTTTTGCTCATTATTTTACACTGGGAATGTTTCAGTTGAGGCATTTGGGCTTTAAAAGAGCAATTAGATCAATAGCATCAATGAGAGCAGCAGGAGGACCAGGAACTCAGCATGGCTACTTACATATTTATTTAGGGCACATCCCCTCCATCTGTGCCTGTATCAACAGTAACACTGACAAGCTCACAAACACTGTCACAGTGAAACTTGAGTGTCGGTTTTGTCAAAATTTTGTTGTATCAAGTATAGTAGTCAAGATCTTAGTAGCAGAGAATATACAGCAGCAACACCAAAGTTGAGCAAGCGGCATTTGATAGATCGCAAGTTTGGAGCTGTGTTATCACAGTGCTATTGTGTAGTCATAACTGATTTCACAGTGGTTACCTAACATTTTTCTCCTTGATATCTACTTACCAGTTTGGATGCAAAGACAACCACGGCTGGCTGTGAACACAGATAAATGAATATTTCTAAGCCTGCATTTTTTTAGAGAGCTGTACTCAGATCAGTTCTAACTATGCAAAGACAAGGTGTTCATGAAGTCGGTGTGTTGTTGCTGTATGTAAGCTCCAAATAAATGTTTGAGTTACATATCATCTGTGTTCAGCAGTACCTTAGTTCCTTCATCATTTCATACTTATTGTCCTTTTGTGTTGATCTTCTGATGCAGTGATATCACAGCCAGTGCTGATTATGCTTTGTGACCATTTTGTCAAGGCACATTTGGGCAATGAAATGCACAGTGAACCCTTTGATCAGTGCTAATGAGATCAGGTTCCCTCTTCATTCAGCATGTATTGCATCACACTGAATAGAGAGCAGCATTGCAGGTTGAGTCTGAGGACACCATGAAGCTAATGTGTTGCCAGAGGTGACAAATTATATAACAGTCAACAGAACTGTAACCATACACAATTCATTTTAATGTATTTGTAGAAGATATAGGATTTTAGTACAATTAACTGTCTGATGATGCTTAAACTTGACAGTTTATTAATATAAACATAGACACTATTATAGATATTGACACATTATATCTGCCACATTCTTCAAACCTCATATTAGGAAGAGGCACAACAGGAGAGATGATGATAAACATGAGTCACCACATTCTCATACTGACACAGTCGTGCCATGGAAAACATCCCAGCAGTACTCTGGGTGTCTCCAACTTCATGGGATGTGTGCCATTAGTAAAGTGGCTTCAAAGAAAATGAAGATCAGAAATTCTTAAGTACAAAAACCTGACTGTAATGCTAAAGTAAGTAAAATAGAAATATAAACAATTATTATAAAGGACAGAAGAGCAATATTATTTCAAGAAAAATCTCTTAGAACTGCAGGAACCTAATTTTAGTTTCCCTTTGAAGCTACTTCCGAGGCTGATCCGTACTATCCTTGGGTGACCCAGCTTAATGAAGAAGTCCCCTGGTTTAGCTCTGTACTGAGGAAATTTAGCGCAGCATACCTTTGAAAGCCTTTCAAGCCAACACAAAATGCTACCGTCCTACCACACAAGATCCATCCATCCATCCATCCATTTTCCTCCGCTTATCCAGGACCGGGTCGCGGGGGCAGCAGTCTAAGCAAAGATGCCCAGACTTCCCTTTCTCCAGACACTTCCTCCAGCTCCTCCGGGGGAATGCTGAGGCGTTCCCAGGCCAGCCGAGAGACATAGTCCCTCCAGCATGTCCTGGGTCTTCCCTGGGGCCTCCTCCCCGGCCACCCTGCGGAGAAAGCTCATTTCGGCCGCTTGTATCCGGGATCTTGCCCTTTCGGTCATGACCCAAAGTTCATGACCATAGGTGAGAGTGGGAACGTAGATTGACCAGTAAATCGAGAGCTTCGCCTTACAGCTCAGCTCCTTCTTCACCACGACGGATCGGTACATCGACCGCATTGCTGCAGAAGCTGCACCGATCCGCCTGTCAATCTCCTGTTCCATCCTTCCCTCACTCGTGAACAAGACCCCGAGATACTTGAACTCCTCCACTTGAGGCAGGAACTCTCCACCAACCTGAAGGGAACAAGCCACCCTTTTCCGACTGAGAACCATGGCCTTGGATTTGGAGGTGCTGATTCTCATCCCAGCTGCTTCACACTCGGCTGCAAACCGCCCCAGTGCATGCTGGAGGTCCTGGTTTGATGGGGCCAACAGGACAAC
The DNA here is from genome assembly GCF_001952655.1 of Monopterus albus. Lineage (NCBI taxonomy): Eukaryota > Metazoa > Chordata > Actinopteri > Synbranchiformes > Synbranchidae > Monopterus > Monopterus albus. Next base: position 2,148,771 of record NW_018127885.1, read on the forward strand.
GTCGTCTGCAAAAAGCAGAGACGAGATCCTGTGGTCCCCAAACCGGACTCCCTCCGGCCCCTGGCTGCGCCTAGAAATTCTGTCCATAAAAATAATGAACAGAACCGGTGACAAAGGGCAGCCCTGCCGGAGTCCAACATGCACTGGAAACAAGTCTGACTTACTGCCGGCGATGCGAACCAAGCTCCTGCTCCGGTCGTACAGGGACCGGACAGCCCTTAGCAAAGGTCCCCGGACCCCGTACTCCCGGAGCACCCCCCACAGGGCGCTGCAAGGGACACAGTCGAATGCCTTCTCCAAATCCACGAAACACATGTGGACAGGTTGGGCAAACTCCCATGAACCCTCCACCACCCTGAAGAGGGTATAGAGCTGGTCCAGTGTTCCACGGCCAGGACGAAAACCGCATTGTTCCTCCTGAATCCGAGGTTCGACTATCGGTTGAATTCTCCTCTCCAGTACCCTGGCATAGACTTTCCCAGGGAGGCTGAGGAGTGTGATCCCCCTATCGTTGGAACACACCCTCCGGTCCCCCTTCTTAAAAAGAGGGACCACCACCCCGGTCTGCCAGTCCAGAGGCACTGTCCCCAACTGCCATGCGACATTGCAGAGGCGTGTCAACCAAGACAGCCCAACAACATCCAGAGACTTAAGGTACTCAGGGCGATATTGTTCTCAAAATGTGCCAACTAGAGCTCTGTCACCCTGAATTTAATGCCAAACTAAATTGACTCCTCTTCACACAAATGCTGGGAGAGCCCAGTGTAATGAAAAGGACCTATACCAGTTCATCCTCCATCTGCTCAAAGGCCGAGTCATTTAAAAAAAACTTAAAGCTGCACAAATTAATATTTTTAAATTAACAACAGATGAAGTAATTATGTATATTGTGACCTCTGCAGTTCCTCTAAGCTAAGCCCTTATTCCTTTTTGAATTTTGGCTGTGGTTTCTTGTTTCCAGTAAAAACGCTATAATAAACCCACTGTACAATATATTATCTGCTCAGCATCGAACAGACGGGCACAGTTATCAACACGCTGGTGAAAAAGATGGAGCATTTAGCAGCTAAAGTGCCAGATATGTTACTTGGGAGTTGGTAGAGACCAAAAATCACGAAACAGGACTCCAACTATATGCAAATGCTGCTTCATGTCTGCTGGAACAGTAAACAAATAAATGTTTGTGAATGTATTCATCAGCAGTCTTCTAAGATGATAATGCCAATGCTGTGTTTTTATTCCAGTGTAGCCAAAAATATCAGTTAATGCAACTAAAAGAGTAATGGTTCCAGTATAGGTCATAAATCCCACCTCCTCCAATTTAATGGATGGGACACCCAAACTAAAAACTCAAAGTACAAATCAAATACAATTTTCCCAGAGGTCACTTCTATTGTTGTCAGATATTTCACACAGATGTGTGTACAAGGGGTCAGTTTTCTGGTAAGTTAGTTTTTTATAAGTTATTTGATGTCATAAAAAGAGTATTGGAGTGGGGGTCCAATACTGTTGCTCTACTTCTGGTTGCTACTGTGCAGAATCTGGTTCTCAACAAAGCAACATGGCAACCACAGCATTCACAATGTTTTGGCATCTTTTTTTGCATAGTGGACGGAATGCCAGGTCCATTGTATATACAGTATGTCAATGAGCATAACACATCCAGATCTCAGACAGAAGTGTTGGGCATCAAGTTGCATTGTGGGTAATGTAGACACAAGCTATTTATAAGAACAAATAATGCATGAAATCAAACAATATCTCAGGGTCTGCTGCATCAATTTAAATACTATTTTTTAATTTTGTGATTTTGATTTTGTGTCACCTACGTATCTACTTTATATTTCATTTATATTGTGTGGCATTTGTGTGGATGGCGAAGTAAGAATTTCATTGTACAGGGAAACACGTTTCCTCACTGTGCATATGACAATAAACATTTGATTTGACTTGACTTAATTGTTTGTGTTTAGTCTAAGAATGTAGTGGGCTACTCTAACTAATTCAATCCGAGGTGTTTATATATCATATATGAAGGTGCACAAAGTATGAATATTATCTGATGCACTGTATATGACACCACTCAAGTCTACCTGCTTCCATAGCTCTCTTGCTACATTACTGCTTCATGATTCGTGCTGCACCCTCTGACCTGTTGAACTAGGACAGAAACTGTCTGGCTAAAATAATAAAGTCAAACAACAAGCTGGAGCTTTTAAATACTGTACACCTTACCTACAAATTATCTGGGAACAAATAGGATGCCCTCCAGTAAACCAATCTTGCTCAAAATGCTCTTCTGTGATTGCTTAGGTTTGGTGATATTTCAGTGCAGTCATGCTTTCAAAGTGACTATGTATGTAAGCTAGAAAGACAGAGTAAATGATACTGTTCTTATTTGATTGAATCCCATGCTGCTGTTTCTACTTAGAGAAGTGAGCTCCCTCTAGGATGTGGAGTGCTGTGAGGCAAAGATAACCGGTTCTTATCTCAATCTGCTCAGTCAGGTATGAGAGCTCCTGGCCCAGGGGAACATGAGCAGGGATCTCGGTGCTATGGGCATCACAAACACACTAATGTTCCATTCCTTTAACTGAGCACCATGTATTTTAATTATGCTTATTATTTTCCTTGCACCAAGTATTTCTGCAAAACAGGCTGGCCGCCAGATCATCATGGTAAGTGCATTGTTATAATGCCTGTTTTGCATTGAAATCAGACAAAAAAAAAAGATTAAAAACTGGGAGAGCTGTGATTCAAGCTGAGAGAGACCTCACTCGCTCAGCCTCCCGTTGCAAACTCTGATAGGAGTCCTGCATGGGCTGTGTGTGCAAACAGCAGGACACAAACACAGACAGCTCAGCCAATTGTGTCAGCTAAACCACTCAGATTTAGAGAGTAAGAGAGTATGTGAGAAATACGCAGGTGATACTATGCTTTCAACGCTGGGACTACTAATGTATTGCTTTTTAAGACTTTGTGTTTGCCAGTACATGGAGCCACTATGTACTGTCCAGCACTTTTCCGGACTTCCAACCATTAGCTAAATTGCCATGAAATTCTGTACAGACATTCATGGTTCCTATAGGATCCATCATAATGATTTTGGTAATTCTCTGACTTTTTCATCTTCTGCCATCAGGAGGTTAATATTTAAGGTTGTGAGTGAATTGTCTTGACAGCTACCAGCCCAGTCTCACATGAAAATGTAAAATAGCTATGTTGGTCCTCAGCTACAAATGTAGGTGAGGAAATTTGTAAAATGGCAACACTTTTGTGTTGCGGCTTAGTGTCTTTCCTCATGTTCTCCTTTCTTTCTGTTGTATGGCGGTTGGCAAACAATGACATGGTGCATTGCCGCCACCAACTGAATTGGAGTGTGGATCAGGAAGCTAACACTGAGTGTCCCACAGTTTTGAACTATAGAAATTTTAAAATACAAGTAAAGGTGGTGTTTGGCATGGATGAATATGTCCAGCAAACACTTGGCTTTTACGCAGACAACCAGATTGTGTTTGACATTGTACTTTTCATTTGAGAGTGTTTTAACCGAACCCTATGCCTCGGGCCACTTGCGTAGCCTACAGCATAGGCTCTACATAGATTTAACGCTGAACCATAAATCAAGTTTAGGAGTGGCTAATCTCCAAGGAGTTGGAAAGTATTCAGTGTGGCAGCTTTCATTGTCTCAAACTATTTTCTTATTGCACCCAGGATTAATTACTGAGTTGTGTGTGTCCTCTGGTACCTGCCAGCTCTTCCTAACTCCTAACACATCTGATCAGGCCCTGATGCAAAACACTTGCCACCTTCTTTTATTAGGAACCTAAAGAACAATCATCTCTCTGAACAAAAGCTCATTCACTAGCCATTATTGTTGGAGCAGGATTATGGCTGGTTAAACACTTACTTAAATATATTAGAAGAGATATATATAGAGATGTATAGTTCAGCCCACTATAGGGGATATGATTGATTCAGTGGCTCAGTGATTTGTTAGAGATGTACCTGGTGGAGCATGATTCAGTTTTAAATTAATGGATGTCAGGTATCCTGCCTTGCAGCCATGTTTATGAAGCTTCAGATCTATTGTTAGTTCTGTCACCCAGAGAGGACTCATTTTGCAAAGGCCAGTCTGTGTGGTTGTGTCATGTTGGATTCTGCAGATGAGCCCTGACATCCTCAAGGACGGACAGGACTGATTTGACGTCACAGACAACAACAGACAGAAAAAGCTCTTTCCCCACCTTGTGCTGCAGAGGAGGTGTATTTTGGTCAGAGTGCCTCATGGTGTCAAAGACGTCACAGTCTCAGGGGTGTGAACCGCAAGCATAGTGAAGTTCTTTAACTCACTGTCAGAACATTCACTCATCCACACTGATGTACCCACATACTCTGACAGATTCAAACCTCTGACAGATATATCTGTGATTAATTCACAGTGCAAAGCACAGTTGAAATTGTTCTCTTTTATTCTACCTGTAAATTACACAGCGACACTCTATGGTTTAAAGGTTTAGAGTAAAATCTTTAACCAAAGATTATTCAGGGCCTAGTAATCCTGATACACAGATAGTCACCTCTGTGCATTTTCTTACAACTTATTTGATAGCAGGGAGAGTATCTGCTCTCTGCTTGATGGAGGGCAGAGACATTGATAAGCTTTTGATTTGGTGTTGTAAAGACATCTGTGACAAACCTACCAAAACATCGATTTGGCCACTAATTACTGCTGCAGTTGGTGAGGCTGCTGCAAAGAATTGAAACGCTGCCTGAAACCACACCAGATAGATTGTTTAAAGACTTGTCAATTTAAAGGGCAGGAGGAAACATGATCATGAATTGACAAGAAAGTGGGAGTGCGTGAGTGTTCGGTTTAGATACAGATGTTAAAAATCTTAATGATGTCAAGCAATACTGTCATCTGTGAACATATCTTGACCACTTGCTTACTGAGAGGTTATTAAGGCACCTCCTATTCCAATATCTAATTAAAGGCTCCACAACAACTCCTAATAAGTGCAGTGTAGAGTTGATAAGCAACCAATTCTGAAGCTTCGAGCTCTCTGAATCATTAGGAGGATGTTGAGCTAAAACAGAAAACTCAACACAGAGGACATCAAAGTGCCCACTCTGCAAAATGAATAGCAAACTCCTTATTAGATATGCAACAATCTCCTAGGATACAAGCGACATACCCAGTGATCACCCAGCAAATATGTTGCCTGTATAATGCTCTTGAATAATGCTCTACTCAATTACTGCTCACCAGAAGGGCAGGTGTTGGCTTGCACTGAGACGTGAAAGAACAGAAGGAGTGATGGAGAAAGAGGCAGAGACCATTTCAAGATTTCAAGTATGAGAACATAGCACTTCTCAATATGAAAAGATCAAAGTGTCTGAAAATGTGTTATACTTCACAGGACATAATCATGAGTGGATGAGGGGGAAAAAAACACTCGCAGCATCTGTGAGGGGTGGCGGGTTTTTAAGCTGCACTGGAGGCATTTTCCTAAATCTGTCAAGCTAGGAGAAAGGCATGGAGCAGTCCGGTGCAAAGCTGCAGCAGGGTTTGTGCCAGTTCATTACTGTCGCAGCCCACACATTCGCTTGATATAATCGCAAAGACACCAAATGCCATGAGAATGTCAAACTCAAGTCTTTAAAGAGACACCCAGCACAGAGGAAGAAACACAAACAGCACCTCGAGAACTGAGGATATATGCTCAGCTTGTGTGTTGAAATGTAAATGGCATTGTCAAGATGGAAAAGATGGGCAGAATATAAAAATATCTCCCTTATGAGTTAATTATAAGAAAACTGCTTGTTTTTCTGTATTCACTATATCAAACATCCTTCTCTATGCCTTAAGCAGATTTTTTAAATGACAGAACCACATCAGCTCTACAGAGCAATGGAGATGGAATTCAGTTTCCTGTAAACAGTTTTCTGGTCATAAGCAGTATGCATCACAGATCCTCTATTTAATTCCTCAATCCTTAAATTAAAAAAGATGATATTCTGGGAGACATGGTTATTTTCCTTTTTGCTGAGTGTTAGAAGAGAACATCGATACTGCTAAATATGAAGCCTCCCCCAAACAGCCTGCTAGCTTATCTTAGAACAAAGACTGGAAACAATTAGTAAGCATATAACCCCTGGAAAACAAATATTTTTACACTAAGGTTTTACTACATGATTAACAAACAGTGTTTTTTAAATAGGCTGAACAATAGAGGTGAACTTAGAGAGAGCAAGGCTATCTGTTTTCAGTTTTCATGCAAAGCTAAGCTAACAGGCTGCTAGTTGTGGCATAATATCTAGCATACAAACATGAGAGTAGTATGAAACATCATATAAATCCTGGAGCGAAAGTAAAGTAAAGTGTTTTCCCAAAGTACTGAGCATTTCCTTTAACCATATTGATTGTCCTGCACAGTTTAAGTCTGCCCACTAATCAACATCAGTCCCATATGGTCTAGCGGTTAGGATTCCTGGTTTTCACCCAGGCGGCCCGGGTTCAACTCCTGGTATGGGAAGTGACAGAGGTGCGGTGGGTAGAGTAGTCATTTAACCATCGGTTGAGTTGGCCCTGCAGGTGGCTCTCTTCATATTATGTGCGGTTGCAATATCTCTCTCTCATACAGATAGATAGATAAATAAAAGTCACTTTGAGTAATTGTTTCTTTATGCACTTTCTCAATTTTTATCTTTTGGTTATCAGAATTAGCTAATAGCCCCTAGCTGGCCCTGTTAGCCCACAGCTTGTGTGTGTTACCCAAAAAACCTAATACATTTTGTTTTGTAATAAGCTATGTCATAGCCTACCTGACACCCTTAGATAATAATAATAATAATAATAATAATAATAATTTGGGGACATATTTCACACATTGCTTCAGGTTTTTTGATAGCACATTTTGAAGGCAAACCTAACATCTGCCTATAGAATCAATCAGAAATCTTTAATACAATTTTTCAAATCAAATATTTCTTCATTTTCAAATATGTTATACTGAAAAAGAAAGCATATAATACAGCCATATTTGAAAATAATAAGAGACTCATACAAACGCAAGTGGCATAGGATTGTAAGGGTTAAAATCTAAGAATACAAAGATTGTGACATTTCAGTACATTTTTTCAACTGTGCTGACATCACAGTTGAATTTCCCACAGTCCTCTGATAAGTGAGTGATGCCAGACATTTAATCAACATCAGATTTTAAAAAGAAGCTGACTGCTTTAGGAGACATTGTAATCAGGATTTAACTTTGATAATTGTTGATAACTTTTAAATGTAGTTTGCCAGGATCTATAAATAGTCTCACAGCTACTGTAGTCTGTTGAGTAAAAATCTCACAATGCAGATGGAAGAAATGGTTATATTTAGAAAGGAGGGGAGGAAGAGCAGCAGCTGCGATGTAAGATATCTGAAAATGGAAACTGCTCCCAGGGGTGACAGAGCTTATTCGCTCCATTTTAATTATTTTCCCTTCAATATACCACCGACAGCAGCATCACTGGGACAAAGATGATGCTGTATGATAACTGCTGACATCCATGTGGCTCCTTCTGCTAATGAATTGTCTAAACCAGGGAGCTGACCAGCAGTTAGTTCTAATCAAGAGCACAAAAATGTACATTTTACCTTTTCGATGCCGAAAAGCACTATAGTTCTTAAAATAATAATGAATTTTGGGACATATTTCACAAATTGCTTCAGGTTTAAGGAATCATTTGGTATTCATTCATTTACTTTGTCCAAACAAAGATACATCATGGCACTGACATTTATGATATACTGTAATGCCCCTCGAACATAACGAGCACATTTATTTTGCTTATTGAATACAATATGTTCCATTTTATCAAACCACCTTTTTCATGTTCCTCATAAACAGCTAAGAGTGTGACAAGATCTTGTCCCATGAGATCTCGCGATATTAAAATGTGACCAATATTCCTCATCCATGTAGGAGCTATTTGATGTTATCAATAGTCTGGCAAAAATGTAACTTCCTGCAGTGATGTAAGGTATGGGGCAGCGTTAGTCTGGGGGTGAGGGGTTGCAGGGGGAGTGTTGTAGGCACGGCCACGTTGTGATGAGTCAATGTGAGGGGCTTCATTCACGTTTACCACCAGTGTGTTGGCATTGACAGATAAAGAAAATAGTTTAACATCCACTACTAACAAAAATGCATGGCGTGCCATTATGGTGTGTTAACTGTGGCTCAAATTTGACAGTGAATAGCAGTGAATGCTCATGCTAACAAGGTAAACAAAAGAATCTTCTTCCCATGGGTGTTCATGTCCCAATCATCCCCCATACGGGATTGGTCAATGCAGTGCCTTTGCTGAATGATGTCACAGTCCGGTGTGGTGTTGTGAGAGTGAAACTAGAAGGTCACCCACAGCTTCAGTTAGAAGTTAGAAGCTCATGCATAGTTTATGCACAGTGATAAGGTCTGAAGAGACTCATGTAAAATCATACAGGAGAGAAGCTAGTCAGTTGAGTCTGTGGCAAAACCTTTTACAGTGCTCGCATATTGTTGTGTTTTACTGCATATGATAATTCATACTCAGAAAGTAGAACTGAAGTGACATTCCTTACAAGATTATTAGTTTCAACATTTCAAAATGCACCTGCAGTGTTTTGCATTTTGTGACTTTCAGTCAAATAAAGGACTCTTTTTTCAATCATGTATTTCATCACTGAAGATTTTTTAAAAATAGTGTTCAAATATCATCTCCTCTGGTTCTCGTGAACCCAGTATCATGTATGGTTTTGTCTTGTGAGCTAATAAGTGTATCGTCACACCCCTATAAACAACGTGCCCTTAGGGACTGAGAAAGCAATCACAGGTGAGACATCACGGCCAGCAACTGACAACTGGAGTCGTGAGATGTCAAGTGTTTGGATGGTTAATAACGTTATTAAGTCTCAGCTTCAGTAAAAAAGGGCAGGGGTCGGAAGACTAATGATTGATGTGGTGGTGGTGATGGTGGTGGTAGCAGCTTACTTGCAGAAGTGGAAGGAGAAAAACACTACCATCAAAAAAGTATTTGAGTAAATGCCAATAAAAGCCTCCTGGTCCTTGGTGGAATGTGGCTGATTTACCTGTTCCTTGCAGGGCTGAGAACATCACTGTTCTCATTAGAAACTGCTTCTGTGCTGTCTCATAGCAACCTAAAAATAGAAATGCCCCTATTAGGCTGTATAGCTGTGATGGTTGCTACAAGTTCTGGCCTTTTTAATTGTGCAATAAATATATATAGGTGCAAAATATTTTGCTCTTTCTTAATTTGCTGAACAGTGAAACATGCCAATCAGAGACACATCTCAGATCTGTTCAAATAAGCTCAAATTGTGAAATGATTGTTATATTATGGACTCACTGTTTATAAAATATTTCTGATTTTAATGTGTAAGAAATCTCTTTAATGTAAGATGTTGGCATTTCCTGTAAGAGCCAGTGTGATCCAGAAAACAGCAGATTCGTTTGTCAAATGTGACAGCTAAATTGACGTAGCTATTGTCTTATCGCATGGCAGATATAATGCCTGCCTTATTCCAACAACTGGCACTGATGCTCCACTCTGCAGGGAGATCAAATATATATAGTACAGACTTATTATCTAAGGCATGGAGTCACATTTTTAAGAAGAGGCATAAGCGAAGTAGTTCAAAATTATTATCCTCTACATCATGTGTAGGCCCGACTGTCTCTTTTCAATTACTGACTGTCCTTTTGAAACACTTACAATAAAACACACTCGCATTTACACGTTTACGTCTATGGGAGGTAACAATCATCTTGTTTGAGTCCTGCACATATGAAGATCAGGACACAGGTTTTCAACAGACGCAATTTATTTTGGTCTACTCTGACGTCAAGAGAATACACGTTTCTTTCAGCAAGCAAGAAAGTTATTTATAACCCGCTACATCTCCAGGTTGTGATCCTTGAGTGCGCAGAGAAAGGCATACTCCCCATTGGACTGATGTAGTGTGCCTCCATAACAAAAGCCACGCTGCTCGTGTGCAATGGTGCCAGAGAGGTAGGGCACCCTGTAACCTAAACTAGGACACATCGATGGGAACAGCCACGGCTGAAATACAGGGATATTGCGAAGACCTGCAACAAACTTTACGTTTTGAATTATTACTCTCCCCCAGATTGTTCTCTTTTACATGACAAAGCACCGGGTACTTTGAGTATGGAAAACCTCTCCTCCGATCAGGTAAGATAATTAGCAGACACCAAGTTGTTCTGCAAAATTATTAAACTACAAAATTACTGAAAACGAAGGTAAATTAATTCAACTTTATAATGTCGTTATCTTGCGTCGCTGCTTTGTTCACCTTGGAAGAGGCTGGTAAAATGCTGTAGCCTTACAATAGCATCAAATGAATGGATAATGTTTGCAAATTAATATTTACATTAGAATTGTAGTTTCATTTGCGGAATTCAACGGAGAATTAAACGACTACCCCAACTATTTTTAATGCTGCGCGTCTCTGTCGCCAGGTTATAAATGAGAACCAATGACAACGACTCTCACACCTCAATGCATGCTGTTATTTAATGTCGGTCGTCTTAACATATTGTACGACCACTATTTCAGATGTATAAAAATCAAGTTGACGTGCAGCTTCTTAGACATATTTTGTTCCAACAGAAAAAGATGAACAAGGCTGTTGTTTTTATGCTTTTATAAGCTGGTAGATGCTTATGTTCGTTATTATTTCTTTTTCCATAAATGTGATAGAAAGAGACACAAGCATGCTACCATCTTTGACCGTGCTAAATAGATAAACTTTGATTTTGATATTCAAATGTCATCACCTGATCATCCATCAGATGTGATTTGTGAATCTAACAGGTGCTGTTACCATGCTGTCTCCTGCATGCACATGATTAGCTTATTGGACATAGACACGATCAGTTTCCTCCTTGGAAAAATACATTTTGTTATCTCCCACTGAACTGTTACATAAAAAAATATATCAGAAATGTGTAATAGTAAGTTATATCTGTCATTTTTAAATAGTAACAGGTGGCCACCTGCTGGTGGTGATGGTTAAGCAAAGCATTAGAGGAACAAACACAGTATGAGTGTTACATTATAAATATTTTGCAATGTAAGCTGAACTACTTGATGATTTGACATTGATTTGTTCAAAGGGCTGTGAGCTGTAAGTTCAACTTTGAGAAGATCTGTGATTGACTGGGAGATGGCAGATATACTGGAGCTACGAACAGATGGAAACTCACTCCTGAAGGCAGTATGGCTCAGGCGCTTGAGACTCACCCGGCTCCTTTTGGAAGGAGGTGCATATATCAACGAGAGCAATGAACGTGGACAGACACCTCTCATGGTGGCTTGCATGTCCACACACACTGACCAGCAGAGTGTAAGTAAGTCAAAACTGGTGAAGTATTTGCTAGACAACCAGGCAGATCCCAACATACAGGACAAAGGAGGTAAGACAGCTCTAATGCATGCCTGTATCCACAAGGCTGGACACGAGGTGGTAGATCATCTGCTGAGCAATGGAGCTGATCCCAGTCTGGAGGACAGGACCGGGGCCTCAGCCCTGGTCTACGCCATCAATGCAGATGATAAGGAGACGCTAAAACTGCTCCTGGATGCATGCAAAGCTAAAGGCAAGGAAGTCATTATAATCACCACAGATAAGTCACCGTCTGGTACTAAAACTACCAAACAGTACCTAAATGTCCCACCTTCACCAGAGCTGGATGAGAGGTCCTCCTCAGCATACTGTGCTTCTCCCTCTGATATCAACGTTACTGCATCTCCCACACCTGAGGAGGAGCAACAAAACACAGTCTTCAGTTTCCAGATGAAGCTTAAAACCTCTAGTTCAGCTTCAAAACTTGCCAATGGGCCCACATCTCCAACACGCAAACCTGTAAACCCCAAACGTGCACGTTTACCTCAGCTGAAGAGGCTGCAGTCAGAGCCTTGGGGACTGATTGCTCCCTCTGTCCTTGCTGCAGCTGCTGCCCGTGAGGAAACTAAGAAAGCCAGCTCTGATGAGGACGTTGTTGCAGGGGTAAACGGGCTCTCACTGAGTAAGAGGTCAGCTTTATCACGACACAACAGTGTGGATGAGAAGGACAGCTTATTCCCGCTAGTAGGCGAACAGCCTTGCAAAATGACAACCTCACTATCAGTTCCTCCAACGTCTAAAGCATCATATGAGAGATCTCTAGGGCAGCACCAGCCGCTGGCACGGCGCAGTACTGTGCCCACAGAGCAAGACAGCAGCAGCTGCAGCAGTGGACTAGCTGGTCTAAGAGATACAATGCACAGGAGACGTCTAGGGAATGATCACTATGACTCAGATTCACAGCTCTATTCAGACTCTGCAATGCTAGACTCCCCTAAGGTCCCTGTGGAGCGAAGGAAACTAAACACATCTCCACTAGCGATGATGACCAGCTCCAGAGAATCTCTAGACAGCAATGCCAGCACATCCTCTCCTAGCACAGCACATAGACATATACCTGGCCTCCTGGAGAGGAGAGGCTCGGGTACACTGCTGCTAGACTACATCTCCCACACCAGGCCTGGCCACCTGCCCCCTCTCAATGTCAACCCCAATCCTCCCATTCCTGATATCGGGGCTAGCAGCAAGCCCTCCTCACCTTTGGCTACAGGTATTAGATCTATAGCTCCAGTAGCACCAAACACACCAAAGAGAGGTGGCCTCAAGTCCAAGAAGAAACTTGTCAGAAGGCACTCTATGCAAGTGGAGCAGATGAAACAGCTTTCTGATTTTGAAGAGCTGGCACATTAGATAGTGATGGTGTTTATGCAGCACATTTTGTGGGAATAGAAATGTTAGCACCATAAATTGTCAGGAAATACATCCATTAATTCAG
>NW_018127885.1:2161763-2187401 GCF_001952655.1 Monopterus albus
ATATATATATGTATATGTATATATATTTCACCTGAGCAATATAGATAGATTTCCTCCATGTTCAACACCCACCCATAAGGATAATTATCTTCTGACTTCACAGTATCTGCTGCATATGTATTACAGTTTTGAATGTAAATGCCAAGACATGGTACTTCTCCTCTGATCTAGCTCTCTTACATAATAATGTAATGCTTAAGGAACATACAGGGTCCATTTGTAGCCAACAGGCCATTTGGGTGCACTTTGTGCATTTATAATTAACATCATTAATGAACTTTTTTTTTGGAAAAGAAAAAATGTGATGCACTTGTCTGAGATGTAGCTTTGAGTAAGATGAAATATGACTGTTTGTAGCAAATTTGTACAAAGTGCCTTCAAGGAAAAGAAACCTAAAAAAGAATGGACAGATACATTTAATGTATTAGGATCATTTTTAATTCATGACGATGTAACCAAGGTGTGATTTATTTCAATATTGTTAGTCTCACATGGGGAAAAAAAAAGAATGAACAATATGCCTTAAGAAGCAGGCAAAACAATGGGATATACATAATAGCACTTTATTGCCCAGGTGGAAAAAACAGAAAATGTTGCTGTTAACAGCAACATTCAAAACAACAGCTTTCAAAAGCACGCGTAGTTCTTACATGATGAATTCAAGTAAATGACATGTGAACCCACAGTGAACAAAGACTTCAGTTAAACATTTCAGTTAAAATGTCATTTTCACACTTAATGGCAATCAAAGCTAAAGATCATACAGCTTCCATGTAACTTACCTGTGAAGCATTGCTTCTATTTAAGAAAAAAGGAATCCATAGTATTTTTGCAAGTAGTTTGTTGTATATTCTGAATAAATGTCTATCACTTGTGATTTTCTGTTGTTTCTTTGCTTACTCATGTATCACATTAGGCTGGAGCTCAGCTGCTAGTAGCCACACAGATGCTCATTAGAAAGAGCACCAGTCCTTCTTCAGGCCACTTGGCAGTTCATTGCTACTGTGATGACGATGACGAACATCATCATCATCAATGTCATTGTGATTATGTCACATATACCAGATGCATTCAAATCCCACAGCTTCTAGGCAGCTTCATCATCCAGACCCTGAGGTGCCATTGTTTTAGTTGCTCTAATCAGTGCAGGATACAATGATAAACACGCAGCTTGATCTGTTCCCATCTTTGCTCATGTAGTCACAAGAACAAGTTATGAATCAGGATACGCTGATGAGTGAAGTCAGTAACAGTGTAAGATGATGGTATTTTAATGATGCTGTGATTAACAACTATCTAGTAAAAGAAAAATATATTAATACCAACAAAATAACTTTTCCACAAAGCAGGAATCAATCAGTACTTTATATTTATTCATGGCATTATGAAAATCTTGCTGTTTCTTAGATTTACAGGCAACAGAAATTATAATGTGAGTGTAAAAGGTGAAGACAGTGTGAGCCTTTCTTTAATTCATACAAAGCAATGCGAACACATGCACTAGCCTGTAAACGTGAGCCAGTTCTTCAATAGCAAATGGCTGAACTGCCAAAAACAAAATAAAATAAACAGAACAGTTCAGACATTGGATAATGTGCAGTAACCCCCCCCCCCACCCCCCCGCAACAGAATAAAATGGTAAAGTGCCCAAAGGTTCCAGATTCCCAGTGTCTCCAAATGTTTGAGTTTCACTGTGTAGCACTTGGTTGAGGGCTCATTTCATTATGTGTCAGTATCTTGCAGTGGGTCCTAAGATCTTGAGACTGTTTTAAAAAAAGATCCCTGTGCTAAAAACTATTTTTTAAAGCTGAAGTACCCCCCCCTTTACTTTATGTATGATGCACGCTCATAGTGACAAACCCACAGACTCTCTGCAGGCCCCCTCAGCTCTATGGAGCGTTTTAGTCTATTCTGGATCAGAATTTTGGTTTTTCAATTCTCCTGCCCCCAAGTGCCCCTGGCTGTCAGCTGAATGTTGTTATCCAGTGACTGCAAAATAACAAAACAAATGTATTCAACTGTGTTCAAAGAAAGTACACAGTCAAAGAACCAAGGTTGATAATGGTAATCTGAGAATACACATAGAGTACTATACATACTGTACATACATTGTTACAAAATGGTCCTTAATCTAAGAGCAATACCTACAACTCCTCCAGCAGAGGTCGATGTAGGTTTACCAATTCAATCTCAAAGGAGTCCAGTAGATGGAGCACAAACATCACAATAGGCCTCAGACAATGCTTTATTTTTTTAAAAATCCACAGCTACCAATCAAGTCTAAGAACACTGGGAAAGTACTTTATATAGCATTTGGTTATATGCTAAACTCCTACAAGCAAATTAATATGTGTCCCTACTGTTGCGCAAGCAGATAAAAAAAAGAAAGCCATCAGTGGCATGACAATGACATTAATAATAGCATTACACTCTGAGATCTAAATGAAAGCCCAGTCAGAGCTGCATCTGAGCAACTGTCTTTGGAAATAAAACATTTAGTTCCCCCCCCCTTATTGATGAGAATAAAGCTTTATGTGTCAAATCAATGTCATCCTCTTTCTCTGAAATTTTGAGCACAATGGGGTAGCCTAAATTAAGGAGTCTGGAGGAGGACTGAATATACAGAGAGTGCTTTGACCTTGGGCTTTACAGGGTGACACCTGAGACTGACTCACTGTGGAGAACTGCTGAGAGTCTGTGAAGGTGGGCAACATGTGAGACTGCTTACAAGAGTTCATAGGTTGCTGTAGAAAGTCAGGGTGTTACGTAGGCTGATTGTCACAAGTTCCGGACAAAACTATACATTCCAGAGACAGTTTACCTTCTTTATAATGTTATAAACACAAGTTGAAGAATGCTATTTTTCATAGAGATTTACATGTCGTATATTTGTTTACTACTGTCTGGGTACTCTGACTTCCTCCCACAGTTCAAAGACATGCAGTTTAGGTTAATTGGTGACTAAATTGCCCATAGGAGTCTTTATGAGTGTGTGTGGTTGTTTGTCTACATGCCAGCCCTGTGATAAACTGGTGACCTGTCCAGGCTGTGCCCCGCCTCTCGCCCAGTGTCAGCTGGGATTCTCTTCAGCCCCTCTGCGACCCTATTCAGGAATGAACGGTATAGGTAAAGGATGGATGGATATTTGTTTACTATATTGTTATTAGTTCTGCAGCTGTGCAGCACCCCTATTCAGAGGTGACCTGACTGTCTCATTTGCTTGCTCACCAATAATCCTATCATGTGACTATACTGCATGCTTTCCAATCTTTCTCCCAGTATGGTAACTGTCCCCTGCTAAAATTAGAGGGCCCTCTGTCGACACATTTTGGAATGTGACCATCCAGTTCCCATCCTGCAGATGAGCACTGGATGGCACACTAACTTTCACCGTAGCTCAATATTTGTTGTGTTTATTTGAGCTAACCCCTTCTCTAGAAAATGACAAAGTAAATACTGTGAGGTTAGTTTTTTTTTACTATTGCTCTGATCAAATCTGTTCAGTGGCCTGCATTTTCTGATCTGAATGTACTGTAATGCATATATGTGTACTACTTCTGCCCGATATACATGTGAACTTTTATTTTATTACTAATGCTGTATTATGAAAATGTTGACATAAACTGTTTGTGTCATAATTACATATATGGTGGAGCATTAAAATGGACTCTTCTGAATATTACAAGGCTTACTAACAAGCTTGATGCATTAAAAGATGTAAATATTTTATAAAGTAGTCGTAATGGACTTGTGAGATAAGACATCAAAAATTTAAATGCCATGCATAAACACTTGTGATGGCTTCATAAACTTTAGATTCCAATACATGAGGGTTGTCAGATTTGGTTAGGATTAGAGAATGTTGGGGTCAGGTTAAGCATCTCAACACTGGGTTAGGTTCAGAAGGGGAACACACAGGCTACTATGTAGCTACTGGGAAACAGACAGAATCTTCTCCCGAATATTGGAATCTAACCATGATGGCAGTCTGTGGCCCAGGCTCAAGCTGACACGAAAATATTTCACCCAGCTCATGACTCAGACTCGTGATCCCTCCTCTGTGTGACTCTGACGTAGCGCTCAGCGTGTCCCGCCGGTAAGGGAGAGAGGGGCGGTGCTGCTGCTGCTGACTATATTGCAAAGAGACTCGTAGCAGTTGGCCCCTCTTTGCTCTGACTTTCGTCGAGTGTTAATCGCAGACTGATTCGAGCCGGGTAAACATGGCTGGATATTTGAAAGTCCTCAGCTCTCTTACGAGGTCTGCCGGCGGCGCTTTTTACAGAAACCCCGCGGTGCTTGCGCCGGCTGCAAATTGCCAGACTTTGCAACAAAGAAACTGTGAGTTATAGCAGAGGTCACCCTCCGCATCTTTATGTTGACAGTTAACGTAATTACTGCTCGACCTGGCTTTGTGTTAAGATGCCCCCTTTAATATCGCTCGGGCTATATTTTGGGAAGCTAATGTAATATCAGCTCAGCAGGAGCGCGACGTCGTCCAACATTTAAAAGCCGGTGATACCGAACTAACGCAGCCATGCTATACGCGAGTTGCTAGTCAACTGGGATGCTGTAACGTTAGCTTTAGTGCTGCACTGAGCTTCGGGGGAAAATGGTCTGCACACATCCCAACCTCTTTATGGCTATTATATTGCAGGTCAAGTGTATTTCATTTAGATAACATGGATATTGTAAACGTCGAGAGAGAGAGAGAGAGAGAGAGAGAGAGAGAGGAGGGCCGACACAGCTAACCGGTCAGCCGCAGAGAACTGTCTTTGTCTTCCCCATACGAAGTTTGAGGAACAGTTGATGGCGATGTGAAGCTATGTGGTTACATGATTCAGTTAAACGCTTACAACCTACAATCTGCTGTCAAAACAGACGTGACCGGGCATGTTTACATTACGTTTACCCCGAGAGAGGACATAAATCAAGGAGAAAATTGGCAGTACGAAAACCGGCAGCAGATGAATCATTCATTTTCTCGTTTTGAGCTATCTGTGCGGGGATGTCCTTGCTAGAGAAAGAATATACAATCCCTGCTACTCGCAATCAATTTATATCAGCCACCTAAATCCAAAATGACGGGCTGTCATCATGTTTGCAGTGCGGCAATAAAAGGTTTTAGCCAAGGTCAGCCGCTGCATACGAGGCTCCGGTGTAGAGCGCAATGGCTGCCATTGCTCGGTCTGTCCTACATAAGGTTATC
Organism: Monopterus albus; assembly: GCF_001952655.1. NCBI lineage: Eukaryota > Metazoa > Chordata > Actinopteri > Synbranchiformes > Synbranchidae > Monopterus > Monopterus albus. Next base: position 2,166,970 of record NW_018127885.1, read on the forward strand.
CATCCGAGTTACATCCACTGGACTGCTAGGTGCTACACAGTTTCCCACTTCTGACCATAATCTGCGATTGTACAACCCTGTGCATCTCTTTACTTCTCTGGTGCCTCTAAATGCTTATAGATTTTATTTTATTTTATTTTTTTAAAGATCAGCACCAGGTCCTTTGGTCCAGATTTGTCACGTGAGCTCTGCAGACATCCACTACAGCATGGCTTACATGCGCTGGCGTTGTAGATAGCAGTCTCCATGCGAACCAAGCCAGCACGCCCAGTTAGCGTTTATAAGGCAGAGGGTGAATTGTAGGTCACTCTGACTCATGGTGTGCTGAATCAGGCTGTCATTTGAGCATTGCAGTCTACCTAGCTGTCTGTGGTGAATGATGGTAGCACTGTTTGCACTGCCAGCAGTGTCTCATGTAGTTGAAACAGCCCGTCCTATTGAGAGCAACCTGGGGCAGCATCGTCACAGTAGTTTAAGTGATTTACTCAGAATTATCCAGGATGTAAACAGTGCTCCAGTCTCTGAGACCAAGAGTGGAAGACTGACAGTTGTGATGGCTGCTTTATTGAAGTCACCAGCTGCATTGCCTTGGGGAAGGATCCATTTGCTGCAAGTTATATGCTCTCTAAATGTCATTGTTCTTGTAAAGTTGGTCAGCTTTGGATTTTACAGATAAGAAAAGGTGTACTGCTGTTGTCAGTCTCCAACTTTAATTGCAAATTTGGCATAGTTTCCTTTTGCGTTTACAATTGAACGCCCCATTCACTAAGCATCTCACCAACACCCGCATCTCGGGTTCAAGTCATTTTATTTATTTGGGGAATATCTTTTCCTGGAATCAGATTAAAACTTGGGTGGTTTAAGGTTTGTCTCTTGGTGAAACTGCAGATAACACAGCCAAATGTTGTACTGGTCATCTTGGCACGTATAATTTTTAGTCCACACAATATGATACACAAGTAATATTGAGCACATACTGTAGCACATGACCTTCACAGTATAGTTTTAAAATTTGTTGTTGGATAAACACCCTGTGCTACAGACAGGTTATTTAAAATGGCTAAATTCTAAAAGTAACTACTGGTGAAAAGATTAAAAAAAATCTTGCAGACCTACTGTTTTCCTTATGTATGTGTGAGTGATGTGGCAGACATGACTTTGTTTGAGCTTGCCCTTCATCCTCCAGTTTGTTCAAACACTCAAAGAAGTTATGTAACTGACTCAACTCCCCCAGGACCAGTATTAGCACGTTTACTGTATTTTAGACAAGTAGGGAATTACTCCGAACTGTACATTATTAATGACCTGCTGCAGAGAATTAACAGTCCCTGTAGTAAACAGAAGCATTCAGGAGGTGCTTAATTTTCCCTGATCCTTAGCATGTAGCAGTTAATACAGGGTCTGCTGCCAGTCTTTATCGTGAACACATATACAGTATGAATAATAGTGGTTTGGAAAACCTGATTTCCGAACGACCTTTTGCTATTGCATAACATAATTGTAATATAAAGATTGCACCTCCTATTTGCTGTGGGGTTATTTTCAGTTCTTGATGGTCACCACTGTACACAATCCGTGGTCTGCAGGGTCATGTGTCATGTTTGGAGCATGGGAACAGAGAAGAGGCTGTTTTCACAGGTGCTGCCATGGTTTCACAATCCCAGCTAGATCAGATATCTTCACAAACCCACATGGATTTAGATTTTCTTGAATAAATACATTTTCTGTAATATAAGGAAATGTTGATTGCCTTATCACTCCTGCAGACACGTTACATTTACTTGCATTACTTTAGAAGACTGCAGTGGTGAAGGATTAATTTGGCTGAGAAATATGAGTCACTTGATCTTCTGCGCCTCCCCCTGTACTTTTCAATTCACTGAAATGCTCCTGCTAGCAGGGTTCTCACACACTGAGCAGAGTGAGAGAAGATACAGTGGATATAAAAAGTCTACACACCCCTGTTAAAATGCTAGGTTTCAGTGATGTAAAAAAAACGAGACCAAGATAAATAATTCCAGAACTTTAGCCACCTTTAATGTGACCTATAACTTGTACAACTCAATTGATTTGATTTGATTTGATTTATTCTTTCAAACATGTAACAACAGTCAGTATGTAATCACACGTAATTCCAGACATATCCACAAAAATATTTTCAATTTGCTTATACCTAGTACATGCTTGAATGAAGTAGGAAGAAGTTAGACTTATCCAGTCCTACCCCATGACATCATCTTATCATCATTGGTTTGCAAGCAGTATTACTACATGGATACATATTCTACATCCACACTCCCGTCTAATTAATCGTTAAGCCTGTTCTTGCCCATATCTTGATTGACACATACCTTTATATCTATGTTTAAACTCATCAATTTTCTTACTGTTTTTTTATGTCCATACTTAAATTATTCCATAGTTTTACTCCACTTATCGAAATACAGAATCTTTTTTTGGTTGTACATATAGCATGAATTTTATAATTTAACTGACCCCTTAAATTGTATCCCCCTTCCCTTTCATCAAATAGTTTTTGAATGACTCCTTTCTCTGAGCTAGAAGAGCACATGGATGAAAAAGGACATTAAAACACCAGGCTGGGCACAAACTGTTAAGAATGTAAATACATAATGACACAGTGCTAAAGAATCAACAACACTGACATCATGCAGTAAGGAGATGTTTCTGAGAACTACTAACCTAGTGTGAATGGTCAGCAGGTGGATTTGTGGTAATTTACAGCATAAACACACTCAGTGAGCATTATTAGGCACACGTGCACAGTTGAAGGCAATCCAGTACAACAACACTGCCATAACAATTATCTTTATGAAGCTCATGATTTTTCAATTCAGTTTTATTTGTATGACACCAAATCACAACAAAAGTTATCTCAGGACACTTTAACTATGTTCTCACAAATAAACATTTACTTCAAACATTTCTGACAATTTCACCAGAAACTGAAACATTATGAGCTTCACAGAAGATATTCCAGCAGGGCATCATATTCAATTATACAGGTGTACCTAATAAAATGGTCAGTGAGTGATCTAACCACCAGCTTTTTGGAATTTATACCAAATTATAAAATCACATTAGCATGTCTGTGATAAATTATTCTACACTCAAAGTTCACTTACTTTTTCCAAATCTTTTGCCTGTTGTTGGAGGGTCAGAGTTGACCTGGATGTCTAGGGTCCCTGCTAAATGTGAAACAACAAAGAAGCAGGTTTTTACTTCAGACAACACAGCTGATCAGACAGTGGACTAGTCAACTAACCTCATACAGTCAGTTCATACTAATCACAAAGACAATCACTTCTCTTGCAGTTGTGGAAGAGGACATTTCTGGCTGCAGCAAACAAAACTGAAGTTAATTTCTAAAATGCTGCTCAGCTGATTAAAACATTACATTTGATAAAATCCTGCTCCTCCTGAGAGGTTTTTGTTTTTCTACTTAATTAGAGTGCCCTGTCTTAAATATCACTGGTGAGTTGTAAACATGCACAAGTGACACAACTGTACATGTAAGATGTTAATATAATGTCATTATGTGGAAAAGCTTCGTGTTCATTGGAATTAAGTGCTACCAACACACATTATGTACATGAGTACCTTACCAAGTGTGGTCAGTAATCACATAACATTATCAACACGTTGTCACATAAAAATAAAGTAAAAAAAAAAAAAGACGCTTCGTTTTTGCTTATACTGTTGGTACAAGCTTCTGTTCACTTTACGAGCCCTTATGTTGACTTCAGTGTAACTTCATGTGTTTCAGCGCAACCTTACATCTGGGTCATGTTTGAAAAATCCAGATAGCCTTTTAAAAATATGTACAATATATTATATATTTGATAAATATTTGTTATTTGCAAAGTTTCCAGAGATTCAGATGGAAAAAATATCGTAAGCTGCACAACTTAAAAAAAGTTGCCCCCCATTCCAGCAGAAATTCAGTTATAAATCCACTTTGTGGTTTCCAGTGCAGCCCAGACATAGTGAAGAATTCAAACTGTGAATAAAGTGCGACTTCAAGCTGAAGTTAAAGGTCAGTCTCTGCTGAAGTGACAGCAAATAAACTGAGAAAACAAATGAGGACAGGCCGAAGGTCCTGGTGCTTTATTGTCCTCAGTTCTGACATGAATAGCTCAGCAAGAAGCAAAAAGAGAGAAGGAATGAAAACAGTGAACGGTTTCTGATCCAGGCAACATGAGGTTTAAGGAAAAACAAAACCTCAGTGTGGATGAACAGGTCTGGGTCCAGAGTGCTCCGACTTGCAGGGTGGTCATGTACAGTGGATATAAAAAGTCTACACACCCCTGTTAAAATGCCAGGTTTCTGTGATGTAAAAAAACGAGACCAAGATAAATAATTCCAGAACTTTAGCCACCTTTAATGTGACCTATAACTTGTACAACTCAATTGAAAACAAACTGAAATCTGTTTTTCAGTGGGAAGTAAAAATAAAAAACTAAAATAATGTGGTTGCATTAGTGTGCACACCCTCTTACTGTGGGGCTGTGACTGTTGTCAGAATTAAGCAGTCACATTCAAACTCATGTTAAATAGGAGTCAGTACACCTGCCATCAATTAAAGTGCCTCTGATTAACCCCATATAAAGTTCAGCTGTTCCAGTAGGCTATTCCTGACATTTTCCTAGTCGCATCCTACAGCAAAAGCCATGGTCCGCAGAGAACTTCCAAAGCATCAGAGGGATCTCATTGTTAAAAGGTATCAGTCAGGAGAAGGGTACAAAAGAATTTCCAAGGCATTAGATATACCATGGAACACAGTGAAGTCAGTCATCATCAAGTGGAGAAAATATGGTGCAACAGTGACATTACCAAGAGCTGGACGTCCCTCCAAAATTGATGAAAAGACAAGGAGAAAACTGGTCAGGGAGGCTGCCAAGAGGCCTACAGCAACATTAAAGGAGCTGCAGGAATTCCTGGCAAGTACTGGTTGTGTAGTACATGTGACAACAATCTCCCGTATTCTTCATTTGTCTGGGCTATGGGGTAGAGTGGCAAGACGGAAGCCTTTTCTTACAAAGAAAAATATCCATGCCCGGTTACATTTTGCAAACACACATTTGAAGTCTCCCAAAGGCATGTGGGAAAAGGTGCTATGGTCTGATGAAACCAAGGTTGAACTTTTTGGCCATAATTCCAAAAGGTATGTTTGGCGCAAAAACAACACTGCACATCACCAAAAGAACACCATACCCACAGTGAAGCATGGTGGTGGCAGCATCATGCTTTGGGGTTGTTTTTCTTCAGCTGGAACTGGGGCCTTAGTCAAGGTGGAGGGAATTATGAACAGTTCCACATACCAGTCAATATTGGCACAAAACCTTCAGGCTTCTGCTAGAGAGATGAAGATGAAGAGGAACTTCATCTTTCAGCACGACAATGAGCCCAAGCATACATCCAAATCAACAAAAGAATGGCTTAACCAGAACAAGATAAAAGTCTTAGAATGGCCCAGCCAGAGCCCGAACTTGAATCCGATTGAACATCTGTGGGGTGATCTGAAGAGGGCTGTGCATAGGAGATGCCCTCGCAATCTGACAGATTTGGAGTTTTTGCAAAGAAGAGTGGGCAAATATTGTAGAGTCAAGATGTGCATTGCTAATAAACTCATACCCCAAAAGACTGAGTGCTGTAATAAAATCAAAAGGTGCTTCAACAAAATATTAGTTTGAGGGTGTGCACAGTAATGCAACCACATTATTTTAGTTTTTTATTTTTACTTCCCACTGAAAAACAGATTTCAGTTTGTTTTCAATTGAGTTGTACAAGTTAAAGGTGGCTAAAGTTCTGGAATTATTTATCTTGGTCTCGTTTTTTTACATCACAGAAACCTGGCATTTTAACAGGGGTGTGTAGACTTTTTATATCCACTGTATGATTAGAGACACTAAGCCACATTGAAGAGCAACAAAGTTAGGAGACTGCGCTCAAAAGTCATGGGTGGCATGAAAATAAAGCAGCTTGAATTATTGATGTTTAGATGGATTTAACATGCTGATTTAGAAAAGTGAGTGATTTTGAACAAAATAAAAGATTTTTGTATAAAGGTCTTTAGAGTAAAAGATAAAAACATCTAAGCAAAGATTTAATGTTGACCCTGAATGGTGCATTCTCAAGAATCAAATATGACCTATATTTTTGATTGACAGATGCTGACAAACGCATCAAAGTGGCCCAGCCAGTGGTGGAGATGGATGGGGATGAGATGACCCGCATCATTTGGGAGTTCATCAAAGAGAAGGTGATACAGTGGCTTCCAGGAGTGGATGTGTTCTTGTAGTTGCTATATAATAAGAACCAAAAATAATTTTTATGCTACAGAGTGAGGACATTTTGACTGGTCCTCATTTTCGGAAACAGCTTTTTGAGGGTTAAGACTTGGTTTTAAGGTTCTGGTTAGAATTAGGGTTACGTTAGGGTTAGGCATTTAGCTTTGGTAGTTAATGTTTGGGTAAGGGGCTAGGGAATGGAATATTTCAGAGAATCCTGACAAAGATAGAAGTACAAGTATGTGTATGTTTCTCTGAGGAGGGTAATGCTGCGCTGTCCGACTCTTCTATTTTTATACCACAGACTGATGCATGGATCTGAGATGTGAGGGGAGGGTTACACGGAAGATTATGTATGATGTGGAGGAGGGGCTTTTGTGGTGTTTCCTTCAGTCACTGGCTGACTGGCTCCACACTGAGCAGATGGAGTGTTGGCTCAGGAAGAAGATGTGGAGAAGCATGACATCAAAGTCTTGAACATTTTATGGCAACTTGTATTGTCCTGTTAAAAATCCCACTGATCCCAGAATGCATTGCATGAAAGTTTTTTTAAGTCTCAGAAAAAAAGGGAGGTTTTCTGGAGAGCAAAACTCCTGTAAACTAGGATCTGGATGCTAATTCTGGTTTTTGTGTTTGTTTTGTTTGTGGGTCTTTTAGTTAATTCTGCCTAACGTTGATGTTGAGCTGAAGTATTTTGACCTGGGCTTGCCAAGTCGTGACCAGACTGAAGACCAGGTCACCATCGACTCTGCCTTGGCTACCAAGAAGTACCATGTGGCAGTTAAATGTGCCACCATCACACCTGATGAAGCCAGAGTGGAAGGTGTGTAACAAGTATCTCATAGCCTGCTACATATTTTTCATTTCAGAGCAGTTTAGACCCATAGCCTCACTGCTAAAGTGACTTCATATTCACTGTGTGTCAAGTTATTGAATATTGTATAAGGGACACCATATCGTATGTTGTCTTAACAGCAGATGTTTTGATTGTGTGCATAAGTTTAACAGATCGAACTTGAATAAAGCTCTAATTTACCATCCAAGCAGTGCCAGGCTTAGCAGACCTGGACTAAGAGCAGTATCAAAAGACAAGTACAGTGAAAATGGTGTTGGCTGCTTCACAAGGCTGATTATAACATCAGGAAGCAGGGCTGAATAGACTATTTGCTGCTTTGCATTTTTTAAGGCAGTACAATGGCTTAAAAAAGCCCAGCTTGCTTAAAAAACAGACTATCACAAAATAAGACTCCATCTCGGACCACATCTCAGATTTCACTTACTGCATTGCTATATGAATTTTAATATTATGCTGTTTACATTTCAAAAATCATCAGGACAGTGAGCTTACTAAATCTTTAGTCAACACTGTTAAAATGTAGTGTGATTAAAAACATTTGACCGACAATGGTACATAGATTTCTCTGTAAGTGATGATTATGTTGTTTGGTGCTCCATAGTACACTTTCTAAAATAGTTTTTGTATGTAGAGTTTGGCCTGAAGAAGATGTGGAAGAGCCCTAATGGAACCATCAGGAACATCCTGGGTGGCACCGTTTTCCGCGAGCCAATCATCTGCAATAACATTCCCAGGCTTGTCCCAGGCTGGACAAAGCCTATCGTCATCGGCAGACACGCCTTTGGTGATCAGGTCAGTGTTGTCTAAATATTGAACAAAATACAGAAATTGAGTTTACAGGAATGTTTCTTTTAACTCCCGAGTCCAAAGAACCAGAAACAGGCAATGTTGGAACTGATATCGAGTTTTGTAAAGCTGATGAAACTTCTTGCTGTGTTTTTTCCACAGTACAGAGCAACTGACTTTGTTGTGAACCAGCCTGGCAAATTCAAGATAGTCTTCTCACCTGCTAATGGAAGTGCCAACAAGGAATGGGAGGTCTTTGACTTTCCTGCTGGGGGCTGTGGAATGGGCATGTACAACACAGATGAGGTGAGTGTGTACTTACATTTAAAGGATATGACTAGCGATGTTTTGTTTTGTTACTGTCAACAAACTCTATAAAAAAAGCAAAGAGAAAAAAATGTGACCGTTTCAGCGTGTCTGTAGTGCACAGCCTCTCGTCTATTTGTTCCTTCTAAACACATAAATGTTAAAAAAATTGCTTAGTAATAAATATTTAAAAAAAAATTTAAGGTGAAATATCTGGGCACTGTAGTTTTTAGCAAATGTTATTCAAACAGGAGTAAATGGTATATTTTTTTGGTCTGTTTTCTGCCACAGATTTTGTGCACTAATCAGTATTTATGGCAGCAGGATGGCCTATCACCTCAAAATAAACAGCACTTCTGTGTTCATCATAATGAAGGAATGTGTCTCCCAGGGGCTCATTAATGTGCTTTTTAAAGTTTACAGCACTGTAGAATAAGCTGTACCAGTCTTTGGCCTCTCGCATGAAACTATTCATGAGTCACTGGTTTTGGTCATTTATTGTGGTTTGTTGACCTTTAAAAATGACTTGGCTTTTAGGTTTTTATCACTTTAATGCTGTGCTTTTTAAACCTTTGAGGGCTTATTGTATCCAGGACAAAAGATTAGAAAAATCACTGCATACCTGAGCGAGCTGCTTGTCAGACTGAAATATTTGTTTGCTAATGAAATGTTGTCAGTGTAATCTTCAGATAGGGTGTGCGACCTCATATGTTGCTTTAGAAATTTTTGTTTAGCACAGAGAGGAATACAAAACAATAGAAATCTGGTTAATTCTTCCAAGTAGTTCCAGTTTCTACTCCCGTCTACCAGTTTAGGAAAGTGGATAGTTACAGTAGATAGTCAGAACTTAAGCAGCCCCTAAACCTTCAATTTTATACCCTTTTTTAAAATAAGTGCTTCTAAAGTCTGCCTGAGGTGCTCTGTAAAACTGACACAGTAGTCACCAATGTAGATTAAGATCTTTTTAACCTGCTCTGCTACCATTTTGTTTGCACTGGACTGAATGGCTCTGTTTGATTTAACAACATCAGAGGTCACAGCAGATGACTTTCAGCTTGTCAAGGGGAGGGCTGTTAACCCCTGTACTGCTGATAAAAACCACTGCAGTTGTAAACTGTTTGTGTTTGTCTTCCAACAGTCGATTACAGGCTTCGCACACAGCTGCTTCCAGTATGCTATTGCCAAGAAATGGCCCTTGTACATGAGCACAAAGAACACCATTCTTAAAGCCTACGATGGCAGGTTTAAAGACATCTTCCAGGATATCTTTGAAAAGTGAGTGTCCTCTGATTTTGATAGGTTCTTTTTTGCTGCATAAGTAAAATATCTTTGTAAGGATACCATTTTGATCAGTGGCATAGGAAACAGTAGTAATATTAAACTTTATTTTGATACAATATTATAGAAAAGTAAGCACTTTTTTCCCACTTACTGTAAGCTTTAGAAATAGCTTTAGTTCATTGAGTTTTTTTTTTTTCCTACAGGAACTACAAGCCTGAGTTTGACAAACTAAAGATCTGGTACGAGCACAGGCTTATTGATGATATGGTCGCTCAGGTGCTGAAGTCTTCTGGAGCCTTTGTCTGGGCTTGCAAGAACTACGACGGAGACGTCCAGTCTGATATCCTTGCACAGGGTGAGCTACTTGGAAAACAAGTCTGTGTCTTTCTTGGAAATGAAGTTGTTAGAAAATACTGAAATCTATTAGTATTTCGGATGACTGCCATTTTTGGGGCAGAACTAAATTGCACAAAATTTTGTTTCCTGTTTTAGGTTTCGGCTCCCTGGGCTTGATGACCTCAGTTCTCGTATGTCCTGATGGCAAGACAATTGAGGCTGAGGCTGCCCACGGCACTGTGACCAGGCACTATCGTGAGCACCAGAAGGTTAGTAACCATCCATCTTTGTCAGTCCTATGGCTGTGTGTTGGTAAGCATTTCAGCTGGGCAATGAAACAGAAAATTTGAGAAACTGGATTATGACCTTGCAAATAGACTTTGTAATCTGTGGAGTTACACTGCCATCGTGTGGTGAAAATCGAGTATGAGAACTATGCTTAGGTGCCTGGAGCAAATTAGAAAAAAAGGTGGTTTTATTCTTATGATATTTTGAAAATAAACATTTTGTACTATTTGTGTAGTAGTTAAAGAAAAACTAAAATTTCATCTCTGCTTTTAGGGAAGGCCGACCAGCACCAATCCTATTGCCAGCATCTTTGCCTGGACCAGAGGCCTGGAGCATCGTGGCAAACTTGATGGCAATCCAGACCTTATCAAGTAAGAGCTGTATAATACTTTAGTGAACATACAGATCTCGGATGGGGAAAATGGGTTTCTAAATGTATTTGATCATCTGCAGGTTCTCCCAGACACTGGAGAGTGTGTGTGTTCAAACAGTTGAGAGTGGCACGATGACCAAGGACCTCGCAGGCTGCATCCACGGCCTGCCCAAGTAAGTTTATTTTCACGTTAATAGTTTTAATTCTTGGATATCACCAGTCATTCTAACATATTACACCCAACAGCCATTTCAATAGATACACCTAGTTTTTACCACTAATAATTTTGTCTTCACATCAGCCTGAGTTCATTATTGATTCAGCAACATGCTGGGAATATCTGATAGGGATGACAGAAAACCCTTAACATGTTGAGCTTGAATGGAGCCATCATTGCATCAAATAAACTTATATGTCTTGGGTGTATATTACATGGTTACATAAACACTTAATTCTGAAGATGTAAGGAAGGGTCTGGCACCAGAGATCACTCAAATAAAGGAGTGGGAATGTAGGTATCTTTGGGACATCACACCTAAAATAGGTAGAATAAAAGGTATTGGTACAGCTAGTGTGGATAAGGTTTCTGTTTGCACTTGGCAGGCATGTAGATGTTAGGCATAGAAAAAAACATTAGGAAGTCTAATAGGACTCAATACAGAGACAAGACAATTAGTTAATCAATTAGCTGGTCAGAAAAAGCAAAAATGTCTAACAGATCATAGTGCCTGCAACTCGTCTGCTTTGTTTTATAGAATTGTAAACTGATGGGGTTTGTATGGACAAAAAAAGAAACATGAAAATGTCATTTTCACAGCTGTCTGATATTTTATAAACCCAAATTATTTCCAATTATGATTTGCAAAATCATCAGTAGTACACATAATCATTAATTACTTACTTAATCAATATAATAGCAGCCAAATAGAGATAAGGTTTGGTGCTTTCATTGGCAGATTTCCTTCTTGTAACTCTGATTGGTTAAACCATTACCATCAGCCTGATACACTAACGTACCCTAAGTCGGGGTGTTACTTACTGTGATTCTGACCTGCCTGCCAGCATGTGATACAGGTTGAGAACTCGAAACCTTGTCCCAAACATGTCCTCATCTTTGGGCATGTTTGAGGAATGTCTACCTCTGTCAGAGTGGAAAGTTATCCTCTGGCCCAAGAAAAAATATTGTATAAGGGATTCTCACCATTGTAAAATATTAATTGGAGGTGCAGTTCTGCTCATTTCACATGAACAAATGCGCATAAACGCTGAAGAACAAATTGTGCACCTATTGTCCATCTAGATCCAGGTACAAATCAAATATTTATTTTCAACCCCTACTTAAGGGTTTGGTAACACTAGAGAAAGTAGTTTTGTTTTCAACTTGCGCATCTGCCAATGATTGGATGTTATTTTTGTCATTGAAGGCAGTCCTGTCTGGAAACAAGAGATGCATAAATACAGGGCAGCCATTTTTAAAGTTTCAATAATAGAGCTGTCATGTAGTAGTAGTAGTAGTAAGTCATATTGTTTAATAAACTTATCATGCAGCGTGTCCATTGTAAATTTTTAATCAACAACATCAATTAATGCTAATCCCTAAAAATAAAAAAATTCTCCTTGTATTGGTGTTTTATGGTCTTGTTTCCTAAAGCTTGGCATTGAATTTCCTGATCTGCTGTGTCTCGTCTTGCCTTTTCAGTGTCAAGCTAAACGAGCATTACGTCAATACTACAGACTTCCTTGACGCCATCAAGACAAACCTGGACAAAGCCCTTGGCAATTGAAGGACTTGAATTAATATAGTTAGCCTGGAGATGGCAATGGCACTCTTCAGTTTTTGTACCTCATTTTTAACTTAAGGTCAATGAACTCACTAGTATTTTGTCTGAAGGAAAAAATTAAAATGTTTATTGGATTATGTAGTATTCTTTTAGGTTACACAGCTGAGAGATATCCCTCCACCTAATTATCTGTCCAATTATTTGCAAGGTTTTATTTTTGTAATATGAAGTACTGTATGAAATACTGTGTAATGCCACTGGGCAGGGTCGAAGTATGTGTGAAACACATTTGCCAATAAATCCTTTGTTTGACCCGGACTGAGTGCTTTTGGTTTTTGAACAAATAATAAAAGCTCAACCATTTTAAAGGTAAATAAATTTATTATTTTACAGTATTTTCTGGTACACAACATTGTACTTACATTTCTATGCACATTATCTCCACACTAATGTCTAATACAGAAAGCCATTGAAGCTGAGCATCTTCCCCTTTGTATCATCACTAAAACAGTGATGGAGTGAACACAGAAAAACTCTCAAAAATGAGCTCTTTTTTTTATTTAAATGCACTATATCAACATTGCAAATGAATACCTTGTTTGCAGGTTACAAGTTTGAAAAGCTAAGCACTGAGAAAATGAATATATTGAGCATTTCCCAAATCATTTTCCATGAGGTCCATGGCCCTGTCACATGTTGGGAGGTTGTCGTTCATCACTTGAGACCAGCATACAGCATGATGGATGGCATGCTCGCACAGACACACTGGGGCACTTAATATTTCTGTCCAAGTTTTTTGGGACAGTTCTTGTTGAGATTCATCCATTAAAAAAAATGCAATGCCGATGCAGGGTTTGCATTGCTTTTGAAAAATGCTGCAGTCTGGTCTTGTGAAGGTCTGATGGAGGAAAATTGTGAGGTTTGTTGAAAGGGAAGCTGTACCACAGTCTGTTCTCTGTGGTAATCTTTTGAAGAGATCTACAGATGGGTGGCAGGGGAACCTGAATGTAATTTCATGAGGTCTGTGATCAGACTGCAAGAAATCTAATGTCCCAACACAACAGCAAGAATAAAAAAAGACTGACAGTGCCAGCAGCTGCATGATTTGATCCAATTCTTTGGTAAAGGGGTCCTACCATTAAAGCGGGTACTTTAATTATTATTTTTTTTAATATTAGTGTTGTAAGACATTCCACAGAAACAATTACATTCATAGACTAGAGATCAATGCAGGGCGATGCTTGTTAATGCAAAAACCTAAAAAGTAGACACAGTGGTCTTCAGTGCAACGCACTGATTGCAGTACCAGCCAGCATACAAGAGGACTGATACATTCTGTACAACAATATACAATAAAACACGGATTGCAAATCCAAAGGAATTTAAGTCATTTTGCAGACTTCAAATTTAATTAATCACAGTGTAAATGAAAATGAGTCATTAACCTCTGCAACTTGATAAGTTTTGGCAAGTGAAATGAGCAATAACACTTATTCCCTTCTTTAATGCTTCACTTTGTTTGAGAGAGACCGGGATTGTCTAAATGAGTAAGTGCAGTATAGCGTCACCATATGCTTTAATGCTTGTAGCTAAAAGTCTGCTTTTCAAAAGAGGTTCCGATGATGTTCTTGTTTTTAAGCCACTGACAACATAAATGTATTTATATAGTTTTTTTTAAACCTAAATGCTCCTATTTTAGATAGTCCACTTTTCTCTAATATAATATATTTTGCTCAGTAGATTTGCAATATTTTAGAGATGAAAAATATTTAATTAGGTAAAAAGTATACATTTCCAAATGTTGTAGCATTATGAGTGATTCCAGTGCATATGAATGTGCAGTTTGCTGGGCTTCTTCTTGCCACTGAAGAACAACCCAGGCACTATACCTTTAACACCAAAAAACAAAAAAATCCCGTTTTCAATAGTTCTCGTTTATATTCAATTTGTGGGGATTTTAATAATTCATGCAGTGCTGAAGCGCCCTGCACCCTTCCCATAGGTGCTGTAATACTCCATTTGAGATAGTTTAGCAATGTCTGGTGTGTTGTTGTTGTTAGCCCGGTTTTCCCGTTCGCTGAATTCAAAGCTCTCCTCTTCATAGTCCTCCTGGCCTTCTGTGTCTTGGGGGGGTTCTGAAGAAGGAAGGAAACACCCACACACACACCCACACACATGATTCCTATCTGTCCTCAGTAACGCACATGCAGAGCTCTTCCTAAAGACAAATGGCCTCACTGAGGACAGCCAGTAGATTGCCCCCCTCCTCTCCTTCCTCAATACCAGTCTCTACTGATAGGGACAGGCATGTCTAATCCAGGCACTGCTAATATTTACTAAACACACAGTGAGTGAGAGACAGAGAAACATCAAAACACTTGGCCACTAGATTACAGTACATGCTAAGTCAAAGTGCATTAGGGACAGACTGAGTGACAATAATGCAACACGAAGCCCTCTGAGTAATCACACTAGGAAATTTGCCACACATAACCCATCAACAGTTTGCTTCCATCAACAGTGTCATCAAGGAGTTGTCTGTTTCACAGCAGAGCGCGTAATTAAAGGCAACCGATTCTTACCTTGTCCGTCTATTGAGGTGTCCATGATGCCGTGTTTGACCTTCATGTGTCGGCTGAGGTTGCCCTTCAGGTTGAACTTGCTGGTGCAGTAAGGGCACTTGAAGGGCTTGCTGCCGGCATGGAGATGCATGTGGCCGAGGAGGTTGTACATTCTGTTGAAAGACTTTCCACACACCTTATAAACAAGACCACAATAGTCAGTACCAATCCCAAAACTCAGTTTATCTTAACATAAAAGTCTGCTGAATTCACTCACCTTGCATTTAAAAGGCTTGACTGGCAGATGAACAATCATGTGCGTTTTAAGGGTCTGCTTCTGGACAAAGGTCTTGAAGCAGACGTGGCACTGGAATGGCCTCACGCTGGCATGGATCAACATGTGTCTCTTCAGGTTGGCAGACAGGGTGAACTCTCTGGCACAAACGTCACACTTGAATTCTTTCATACCCTGGAGAAATAATTAAAAAAAAGGTGTTTGGGTCTTCTAATTAATTTGGCTAAATATACGGTCTAGAGGAAAATAAATAATGAGTCACAGAGAGAAAACATAAGGAGCTTGTGTGTGTGCATGTGCATTCTGGCTGTTGATCCACCTCAAGTAGATTACATTAGCCCCCCCAAGTGTTGAAAGATGGAGTAGAAAAAGCCTAACAATGGACAGAGTAAACTTTTTCTTTTTTTTCAGCATTTATTTAACATTGATTTTAATATTTAACAAAAGAAAATTCAATTAAAAGAAATATTTTCCATATCCTTACAGAATACAACAGACTATATAATGAAATGGGGAGAAAAAGCAGAGTGATTCATCAGACACAAAGGGAAGCGGTTTTGCAAAAGACACACAACACGAAACACATGCAAGTGGGGGGTTGAGCCACACAAAAAACAACCCAAGGCTTTTGAAGGCTATGTTTACAAAGCAACTGGTTTTGGAAAAAAGGCTGCGATGAAAGTGTGCAATAGTATCCCCTTGTTTTCTGTGAGGATTCATACAGAGGACTGAGGGAAAGAAGATAAAATACTTCACTATTTTCCTAAATCCCTTACATGATTAGATCCTGATAATGGCTTTTCCATATTTTGAAGGTTTAGTGATGTGCAGTTGCATAAGGCCTGCCTACTCTTGGCTTTGTTTTGAACACATAAACTGGTAGACAAAGGCACATCATTGAGTTTCAGTACCTTAAGTGCGAGGGCTTGCGCTGCCAGTACCTTGTGAGTGAGAGCGTGTTGTCGAAGATGGTGGATCTGGACAAACTCCATGCCACACTCAGGGCAGACATAGGGCCGCACGTTCTGGTGCTTCATCAAGTGGTTCTGCAGCTGGCTGCGGTAAGCGAAGGACTTGTGGCACTCCGTGCACTGGTACGTGGTTGGGCCCTGGTGACTGGTCAGGTGGCGCTTCAGGTGGGCATAGGTTGGGAACTCCAGACCACATTGGGTGCAGACATGACACTGACCATTCTCATGTTTGTTTTCGTGGGTCCTCAGTTCACTGGGGTAGGCAAAGCCGCGGCCACAGAAGCGGCAGCTGTAGGGCTTAACATCTGAATGCTGCAGCATGTGCCTCTTCAGGTGGCTGGTTTGTGTGAAGGCCTTCTCACAAACAGTGCACTTGTGAGGTCGGGTTCCCTGGTGGGTGAGCAAATGAGTCTGGAGGTGGCTCGGCTGCTTGAAGAGTTTTCCACAGTGTAGACATTCATGGGGCTTGATTCCATTATGGCCCAGAATATGAGTGACAAGGTTATATTTTGATGTGTATGACTTCTCACACATGCGACACTTCCAGCGTTTCAGACCCTCTCCAACATCTACGCAGTAAGACTCATCGATCTGTACGTTGATATCCAGCCGGTCAATCTGCATTCGCCTGGCAAGGCCCTCTGGGTCTGACCACAGCATGGCCTGGCCGTTCTCCTCTTGCTCTCCTGGCAGGGACATGTCAGCGGACTCATAGGCAACCTCACTGGACTCATAGTAGCGGTTCTCTAGAGGACTGCCAGTCTCTCCACTTGTCTTGAGGTTTAGTGCCTCCTCCTCTTCTTCCTCCACCACTAACTCCTCCTCCTTCCTCTCTCTTTCTCTACCAATGGTTTCTTTTTGTTCCTGTTCTGGTTGTCCATCTGTTTGTTGCCTGGGTGTATCTCTCACACAAGAAGAACAGTTTCCACAGGACTGCTCTTCTTTCAGAGATCCTTGTTGGGTGACTGGATCCTCTGCCATGCCAGGACTAGGCCTGCTGTTCATGTGAATGCAGGAAGGAGGCATGTCAGACTCAAGTCTCTCACCTTTAACCTGAGTGTGTGGACCTGGTAATTTTTGTGGGTGGCCCTCTAATTCTCCATTGGTCCTGGGCCTTTTGGTCCTACCACGGGGCCCAGGCCGTCTTCTTTCACTGCATTGAGGCTGGGGCTCTGGCTCCCCAGCAGGCTCAGCCAGGTAGTCCCCATTGGCCCCTATCAGCGGGTCAGCATATTCATACTCCATTGCCTCAGGTGGAGGAGGAGGACACTCTCTGGGCTCCCCAGTGTAAAAGCCATTAGGAGCAATAGTGGCCCCAAAGATTTCATTCTGGGAGATGAGGCCAAGAACGGC
Organism: Monopterus albus; assembly: GCF_001952655.1. Classification (NCBI taxonomy): domain Eukaryota; kingdom Metazoa; phylum Chordata; class Actinopteri; order Synbranchiformes; family Synbranchidae; genus Monopterus; species Monopterus albus. Next base: position 2,184,468 of record NW_018127885.1, read on the forward strand.
TGCCTGAGCTAGAGATAGCACCACCACAGGTTCTGTCTGCGTTCCCACATCCACTTGTCCCTCAGTCATCTTGGGGTAGCTCCGCACCAAGCGGCTGCTCTCCTCCTCCTGAAAAGAAGTGCATAAACATACAGCATAAGTCAGGAAAAAAAAAATCAGAAGCAATGTGTGTGCGTATGTGTGTGTGTGTGTGTGTGTATTATTATTCCGTTGTTACAAAATATGTCTTACACAATGTTTCCTCATACAACATAATTTCCCCATTTCACCCTCATGATATTTGTAACTTTCCTATTAATACAAACAAAAGGCTGTTTGTAGTTTTAATATTGAAATGATCATGTAATTTACCTCTTAAGACTCAGTGTTCCAGATTGATATCAGACACTACACACTCTTCTTTCCTAGGAACTCCTAGGATAAGGTTTTTAGGGTTACTCTGTGAAAGCTGTATTCAGACTACGCCTTATTTCTTTGCTCTGAATCTGCAGAAAATTACCATTGAGGTACCATTTAGATTGAGGAGATAAAACAGATCTGTGCTAGCACCCCGCTTCCTTCCTTGACAGGCTTTAGAATAATAAAGAACACAACAAGGGATGCAGGTCCAGTCAGGATGTTGACTTCCGTGGACTGTCCTCAGCACTTCCTGTGGGGTCCCGGGGCAGCCTGACTGACCAAAGTCATCTCATCACTGGACCTTACTGGCGCTATCTATGCCATTCATGAGGAGCACAGCGACTCAGACACTCTCAGCGTAGCCGATTTCATAATGCCTGCCACACTGGGCTTCCTTAACAAGATGATCTATGCTGGTAGGCAGCCTCATATCCATAACAGACATTCGACTGAGCTTTGGACTCATTCTGTATTCCAGACCAATGCATAAGACTCACTAATATAGCTGGATGGTTTGGAAGTGTTTCAGACTCACATGCACATGTTTATCTTGTCGCTTGTAAAAACGGAATAGTGAAACTGTGAGGAAGAAATTGTGGTGGGACCAAACTGTCTCATTTTGGTAAAGGAGAAGCAAGTATTATAGGCCTGGTTTCAGGTTATTTTTCAGCATGGCACTAACTAGTGGGAAAATGTAGAGAGAGAAGCTCTGACCCCTAGTTTCTTTTTCAGACTACACACTAGTCTTCACCATGTGCCATGCAAACAAGAGCTGCTTCCTTTCCTGACACAATACTAAGAGAAAAGAAGTGGATGGGGAAAGGGGGAAAAGGAAGAGGAGATAGAGTAAGAATAAAGGTGTGTGTGTGTGTGTGTGTGTGTTGGGAGATGGGAGTAGACCTGGATGCCCTGATAACCACGTCATTTATAATTACTGCTTTTAAAGTAGTCAGACAGAGACAGACTGTGTGTTTGTGAGAAAGAAAAGGAAAGAGGCTGGGTTTGTATTTGAAAGTGTGTGTGTGCGTGCGTGCGTGCGTGTCTGAGAGAGAAAAGAGAGGGAGGGAGGTAGAGAAGGAGAAAGAGCTGTGGGCGGGGGAGGAGTGGAGGGAGGGAGACGGAGAGAGAAATGAGATGGAGGGCCTGAAAGATAAAGAAAGAGGGGAGGAGAAGGAGGGGAATGAGAGATTGAGTGAGCATGTGAGAGAAGGGAAGAGAGAAAGGAAAAGGAGAGGGAGGGGGTGTGTGGAGGGGAGGGGAGCTGGAGAGAGACAGAAAGACAGAATGAGTGAGTGAAAGAGGGGAAGGAGGAAGGGAGGGAAGGAGGGGGAGCTGGGGAAAGCAGAAAAAGCACAGCAAAATGAAAGGCTGACAAAATGAAAGAGAAAAAGACAAATGACAAGGAGACAGAGAAGGTAGGGTAGTAATTGCAAGAGTCCGGACTTTTACATTTAAAGTTGCAACTGAAATACACCTAAGGACAAACAATTACAGCAGTAGAGGAAAACATGCGGCAGAGAAAACAAAACTCTGTTTTTTTTTTTAAAGATGTTCTCACTATGGTCATATGCATGTGAAAAGTAATCTCACATCTCCTCACACTTACACATAGACAAGAGTGTAAATACCACATCAACAAACTGCCAAACAAGTAAACCCCCCACGTCCCCACCCCCTACCAACACTTAGCAGCAACACATCTTTCTCCATCTCTGGGTTACAAACTCACCACATTGTTCCTGGAGTGATGTTTGAGGTGTTTCAGGGATCTCATCCTTCAGGAGAAATGAGTGGAGTAAAAAAATCCACCTCCTATTTATATCTGTGGGAGAGTGGGGCGGTCCCACGGCTCATCCTCCTCCTACTGTTGCTGTTATCAGAACTGACTGTGCCTGCCCCCCCAGCCCTCCACCCCACCACACACACACACACATATACACACACACACAGACATACAGCATCACCCCATTTCTTTCTCTTCCTCCCACCCTCTCCTTCCAATCTCACTTCTCTTTCTCTCCTCTTTTCTCTTACAAACACACACACATCTTATCTCCCTTTCTCACTACATACAATTCAGCATGACCCTTCAACACACATTTCTCTTTAAGGCGCACAGGGACACAGTCGCTATCTTTTCTTGATCACACTTTATACTTTGCATTTCCTTTTTTTTATGAGCATGTGCGCTAACACACAAGCAATTATAAAAATCTAATCAGTAGTTCCTTTCCATGTGCACAGACAGATATATGTGACTCAGAGAGACTATGGGTGGAGGTGCGTCTGTCAGTAGCAAAACAGTCAGACAGATAATGTCTGAGAAATAAAAAAAATCTTAACTTTCCAGAGACCATGTAGTTTTCTGACATTATTTATAGATTCAAACTAATTAACTATTGAGACAGCTCAAAGTACACTGTCTGAGAAATTCAGAAGAAAAGAAACATTGAATGACAAAAGAAAAGAGAAGGAGAAAGAAAGGAGAGAAAAGCAGTTAGGAGAGAGAGGGAGGGAGGGAGACAGGGGGGGGGG
>NW_018127885.1:2187578-2189496 GCF_001952655.1 Monopterus albus
AGGGTGGGGGGGTGAGGCATAAGAAAGGATGTGGCAAAAGAAAGAGAGAGAAAGAATAAAACAGAGAGAAAAGAAGGGGGTGGTGGAGAGGGTTGGTGGGGAGGGGAAGAGAGATAGAGGGAGAGTTGAAAGAAAATGCAGTGAAAGAGAAGAGCGGGGGGGGGGGGGAGGAAAGAAGAAGAGAGATAAAGAGAGAAGAAAAAAGGGGGATGGTGGAGTGTGAAAATAAAAAAGAAGAGTCCATCAGCAAGAGAAAAGAGAAGGGGGGGGTGCTGAATGAAGGAGGAGGAGGGTGGGAGGGAAGGGAGGGGGTGAGAGCAAAGGGAATGAAGAGAGGAAAGGAGATAGAAAGACAGAGAGAGTGAGGAAAAGGAAAAACAGCAAGGGAAGACATTAACTATTGAACTTCCAGATTTCTTTCAGGCTGTGTTGAGAAACAGTGCGGCAGAGTACCTGCGGGCTAAGTACAGGTTGTGTGCTTAAGTAGTCAGCACTGAAGATGATCCTAATAATTAGACAGGTATTCCATTTTACCAGAGCTTTCCAAATCCTTCAAATAGTAAACACATGAAGTAAAAAAAAAAAAAAAGTGTGTTTTATACATGTATGTAAAGGTGCAGGCGAGTGTAACAAACAGTGTGTGGACACATGCCAATTGTGACTGTAAGGCTGAGGACTGTGCATAAACATTTCCTACTAAATAACAGGAAAGGGCAAACCTTGAAAACCTTGATCAATCATCAGCGGCTGGGAGTGCTGCGAGAATGAAAAAGATAGAGAGAAAGGGGAGCGGAGGGGGAGGAGGGAGAGATAGGGAATGAGAGTGAGCGTGAGGGAGGGGGGAGAGAGAAAGAGAAAGAGATTGAGTGAGGGTGTGAGTGAGGGGAGAGATAGCAGGAAGTCGAGGGAGAGAATGGGAGAAAAAATAGAAGGAGAGCAAGGGAAGAAACAAAGAGATAAGAGGCTGAAAGACAAAGAAACCACATGGAAGAAACAACAAGGGACACGTACATAAAACAACACAGAACTAGCCTATGGGGAAAATGAAAAAGACAGAGACAACAAAAGTTTGGGGGAGAAATACACTGGCTTGTTTCCAGACCTGAATCTTCATAACAGCAAAACCTGCTCACGTGTCCATTTACTTTGGGTACATTTTAGTGAGTACGGCTGTGGACAGCTAATGGTTGAAAAGGCTACAGTGGATAACGAGCGTAAAATTTCATTCAGTTCTTAGATTTCTACAGGTTCATATGTGCATATGAGACAGAGAGAGAGAGAGAGTAAGGAAGTAAGCCATTGCCCTGCTCTCAAGTGTACTAACCCTCAACTGGGATTTGAAATGTGTGTTTGTGCGTGAGTCTTGTACACATTTGTCTGATGTCTGAGATCAGGGACAAGCACACACACACACACACACACACACACACACACACACACAACAACAACAACAACTTTCAGTTCCCTACAGCCCTGAAAGAACACATTTATGACACAGGTGTCCATGTGACTTATACTACATTTCTACCATATGACTACTTGTCCATTTCTAAACGCCAGCCCGGTTCTGTGTTGTTTATCTATAGGAGGACAACCATCCAGCGTGGTGTCACGTCCTCTGTGATAGAGGTGAAAGTTCTAACTTTTTTCCCCAGTAAGAGGAGGAGAACAAATTAGACAGAGAGAGGGAGGAAAAAAGAGGGGAGTGGAGGAGTAGTGGTGGTGGCAGGGTTAACAGATTCAGATTTCAGCTGTTGTACCCCTGAAAAAAGCTTAATGATTCATAAAAGTGCAGAGGACTCATTGATGACAGCCCTGGTTTTTTGTGGCTTGAAAAAATGTGAGTGCACATTCAGACAAATGCAGATGACAGTACTGGAGACACTCGGCTGTGTATCAGCTGTAGGTTAGTGTCTCA
>NW_018127885.1:2189628-2201734 GCF_001952655.1 Monopterus albus
CATTGTCAGGGTTGTTTCTTCATCCAGCCCAACGACAGACTGCATACAGCCTGAGTTTGCTCTGACCGTGCGTGAGACACTGTGCTGGGTGATGGCTATAATTCAACATCCTTTCACTGTCAAGCAAAATGGAAGCAGTGTAGGTTTGTGTATGGGGTTGTTATAGCTACAGTGCCCAGGTGAGGGCTTTCTTATGATCAAGATTGAGAACGAGAAGGGAGGAATTAGTTTGCTCTGTGTTCTGAACTTTCAGTTATTGGACTGATGTTGATGTTTCAGCCGGCCATTCCTCTCAGACCTGTGGCTAAGGCAGCAAGCCCACACACCTTCTGTTATTTCCAGTGCTGGATCAGTCTCACCTCTGCACGACATGCTGATATAATAGTAAGTCTCAAGCATGATTAGCTGCTGTAATTAAGCTTTCACAAAAAAGCACAGCAGGCTTTTTTCATAGGCACAAAACAGACAAGCACAGCTTGAAACTAAGCAATGCAGATGGAATATAGCAAAAGTGTATAAAAGCAGCCACACCCTAGTTGCACGCCTCCAGCTTCTTCCATTAAGGTCAGTAAGAACAGACTGGACACACAGTCAGAGAGCACAAACTTAAAAAAAAAAAAAACCAAAGCTTCAGTCTTTATCAGTATTGACATACTCACCAGTGTGAAGGAGAGCAACTTTAAATGTGAAGCATACAGTACATGCTAAAACAAGGCAGACTATTGGTGAATCATGTGCAACTTCAAGCAAATAAACAAAAGAATATGCTTTCCGTGTCTGCTTGTTTCACCCCTTTTTCTACTGTAAAATTTACACAAATCAAGTCTTAAATTCACTCAACGAATCATTCTTACGCAAACCATAAGACATGCTGCAGAGATGGCCATAGCAAAAAACCCTAAATAAAAGATTACTTTCCCCATTTTGTAGGGGGGTGCTAAAAGGAAAGACAGAATATTAGCAATGAAATAGCTCTGCTTGGAGACAACATTGGAGAAAGGAGTGTGGGGAGAGCTTGAAAAAAAAAGACTGAATATAAAAGAGAAAAGACAGAGTTGAGGGAGGAGAGGAGAAGAGCATTCAGCAAGGAGGATATAAAAGGAACAGAGAGGGGGGCGAGGGAGTGAGACAGAGCGCTATGGAAAGAAAAGAGAAAGAGAAGGGAGAGAGAGCATAAGAGAGCGAGAAAAAGAGGGGGGCATGGGAGAGCAAGAGAGAGAGGAAGAGAGAGATCAAGAGAAAGAGGGAGGAGGGAGGGGGTGCGAGTGAGAGAAACAGAGACAGAGGACGAAAGAGAAAGACAGAGAGGAGAGAAAAACAAAGAGGGGGAAGGGAGAAAGAGGGATAGCCACAAGAGACTTAAAAACCACAGAATAAAAACCCTCTGTCTGTCTGTAACTCTATATAGATATACAAATATGACTCCTAATATATGGGCACATTGCATTTATTCAATGGCAGACGATAGTCAACAGTGCAGAATTCAACATGCACCTCAAGTTCATTCAATAAGTCAGCAAACACAATGTAGGACCATGGAGAACTCATATCTTCTTATCAGGAATGCAGTTTTTCATTGCAGTAAGGTGGAAGATTTTTACCAAGGTACTTTATCCTATTCTAGTCGCTCTGAAGTCTCTTCCTGCTATGTGATTCATGGGAAAGTATGCTTATAAAATATACTGTGGGGTCTCACCATATTCTCTCTGTCAGTGCGGAAATCACGGTGAGATGGACAGATGTACAGAAAGGAAACGCACCATCTTTACAATCTTGCAAGTGTCCTACATAGTGAAATGGCCCCAGATTTACTCAAGGTGAGGCCCACAATGAACCACAGAAGCCTATTAACACTAGAGGTCTCTGGAGTGCCTTATATGCAGGTTAGAGGCGACCACATTCAAACTGGCTGTAGCAGACAGTGGGGACACAGCTACCATCTCTCTATGGCCGTCACTCCTTTGTATTATTCCTCCACCTCCTGGTAACAAATTTCAGTCGGAATTACTTTTCTTTCGTCCAAGTTTCATTCTTTTAAATCAAACCCTTTGTCTATCTCTTCTTTTGTACCTTCCTCCTGTTTCCATGGTTACCTCTCTCTCTGCTCTGTACACTATCTATCTCTTCCTCCGTTTCCCTCTCTGTCTCTCTCACTCTGTTCTTATCTTTCTCATTTTGCTTTCATCTCTGCCTCCCTTCCTCCTGCTTTATCCCACACCCTCCTCACTCCGGCTTTTATCTCTCTTCACTTTCATCTGTCTTTCACCTTTCTCTCCCCTTCAAGCCTGCCATTCCATCATGCTGGTTTTTGGTTCTTACTTATAGAGAGAGAAAGTTTTATCGGTTTCCCTGTCAATTCTGCATTTTTAATCATTTCCAATTTATCCAACCCACTTTCAATGCCATTGAATCATGCATTAAATTGTCTTGGGCAGAATGTGTGAGTGTGTGTGACTGTGAGATGGAAACCATAGGTGCAGGAGGCTGTAGTCTTTTATAATCATAAAGGAAGAGGAATGATTTCTGTCAAGATATCCTGTGATTAACTGGATGCTGTGGTTTTGTCATTTAGGAGTGCAGATTTTTATTTTCTTATTTTCATATCAACAGCTACTGTAGTAAACAAACTTACAAACAGTCTCTTATGATTTTATTATTTATGATTTAGTAGTGTCCTGCACTTGTGCTTATCTGAGTGGAGTCCCACTGAGACCGAAGCCGTTGAGGAGCTCTGCCTCCTCAACGTGGGGCTGCCTCTTGTAAGGTAGCCTGTCATTTCTCTGCAGTGATGAAGATGTTCTTGTGAAGCACAAATGCCTCCCTCTACGCACCTCAGTTGGCAGATAATCGTATTCAAACACAGCTGTGGTTGGTTTAGAGCACCACCACATCATGTGTCGCCATGTGATACTGCACACTAAACTAACACAGCTTAACCACAAACAGACCCCGGGACACACAGGCTATTCACAACATGCCCCATTGATATTTAAGAGAACAATTGCTGCTATAGAACATGTGTAAGTCTGTTGGCCTAATACCAATTCACTGTAGGGTTGTCATCCATGGCGGTATACATAGGAGGGGGAGTGTGTCTTCAAGTCAGTGACAAACTCATTCCGAGAGACACTGCATGTGGTGTGGGAGGAAGTTTTGTTCTGCAGCTTTGACTGAAACTAACCTCCCTCCCCTCTCCCTCGCCTTCCCCTTCCCCTTCCCCTTAAAGTACCACAACTATTCAGAAAAGAGAATAAAGAAAACCTGAATAGAGGAAGAGAAAAAAATGGGGTCCCTAGGCGAGAAAGAAAAGAAAAACAATGAAAGAAAACAGAATGAAAAGCAGCCAAAGAAAAAAGGAAGGAGAGAAAGAAGGACAGAGAGAGGGAGGGGAGACAGAAAAAGATACAGAGCAAAAGGAGCATAAAGCAGGAGGAGAAAAGCATAGAAAAAAATCACCAAAGGCTGTGAAGGACAGAAACATTTCAGTGGAAATATATTCTATGAAGAAAATGAAAGAAGCAATACACTGGGAGGGAAGAGGTTTATTTGGAACTGGCTAAAATGGGTTTAAAAAATCGATAATTACAGTAGAGATTGTGCAAATACTAAAGACTACACTACTTAGATTTGCATTAAATGAATGTTCACACTAAATTAGACTGGCTGAATCTCTTGTTTTCAATCATAATAAAAACAGACAAAGAGCAGACAAACAATATACTGTACACAGAAATGCACTATGTGAAACAGTTCATGATGTCAAACAGAGAACCAAAAAGATCTGACCTTTTAAATTGACTGCATAATTTGACCTCCCTGTGTTTTACTTCACATTACTCATCATCAGTCAGTCTGCCAGAACACTGTTGTTATTATCATTATTAATGAAGGTGTGTGTACACCAGAAAGAATGGATACATGTGGTTTGTACTGATTATGTTGCAGAAATCATTAAAAAAGGACCAAAAACAGACAGCCATAAACACAGACCACAGTGTAGAGTTTACATTGTGCATATTTATATAGTGTAAATCACATAGTATAGCTATCATATAATGTTATTGGGTCATTGGAACTGGATTTTTGTAGTGTCACATTGCTTTACAATGATCACACAGCAAAATAAACTTGTTTTCATGACAAGAGTAATTCCTTTTAGAACTTTGCATCTCTCAAAATGAGGACCTGCCCAGAGGTTAATATTTAAAGGGCCCATGTCATACTTTTCCTTGTTTTTTGACTTATCTACAACATTACAACAGCGAATTATCATCTTAAATGTGACCTAAAGCTAAAAAAAACGAGGTGTTTGTATGTTCTAGTATTTCTATGCTGAAATAACTCGGTTTATACAAGTCTCGCAATCTCTCGGACGCAAGACTTTTATTTCTAACAAAATTAAGTATTGCGTTATAGTTTAAGGATTTCTTTGACTGGTCATAATCTTCAGGCAGTTGTGTGTTCATGATATTCACTGGTGCCATTGTCGAAGTGGAATTTTTCGACTGTGTCCGGATTTGTGGATACATTTTGCTTCCTGCTGCTGCACTATGACCAGAGGATGTGAAGAAAAATACAGGGCCTGAGGTTACTGCCAAGCTAATTTAGAGATACCCGACATTTAACATTAAATATCTAATAATGTCTGACATTTTGGGAAGTACTTATTATTTGATTGCTTTCAGTTAGCATAGCTGCAGTCAGTTAGCTTAGCCTCGCCCTAGAATGGGCAACAGAAGCCAATCTAGAAAATTTTGGATGGGGGTGGCCAGGCTAGGGCACAGACTCAGAGAAGGCTGGCACATTTGAGATGCATGTAAAAAGCAAATTCTTGATAATGTATGGTTTATCGTTTCAGAAAACCAGGGGTTTAATCAAAATGTGTATTTTGTGTAAAAATTAGACACACATAGTGCTTTCTTTAGCTAAATTTGGCTAAACAGGCTGAATCATGCCAAGTACTCCACAGTAACACAATCAGAGAAATGCATGCAAGTAGAGCACCAGTAAAATGTTTGCTGCATTCAAACCAATAATTTCTCATTGTTTTTTATTTCTCATTCATTAATAGCAACAAGCATCACATTTTGACTCTGGCAGGGGTGGCACATCAGATTTTGGTAGTGGTGGTGATAGGGGGTGTGGGGGGTCCATTCTTTGTTAAGATAACCAGTTATATTATAGATTCATTAATGCTAATTTATTTTCAAATAACATTCTAAGAATTTTCCTCCAAAGATGCATATAATTTAGTAGTAAGAATAGGCCAAAACTATTAGGAAATATATTTATGTGATTATCACTGAGGTAGGAACAATGCTTTTGGAAGCTCTCAGCATATGTGGCCTGCAGGACATTACCTCTGTCCACTGGCACCAGTAATGTCATGATCAAGAATCTGATACTGGGTATCAGAAATACAATCTGTAATTGAAAACACTGACCTTTCAGCTCTAGTCTAGCAAAGATGCATGTGACAAACAATAATAATTGTGTTGATCAAAATGAAAGATCTTGTAATGAGTGACTACAGCTATGTGAACTTTAAACATAGTAGGTATAATCTACATTTTAGTTCAACATCACCCTACATCAGACTGGAAAGAACACTCAAGTTAGATCTTTTTCATTTTGTTCACACAGAGGCTATGTGAGCATAGTTCATTAAACATTCAATATTCAAGACTTTTATTTGCCATTTAACCCTTGTCTTCTGTTTGGGGTCAATACGACCTCAGAGCCACTTTAGAAGTTTAAAAAAACATATTTATCATTAGCTATTCTTTTAGCACATTTTATGACCTTTCTCAGTTTAATGAAATCTTTATAGAAAAATTATTGTGACTTGACTTAATCAAGCGACTATGCACTGCTGATGTTTGGGGTCAAAGAGCCCCAGTGATAAACTCCATTAAGTGCTATGTATTTAGTGAATGTTTTGACTCTCTGATTGATGTAAAAAGGAATATTGATCAAAACAAAAATGTTCACACACATTCAGATGGGTTTGTAGATCCCCACCCCACCCCGCCAGCACACACACACGCAGATACACATATGTACATATACAGATTACCTCTGAGACATATATTAAGAATTCACATACAGAAATTTGTTAAGTTATGGAATTGTCCCATGAGGATGGGGGCATAATGATCTGGCAATCCCCATGAAAACTGCCTACCCCTCACAGGGTGGAGCAAAAAAATAAAAAGGGGGAAAAAAGAGGAAAGAGGAACAATTTCAATCGCTCTTTCCCATGCACTAATCATCCCATGGAAGGGATTTGACTTTGTAATGAGTAAAAAAGCTAAGTCCACTGTCTTTGAGGCACAAGATCCAGACACGGGGCAAACAGGCGAAACCTGGATGCTTGACCCCTACAGTGAAGGGAACATGTGGCTCTGTTATGCTGTGGGGGGCATTGGTTTGGGTCCATTTGGGTCCATTTGTCTCCTTAGAGCTGTAGTTAGTGGTAGTTAGTTTGCCTGTGATAAGTAACAATGGGTTTAAAAAAAACTATGAACTTAAAACGGGGGAGCATGAGGAAAGGGCAAAGACTTAATCAAGGGTATTCTCAAATATATTTATATAATGTTTTATAAACCTGGTGCTTTTTTATTAGAGCAAGAGAGTTCAGGATTGAGTTCAAAAAAGAGGAAACAATGGCTGGGATCCAAGGATTTTTTTGCTTATAAATAAAGATTTTCCCCATTAAAATAAAAAAAAAGTTGACACTGTGGAAAAAAAAGCTGCCAGATGTGACTTCAAATTTTGGTTTACATATTTTGTACTAGCACCAAAAAAGTTAATTTGTCAAATAAAAAAAAAGCGTGAAGCTCATCTTAGTTGTTAAGAGATGTGGTTACAAATTAATAAACTGTGACTGCATTTGAAATTTTGATTAAGGTAAGTGCTTTTATATGCTTATGGTATGCTTTTAATGCTTTGTTGCTCTTATGTAACTTTTTTATTTTAAGAATAAGTAAATAACTTTAAAATAAATAACTTTCTGGCTTTTGACTCCTCACCTGACTCCAAAGGACAGCTACACAAGAATTCCTATATGCCTAGACTGTCTGTTTAAAAAAGAATATTGGTGCATAGACCATTATCAGGTTTTTTTTTAACTTTCAAATATTGAAAGTGGCATTGGCCTTATAAACCCTGTATCAGTTGAGCTCTAATCTGATGTACGTGTGCATATGATGGATTTGTTAATGTCAGAAAAACAGTGTGCATATTCTTGATTTTCAAAACAAAAAGCAACATGAGCACTATGACCACTTATACGATTGGCTGAGTGCTGATTATGTTAATGCACGTGATATAAAATAAAACCTTGCCATATCTCTTATAAAGCAGATAAAAACCACTCTAAAACCAAAGATTAAATAGTATGGCACATTTCCAGTAACCTGAGTTCAGTAATCAGTTTTGCTGGCAAAATATACTGTAACTATTTGCATAATTAATAAACTCAATAAACTCTGACTCTTAACTAAAATGAATTGAATCCTTCAGCTTAAGTATGTACAGTTACAATGTAAGGGCATGTAGTACATTATAATATACTGTAAATTTGACAAATGAAACTGAGAATGTCTAAATCAAATGCCACGTTTTCTTGCTCCTCTGGTTTAACAGTCAGAAACTACTGAATTCATCTGATTTGCTCATAGTTTCCAAAACAAAGTGTACTCATTGGCTATTTTTTATGGCATCTGATTGCATTTTATTATACGGCCTCAATGCATTTAAGTCTATTACCTCTGCCAAGGCAGAGGCTGAAGTCTCACCCACTGAGTGTGAGATATACCAAAATGGCTTAGATCTCCCACTCTGCTGTTTGCCTTTTGTTCATGCAAAGAATTGCAAATATAAAAGACTGCAGTATTTTATCATGAAAAAAACAGAAAAACAACTGTTCCCAGTGAATGAAAATAAATAGTTTAGTCTGGTCCTATACACTTGTATTCCTGCCATATGAGCCACGATGCCAAATGAATATATAAAAGAAATGCTTACTTTGCAAATGTTATTATGAAGAACCAAATCTGTGACACTGAGATTGTTTCTATTTAATTGATGATCCAAAAAATACAGGGAAATAATGTTGGTCATTTTATATACAAATACAATTTCTGACTCTGTGACAAATAATGTAGGATTAAAACACAGACTTCTTAAAAGCCAGACACATTTTACATTGTTCCTGTTTGCAGGTGGGTCATGTGCATCTTTAGCCATTCTTTTTTAGTAGGGTTTGTCATTCCATGTCATGTAATGATGAAGGGAGATGGGAGATTAGTGTTCTTTGAAGGGCTAGAGACATGCTTCTTCCTCAAGATAAAACACACAGGCTCTAAAATGATTATTTGCTTTATGTGATTCTGTAGTTATGTTAGGTCTGAAAGAGACTTTAAGAGCTGTAAAATACTTGTATCTGGTGAATTTCTATTAGATTTTACAAGGATACAAATCCTTATCCTGTATATTTTGAATCCTTTACATCTTGCCCGTTTTAGTCGAGTAGCTTGTTGGTATTCAACACATCTGGTCCTGTGCTGAGGCTATATACTGTAGTATTAATCTAAGCATGAAAAAATAAATCTATAGCAAACAAAAATTAGTAGTATATTTAACCAAAAGCTCACGATTCAGGTCAGCTGGGGCTTGAACCCAGAACAGTCATGCTGTGAAGCGATAGCGCTAACCACCATGCTGCTGATTTTAACCATGACAAAATTACTGCATCACAGTGACCAGGATTCTCTTTAATTTTGGCAAATTCTAAACCTTGAAGATTATATAGGTTCACTGTGCACAATGCCTGATCACATTATTTCATTACAATTCCATTATCCTCAAATACATGTTAGTAGGCTACATTTTAAATTTTACATTACTAGAGGCACATGTTAAAATCTTACTGAGCCACTGCATTCAATTTTCATCTTTCTTTTTCCTTTGAATCCTTACATTTAGACATTCATTGGTTCACTGATTTACATTCAGCACTCTAATATTTATTATATCCTTAAAGAAAACTAATAAGGAAGAGACTGAAGCCAGATCAGGTGAAACAAACATTGTTCTTCTCCGTCATGATGACTGTAAGATCAGGAATATAGTAAAGGCAACAGCAGTCAGACTATTGAACTGTGTAGGTGCCTATGTGAACATGTGTTGTCAGAAATGTTCCAGTAGGTGGCACTGGTGTTCTTTAAGAAGAAAAAGGATGGCAAGGCTTCAGCATGGGTAACAGCATTAATAACTACTAGCATGAAACATAGTAAATACTTTTTTAAATGTCCTATAGATTGATAGATAAATCCTTCTGTTTGTCTTGCAGCTGTTTGGAATTAGACCATATACACAAAAATTTGAATAATGATACTGCAATGGGTGGCTCAGGTACCTTAGTTAAGATAATGATGTCACAGGTACACCTGAGCAGTCCGCTGGCACACCTGTTAGTTATTAGCTGCTGTTGCTTCAGCATTCTTGTGGTTTCAAACCCCAAAGTGTCACCATGACTCTCTCCTTTTTGGGGCTAACTTTACTATTGTACTGCATGCATAAGTAAGTGCAGGCTATGTAGTAAATAAAAAAACAAAACAAAATCAAACTTAAAAGCAACACGGCATGTAGGATATACAATAAAAATGTAAATTTGATATTATCTTCTTGTTTTTAGATGATTGTGAATGACTTAGGATTGTCATTTACAGCTGAAGAAATGAAAAGGAACATTTAATTTTTTTCTAAAATATTTTCTGGAAAGAATATTTTTTGTTCCAGTTGGATAGAAGAGTATATGAAGATCTTGAACATTCTATCCCTGGTGAGTGCCAAACTACCTCTGACATTTTTGTTTGTTTCTTATGTTTAGAAAAATGTTTTACTGCTCTGCCAGACTGGGGCTATGTTGCATTCATAGGCCACCAACTAATTTTTCATAAAATTGTCATTTTACACATCATGTTGTCTGAACCTGACTACAAGTAGCATCTGCATACATGTAACAACTAGCACAAATGTTTACTGAGAAAAGGCTCAGATGCAAAGATTGTTCTCAGGAGGTTAAGAAATGATATTGAATCATTCAAATAAGAATTGTAATTGATTATTATCAAGCTTTATTTTCCATCAACAACCAACCAAAGGTACCACTTGTAGAAATTGATGTCTGCACTGACGGGCAAACGCTTTGGCCTTCTGACACCTGTTGGTTTTTGCTGACTGATTAGTTTGTCAGTTGGCTAATAGTTTCAGCTGTACTGCTAAGAACCACCCAGTCCTCTCTTTGTTTTAGGGAGGTGTTCATAATATGGCAGTACTGAAAAGTAATAATGAGAGCATTGTGGATTTCATACATCCTTTAGGTTTAAGCTCATGTTTGTGTGTGTGAGAGAGACATGGAGCTCATCTTCATGCCCTCATTACTTTTATCTTAATAGGCTAATTAAATGATGGTAAGTGGTGCAGCCGGCTGGTCCTACTAGTACAAACGAATGTCAGATCTGGTGTAATTAACGTTAGCAAATTCACTTTTCAGTTGCACAACAGTTAAGGATTTATATAGATATAATAAAAAAAATCATTCCTTAAAGCTATATTTTCATTATTGGTTTGTCCTTTCCTTTGACTAATCAAATAATTATTCTCATACTATGCATTTTTAATAGCAATGTGAAATGCCCATCAGCGTTTCTCATCAGTATCTTCAGCGTGCTCGTGTCATCTTTCCATTGCCACCAGAAACCATCCCGTAACCATACTGTAGTAGAGTTTGTGTGTCTTAGAAGCAGACTGTGCTGAGAAGTGGGATAGGTGGCACTACTCCGGCCCCACTGAGAAAAACTGAACAACAGGATGCGTCTCAGCCAAAGAAGGACCCCTGCCTTCTTTAAGAAAAACTAACAAACATAAGAAGAAGATGGCAGCACATTACAAAGAAACTGAAGGAAACCAGTACAACAATTGTTTGCTGACTCCATGCTTGTCCTGTTGCGTGCCTACTGTTGACATCCATTCTGGTCATGCAGAAGGCATAACAATGACATTCTGAAAGAACAACGCCCACTACCCTCTATTAAATTTACAGTGACATGGTGTTGCTGTACTGGCAGCTGGTTGCAGCAGAGAATCTTTTCCTCTGACAGCATATCTGTTAGATATACTGTATGTCCATTAATGTCTCTACTCATTAATTTCAATCAAATCTAAAGAAAATGCACTTTAAGGTATAGTTCTCCAGATTATCTATCCACCTGACTGCATTAATGTACAGTTTGTAATATACTACACAATAGGCCTTTTTACTCTTTTTCTCATTTTCTACTTGTAGCATGTACTTGGTTATAATTGTTTCTTTTTTTAATTTCTTCTGTTAATTTGTATAGCAGCTGCTGTAATAGATTATTTTTTGTTCTGATTAGTAAAGTACTCGATGAAGCAAAAAAACAGCATCTCATTTTGAACCATCGGTGCTTGGGACTGGGAGAAAGGTGTTAATGGGTGTGTTCAGGAGGCCACAAGGGGGAACCCAACCCATCAAATCACACAATTCACTGCAGAGATCTGGGTGCAGCAATAAATGACTGTGTCCTGCAGGGGTGGACACAATAAAAGCAATCTCTTAAAGCAACAGTTTAATACAGCCTAGTACAGTAGCTGTGACCTCATCGCTATCTTTCTGAAGCTTAATCTTCTAGGTGGTGTCGGGGTGGTATCAAATCAAATCAAATTTTATTTGTATAGCGCCAAATCACAACAAAAGTCATCTCAGGACACTTTACAAAGTAAGGTCTAGACCTTACTGTTATCAATATTATTACATAGGGAAAACCCAACAAATCCCCCTTGAGCAAGCACTTGGCGACAGTGGGGAGGAAAAACCCCCTTTAACGGAAGAAACCTCCAACAGACCCCGGCTCTTGCCTCGACCGGTTGGGGTGAGTGAATAGAGGAGAGACAAAAGAAGAAAAGCAACAAGACACAACAATCAAACACTGATCAGGTCGATGTGGCTGGTGACTGCTCGTCAGAGACGTAGAGCTCCAGGGCCAGGGCAACCTGCAGAAAAGTACAGGGAGAGAGA
>NW_018127885.1:2202611-2219391 GCF_001952655.1 Monopterus albus
CTGCATAGCAATGGAAATTTATGTTGTGCTTCCTGATAATATTGCCTAAAGGGATCATGTATAAAGTGAAGAGAATTGGGCCTAACACAGAGCCCTGTGGAACGCTGTGACTAACGTCAGTTTGTGTGGAACATTTGTCATTGACATGAACAAATTGAAATCTTTCTGATAAATAAGATTTGAACCAACTTCGTGCAGTTCCTTTAATCCCAATAACATGTTCAAGTCTCTGCAGTAAGATGCTGTGATCAATGGTGTCAAAAGTAGCACTGAGATCTAAGAGGACAAGTATGGAGACAAGTCCTTTGTCCGAGGCTAGGAGAAGATCATTGGTGACTTTCACCAATGCGGTTTCTGTACTATGATGGACTCTAAATCCTGACTGAAAATCCTCAAACAAATCATTCTTGTGCAAGTGGTCACATAACTGCTTTGCAACAGCTTACTTACTATCAGACAGACATTGATTACGATCTAGCCTACATTAGAGACAATGATTTTGCTGTCTTCATTTTTAATGTTACAAAGTGCATTTCAAAACTTTTCTATTTTTTGGAGTGACCTTAGAAGGCTTCTATTCCTAAATTATAAGTTGCCTGTTTTGCTTTCTAGCATTTGGTATTGTAATCATATTCCAGGTGATTGTTTTCTATGACTCAGCATCACATTTAAAACATAAATCATTTTATCCATAAACCAAGGGTGATGAACTCATATTTTTGTTGGCTGCAGATACACGTTCAGGGAGTCGTAGATAACCTACTTATGCTTGGTGCTTAGTGAGTCTTCAGTTCAGGATGTACAGAATGTGAGACAACTGACACTGAACAGATGATGCAGAACTGAAGTAGAAAATGAATCTGTCCGGCTTCTCTGCACGAAAGTGTGGCAGTAAGCTTGGCAGGACCGAAGCAAACGGCCAATGTATTGTATTATTGCTCAAAATACGCTGTTCTAGAGAAAAAAAAGATGAAAAAATGTTAAAAATCCACAGAGCTGTTCTTGTGAGAAAATAGGTTTGCATTGTGCTCTGTTGTTGGTCTGGACCATGCCCCTTTGGGCCGATTTTGCTCTCAACACTGCTGCCTGGGGATTGTGTTACTCTGAATGATGTCACCGCCTGCAGCACCCAGCACCCAGCTGTACAGGTGCAGTAGTGTCCTGCTCATGACTTTGTTGTTGATTTACTCCTTTTGTTCTCAGAATAGACAGTGCCTTAAAGCTTAATGCAATATTTAAGATCTCAGAGTCAGGGACTTTCTTCCAGCTACATACAACGGGGTACTAGTTAACCAACCTGCGACTAACCGCTGAAACTGGATGCTTGTCTAACCTTGTGTTATAGAGGAGAAATGATTAATATTGATTCATTGTTTCACTAAAATGTTTTGCAAACAAAAATGATACATGTTTGCTGGTTCCAGTGTTTCCAATGAGGATTTTGTGCTTTATAGGCTGTAGATTGGTGGTTGACCATATGGGGTTTTCACTGGCCGAAGTCGATGCTCATCTTTAGAGAGTGGGGAGGCTGATGATTTATAATGCCAATAACATGTCTTGTTCTTTTTATGCACCAAATAAAACACAATTTAATAGTAAAAAGGGCAAATTTGCTGAATGTAAATTTAACTGAAAATATTTTAATTCAAGTATTTGAAAATTAAAAATGAGCATTGTCTGTTACCCACTGTGCTCCCCTTGTTTTCCTTTAAAGATGTCCACAAATAATCAAAAAACCTAAATTGTACAAAAAATTAAACACAAGGCTGCCTGCAGATGTCTACAGACACGTTTTTGTTAATTGGCCTAATGAGTGCTGACATAGCCAAACAAATTAATAGTTTTCACCTGTAACTGAACTGTGTCAGAGCCATCTTGCTTAGTGTACATGTCACAGCTTTTGGGTTTCACAAATGTTCAAATTTTTGGTTTTGTTTTTAAGTTAAAGCATAAGACTGTCTGACACTACTATACAAATCCGCATGAAACAACAAAAGTGAGTTGATTATGCTGACAAGTAGATCCTGTCAAGGCAAGACTCAATGTATCTTACATACTTTTGCTACAGTACCTTATGTCTTTGAGCACTCAACACATTAGTTTTGTTTTTTTTGGCATTCACTTTTCTTTAAACTCTCCTTGCTTTTAAACATGAGACCAGGTTTGTGTTTCAGGTTTGACTTAATATCTGTGGTGCCAAGGCAAATAACAGACACTGAGTTTTTGTCTTTATGCTTCTGATTTAATCTAGCACCTGTTTGCAATATGCAAAGCTTCAAGTGGGACTCTTTGATATACAGTAGGGGTGTGTGCACACGTGTGTGACTTTGATGCAAAATCTGATCCCTTCACCTTGATGCATTCATTAATTCATGCTCCAAGGATGGCCACAAGTCTTTGATTTGGGTTTTAGTTTCCTAAGATAATATAGAATAGATATTTCCAAACTGGATCACAGTGGTCTCTTCCAACTTACTCTGTTTGTTAGTCAGACCATAAAAATAATACCCAATAAATCATAGAGCTACTGTATAATGGGTGACAATCCATATATGGTCTAAATATACAGTATAACAAGCTAATGTTTTACAGTGCTTCAGAAAGTATTTAGGCCAATTTTTCCACCCTTTTTGTGTTGTAGATTTAATTGTATGTTGCTGTTTTGCCCATCAGTTTACACCCAATCACCCATAATTACAAAGTAAAAACACTTTGTAAAATGTATTTAGACCCTGAGCTGTGGCACTTCTCAGTGTTTTGCTTTTAATATTCTTCAGGTGTAACTTGACTGGGGCCCACCTGTACTAATCTGAATTGACTAGGACACGTGTGCGTGTGTGTATATACATCAGGTCCCACAATTCATACTCCAGGTAACAGGACAAAAAACATGTCATGAAGTCAGAGGAACTCTTTGTAGACCTGTGATTAAAACTGAAATACACTTGTCCAGGAAGAATAGGATAAACTGTCCAAATCCAGCTGTGCAAAGCTATGAGACTTCCCTGGGAAGACTAGAAGCTGTGATTGTTGCCAAAAAAGCTTCTACAAAATACTCAATGAAGGGGTTGAATATATTTGTGTAAAGGAAGATCTGAGCCTTTTGATTTGTCATAAATGGCAAAAATGTATAAAAGCATATTTTCAGTCTATTATTGTGTGTAGTAATTTTCCAGCCTTAACATTTGCAGAAGCTGAGTACTTGCATTGTGTCAGGACATATTTCTTCCCCTCTTGCTTTGGCCAGTTTTCTTAAAGTCTGGTCAAAGAGAAGCTGTTGTGTTTGATCTAACTACAGCTCTGTAAGTGGATATGTGTTGTATCCAACATCCACAACCTGAAACTAAAGGCAAATAGCTCACAGTGTCTTGTACTTCGGTTGTACTTTGTAGTCTGACTCTGACTGAAACTCCATCACCAGCCCCCTTCAGGCTACTGACAGTCAACAGGCCTCTGTGCCATATGTCATGTTGTGCTGCAGGCCTAATTATTGGCTTTGATAACATATTCAGTTACTTCAGAATTTTTCAGTTTTGGTCATAGTCCTTTTTTTAAATAGAATGTTGATTATTGTAGGAAAAACTGCCATACAATTAGGATTCAAGGCAGAAAATATTCCTCCCTCCCACCTTTAGCCATAAATAGATGTAGACACACCTTTAATCAGTCATTTGCATATAGAAACAGTCTCTGAACCATATGGTATTAGATATGGCAACGAAAGCAATGCTAAAGAAGAAGCACTACTGAGACAAAGGAAAAAGATGATTTGCTTGGTTGTCTCAATTCAGGGATCATAAACAGAAGAAAAGCTGATCTATTGATGATGGCCTCCGTGCTACTTCACTCAAAAGTGTAATAATGTTAATATTAGTTGTTTTCAATTTGTCACATACAGCAAATGAATCAATTAAAAGGTTCCCAAATGAACAGACATGCACCTGTTTTGTATTTATATACTATACCATAGCCCTGTTAGAGACTGGCGACCTGTCCAGGGTGGACCCCGCCTCTCGTCCAGTGTCAGCTGGGATTGGCTCCAGCCCCACCACGACCCTATTCAGGAATGAGCTGTATAGATAATGTATGGATGGATAATACACCTTAGCAGTTGTGTCTAAATATGTAGACATTAAGTACTGGTATTGGTATGGACTGTGTCTGCCATTTGTTTGGGCTTTGTTCTGCTGTGCAACCTATCATGTTGCTTGTTTTTATTTACTTGGCTGTAAACCAAATTTCCCCTCTTTTGGGGGCAGAGATTGGTTGATTGGTATTCTGTTTAAAGTGTTTTATTTTTTACCCTTAATATGCTACATAAGTCTGTGATGAGTAATTTCATATCATAGCCACCATGCTCTCATTTGTATCTGTCAAACAGTTTGCAAACGGTGAAAAATTCATGGATTACTTTTAGGCTTTGCAGTTCTTCTCCGCTGTGCTGTGAATGTTGTAGCTTGTTTTCACATGTGTGTCATAGGAGTGTCCACACCACAGAAGACTTACATATGTAGCTACTTTGATTTTTATCAGAAAGTCAATATTGTGCCACTGTTTTACACAGGAACAAAAATGTTTAGACATGTATAACTTTGTGTAGATTCATGGCTACAACTGTGTGTATGCACTAAGACAGAAGTGAGCATCTAGGAATTGTTTTTGCCAGATTTAAAAAGCCTGGCTCTGCTTTTTTAAGTCACACTTGTCATGGAATTTGGCTCATGTGCATGAGGTTCTTTTTCCACTCCCACCTTTAGTCGTAAATAGATGTACACGCCTTTAATCAGTCATTTGCATATAGAAATGGCCTCTGAACCATACACTATTAGACATGGCAATGGAAACAATGCTAAGGAAGAACAAAAACAGTTTAAATGAGTGTGAAAATGACACTGAGAAAAATATGACGTGTGGTGTTCTCAAGAAGAAAAGCTGCTGGATGGCAAAATATAACTCAGGCTATCAATACTGTCAGTTTAGAGCAGAGGCCCTCGGCTGAGGTAGAAAAGAAGTGGTTGGGTTGTAAGTGAGAGGAAGAAAAGTGCACATTTGCGCACAGAGAGCACGAGCTGAGCACCGGCAACGGCTGCATTATCTACTGCAGTTTTGGTCACACGGCTTTAAAGGGAATCTGAAGGATCTTGAAACAATCTTTCTCATCTTATACCTGCATTGCAAGATCCTTCAGTGATGTCAAAACAGTCGCCTTTACGCATGACCATTACGCACAGCTGCCTTTTATTTCCACTTCACCATATCACTGCTACTCGAACCATGTGCACGCATGGCCTGAAGTATGAGTGAGGTACACACATTCGTCTGCACATTTTGTTTTCATACATACCAGCAGCAGTGGAAGAAGTACTCTGATCCCTTAAAAGTAGCAAAACCATGTAAAAATACTGTTATAAGTAAGTCCTGCATTCAAAATATTAAAACTACAAAAGTATTAGCATCAAAACCTGCTAATATTTATATATTCTAAAATGTAATGATGAAGTAGCAGAAAATGAACATTTGGATTTATTTAGAGTTTCCTGCTAGTGCTACCCTAAGTTACATACTGTAGCTTTAAATACAGTACTTTAGTGAATGAACTTGGTTAATTTCTACCACTGCATACCAGTGTGTGTAGGAAAAGGTGTACACATGGTTTTTGTGTGTGTATATCATTTCTGCCTCTGGCCTCATCTCTTTATTTCTAGGCTGTAAGTGAAGAGCCCATATCTAAATCTGTGTTGTCATTTTAACCCCTATCAGATCATGCAGCTGGCTGTGTGCGTGGCCTTGGTTGTACAGTCAGTGCACAGATATTTACTGTGGAAATTTGCCAGCATGACTGCCAGTTCAGTGATAGATGTGGTATTATCAACGCTTTAGTTCAAATTCCACCCTCCTGTCATATGTTATTATATCGCTGACATGTTGCATCTGAGATGACGAGGCAAGTGATAAAGACGAGGGACATACAGTACAATAATGAAAAGAAGGTTATGTACTGTTCCTGGTACCGATTAGATAGTAAAAAAATGGGTATAACTGGAGTTAAAGCCATTTTGCACCACTTGCAACTGGTGATCTTTCTATGGAAGCAGTAACAGCCTGACTCAGCATTCAGGAAAGACTAGTACATCATGGATTGTATGTGAACACTGAAAACAGGACTGTTTAAAACTGGATCTAAGGATGTGTGCATGAATGGATCTGTAAGTGTGCTATATTACAGCAGCATCATTTGGTGTGTGTGTGGTGCTGAAATTGTAAAAAAAAAAAAAAAAAAAAGGCCTATGAAATCATATCTGCAGGCCCCATCATGAATCATGACAGTCATCAGAAGTAATCTAAGCAGAGCCCTCTGTTGTCAAAACATATCTTTTCAAAGGATGCATCATAGTGATTTTTAGTAAACACCAGAGGTAATATACCGTACACAGGAGGTGCTAATATCACAAGGGCCTTCTGCAACAGATGGTCAGAAACAAGACTGGCCAGGCTCAATCACAGCATGCACCAGCTCAGCTCAGCGCTTCCTCTGTGTCTGTAGCAAGTAAATGGTCTTATACTTGTATAGCACCTTTCTATGCTTTTACAGTACACTCAAAGCGCTTTCACGTTATTCGGTCATTCACCCATTTGCACTCCCAAACACTCACGCATTCACACACCAGTGACATCACCATGAGCAACTGGGGGGTTCAGTGTCTTGCTCAAGGACACCTCGACATGTTGACTGGACAAGCCGGGAATCGAACCGCTAATCCTCCGGTTAGGAAACGACCCACTCTACCTCCTGAGCCACTACAAGTACTGTAGTGTTCATTCGCTGAGGTGTTTTCAAACTCCAAAGTGCTCGGTGATTTCTGGTTTAGTGTGTCCTCAAGGCTGTCCAGTCCTCTTAATGGAATTCTTATTACTGATAATGTATCTCTGTGTACTGGACACTAATGAGCTTGTTTCCCCTCTGTGACCTCTCAGCTCTGTCCCAGTGCAATGAACAGCCCAAACTGTCCCAAATGCTTGTTTGTGAGTGAGTGAGTGAGTGAGTGTATTTGTTTTAAAAACCACCGAGAGGTCAAACTCAAGCCATTCGGTGCTTTTTGCAGCTCCATCTCAGCATAATTGCAACAGTTTTCTGTTTTCTGTAGTCACGCTTCAGTGAGTATATGTTGGCATAGCTGAACAGGAATGATATTGTTTTTGTTTAATCTGCAATACAGGTGTGTCTTATTTTTGCTGACTAAGTCTCTGTATCTAATGACATGATTCATGTTCACTGTCTGAAGTCGTAATCTAGGGCTCCTTGACTGTGCTGGTTGTCATGGCAGTACCGTTGCCCTTAGCAAGATCATGCAGCATTCAGCTGACAGTTATTCTGAAACTAAGACTTTGGTAATCAGGTAGACACTGTGATTATACAGAGCTCAAAGGAGACCAGCTCTCTGGTGTTTTTGGTGGTGATCCTGTAAAAAGAATCAGCACAATGCACTGTATTTACTTAGCTTTACTGACACCAATCAGTAACCATCAGTTTGTAAATCACTCTGTTGCTGTGCTGAAACAGAGACATCACTTTAAAATACATTTTCCTGTGCTTCCGGAAAGACTCCTGGAAACACATTTGCATGGCAGTTGTGTTTGCTGCTGCACAAAAATTGATCTGGAGCTGGG
This sequence comes from Monopterus albus, assembly GCF_001952655.1. Classification (NCBI taxonomy): domain Eukaryota; kingdom Metazoa; phylum Chordata; class Actinopteri; order Synbranchiformes; family Synbranchidae; genus Monopterus; species Monopterus albus. The sequence goes on from NW_018127885.1 coordinate 2,210,280, forward strand.
CACAAGTATATGACGATTATTGGGTTAACGCTGTTGATACTGAAGCACATTGTTTATGTAGTGTACGTGTCAGGCCATCATGTGTTATAGGCTGAAAAATCTTTCCACTCTACTGCAGAGCTTTCAAATGGCAACCAATAAAAATTCCCTGCAGCTGGTGGTGGGGTTCTTTATTAATTATACTGCCGATCGATGTCAAGCACCAGCCAGTGAGCATGCATACAGTAGGTATTTATCTGCTGGTTAGCACCCTGACACTAAGCTGGCTAGAGCTGACCAAGGCTTTTTCTCCTCAGCGTGACACAGACATTAAACTGGAAAATTGTTTGGACTTGCTCTTGTACAGTAGCAGTTGATCTGTTAGTACTGACCACTTAGTCTTGGAACTGTGAGCGATTCTCACTGGATAAAGCCAGATTTACATGATGGTCTGGCTTGTCTACCACATAAAGACCTGTGTCTTTGGGGTATTGGGAGTTTCTCTTTCCTCTGTTATCACTTAAAAAAACAAATTATTCTGAGTTGACAAAAGTTACATGGGCAAATGTTTGTTGATCAAAACAACCCCAGGTTTTGAGGCTAGAACTCAAAAGTACAATAAAGAAGTAAACTGAAACAACTGTAAAACATATAATTGTATTACGGACACCAAGGTAAATCACGGTTAAAACTGAGAGGAAATGTACAGAGGTTTTTGTTCTGTGGCCTCCATTGTTTTGATGTGACCACGACCGAGTTGGATATGTACACAAATAGAGAAATTAAGAGTTTCATCCTCACTCATTTAATTGAATTTAGGCATTTTGGCAACTGTTATGGTTGCATTTTGTTTAATTATGTAACTCTTGACCCTCATGCAAGAACACTATTGTATTCTTGTACTAAATCTCTCAGCCTAGATTTTTCTGAGAGGCTTGTTTGCACTGTACAAACTTGTTGTAAATCACTTGTTTCAAACTGATGATTACCACCTGCTTATAAGGAGGCACGTATTCGTGCAATTCAATCATTATTATAATCTGTGCCCCTAAAATTGGCACAAGGCAACCTGTTCTGCGTCAGATTAATGCACTATAATTAAGTCAAAAGAGTGTGTCTTCCCCATGAAAAAAACAGTCTCTGTTTGTGACTTGTACAACAGGTCTGCACCACTGAAGACGTTTGTTAATACCTCCAGAAAGAAGTTGGTGAACCTCACAATTTCTCTTAAATGTTGTATGTGCCACTTAAGACTGGTTCTCGCATGTATTTTCTCTTTATTTCCTGTCATCCGGAGCTCCTGGCTACTGCAAATACTTGTGGGGATTTAAACTGTTGCTGTGCTTTCGTGCTACTTGAGAATGTGAGCAATTCCACATACAGTATCTTTGTACCTTTGAGGGATTGCTGCACGACCCAGCAGCAGGCAGACATCCTCCGATATGAGCTGTTTCTGGGCTGAGCTAAGTTTAGAGGCCTGCAGAGAGGAGTGACCTGAGAGGATATCTGGGTGAGGCCTCAACTGCAGTCCTTTGTATATTCTGGTCAGCATAGTATTAGGCCTGGCATGACACTAAAGTTTGCACACAAAAATATACCACTTGACAGAATGTAGTAATGTGTAACATGCTGTACCTCTACTCCCACTTAAACTGCCTAATGTGACTGAAGTATGTACTTGTGCCTGTACCACTGTTAGCATGCATCATATCCTAAATATTTTATGAAGTGACTCGTTAGGCTGATGCAAAAGCCACTCCATAGCTTATTGGAGCCCTTTGCATGGTCCTACAGCTGCTTCCATACTGTATTATTACAGCAGGCTGTCTGTGGTGATTGTACCTCCTGAAGCCTGAGTGTTTGCCTCAGCTCATTTCATTAAAATGGATCACTGAGGTTTTACTATGGAGAGATTGGACTGTACAGCTAATGGCCATTATTACATGGCCATTATTTTAATCTTGTGTGAATTTATGCTGTTCTTATTGGAAATAAGATTAAAATGAAAATAAGTATTCAATAAATATCGGTAAAACCTACTGAAATTTACACAGTCCTGTCTTCACCTGTTACACACCTTTCTCTGTTTAAAATTTATGAACCTGGGCACAAGATTACCATAGTTAATCACATGGAACTGAATTTTCTAACCATGAAAATTGTAGTTGTCCTCGGTTGATCAGCTAAATGCTTTAAAGGTGCACTAGGAAGTGTCACTCAGCACAGTATTGTCTTTAGAGGTTTGTACCAAAGCTCAGCCTTTACACAGCAGCTCACAAAACAGAGAGGAATATTCTCAGGTGTTTGGGAATGTTTTCCCACTGACCTTCAACTTCAAATTGAGGCAGCATTTTTTTTTTTTGAATCCCATCCTGTCATTAGACATGCAGCAGACAGGCGCTTGCTGCAGATAAGCAGACTAGAAATGTACTTGCAGTTTACTTTGCTCTTGACATACCTGCTTTTTAAGTAGGGCCCTAAAATTACCATTGCTCAAATGGCTTACCTTAGAAAAACAGAACAATGTGCAGTTTGCAAAGAGGCATGACTAAGAAGTGCAGGGAAGGCTCTGAACACAGAGTGGGATCATTTCATTTTGGGACCTGGAGATCAGATGGACTCATCTGTTTGTTGCATTTCCTAATATGTTGACATGTTAAAAGCAAAAAAGACATTTCTATCTGTTGCAGTCCAAGCTGGTCAAAGCAACATTCTAGTAAATGTTTCAGTAACCTTTACGCCACTCAGTCATGTTGCTTTAAAATCATTTTTAATTTCCACATCTTCCTCCAAATCCAAAGACCTGGCGATCTGTTTGATGTCACCGGCTCTACCTCGCCCAGGGGCTCTGAGCTTTCTTTAGATCTACATAACAATGCCTTATGTAATATACCTGCCTTGTCAACTTTGTGTGGTGACAAGAGAAGTATTTCTCGGGGGGACGAGAGTGGGACATGAATGGAGAGGTGAATATAATCACTTTGTTGCCACAGTAACCTAGAATCTGACACTGCGGTGACAGTCCCAAAACAAGTCAGGTGCTGTAACACAAATGTGCAATGTTATTACTTGATGCATCTCATATTCAGTTTAATGTTAACTGTTGTATTTATGGTTTTATATTATGTTTACCAGGTGTATGTAAAGCACTTAGGCCAACCTTTAGTTGTTTTTAAGTGCTATATAAATAAAGGTTGAGTTGATTTGAGTCATGTAGCTTTTGACTAGTATCAGGAGTTTCCAGAGCAGCATCATAGCTATTTGCTGTTCTGTTCATTTATATATGGGTGAAATTTCTGTATGGGGGGAGACATCCTTCACATTTTAGTGTCAGTGCTTTTTACCTTCGCTAAGGAGGTTGTTTTTCATTCTGTGTGTGTGTGTGTAGGTAGGTGTGTTAGCAGGAATATGGACAAATGGTTGGATGGATCATTAGTGTACTTGGTACAAATATGGGTGGGGACCAGCCCTAAAAGTGATTAGATTTTGGCTAAATAAGGTCAAAGGTCACAAAAATAATGAAAATCACAAAAAGCCATATCTTTAACTTGGGGCAAATTTTTTAAAAATTCATCATATCCAATGACCCTTTGTAATTTGTACTTTTCTCCCACTATGAATCGACACTCCTTTTGATAACTCTTTGTAAAATGCAAGGCATATGTGGGATTGTTGTGAGCTGGGTGATGTGGTGATGTCCACATGGATGTGGTTAGAATTAAGAACCACAACAGGTTTACTTAAAAGGTTGTTGATTCACAGAGGCCACTGGAATGATAATCTTTGAGACAAATAGTGAAGCTCTCTGCTAAGGGTCTATTTGACATAGGCCTACATTCATTCTTGTAGTCTGGTCAGAAGGTTTACATATGTTAAGTGATTTAAAATCACCTGCTAACGCAGCTAGCATCATCAGTGGCTAGTAAAATAACTCAGAAGGGTTTTTAAAATCATTGTGATCCGATCATTGCTTCATAATTATTACATTAACATTTACAGTAATTCAGTTTTAAGTGTCTTACATTAACCATTAGCATTGGTACTATAATGCTAATGCCATTTGTAGATCCTCTATTGAAAGTGACAATGGTAATACAAGAGTGTACGTCATGGTGATTATTTCTGTCACTATTCAGGGGCTACATAGGGCAATGGCCAATCCTTTAAATTCAGAAGTAGTCTCTAGGGCCTGGGTATGTGCTGAGTGTGATCAGTTAACACCATGTAACACAACTGAACACCTCTTTCTGCACATGTTAAATCTGAATAATTCATTGACACACAATCCTTCATGGCAAATATTTTTTAATTGGATTATGAAAATTGATTGTGGCCTTTGACAATCTGTGTGTGTGCCTGGTTATAGACATTTTTATAAGTTGTAAAATTATTTTAATTAAAACTGATTCATTTTGCAATATGACCTTTTAATTACTAATTTAAAAGAATGTATTATTGCAAATTCAATTTTTTCTTTATTGTAATTGCTAGTAATTGTTATGGATCATTGAGCTGTTTAGCCAGTGGTTAGCATGATAATACCTTAAGGAAGCTGCATAAAAGTCATATATGCTAATCTGCTGATTGGACTTTTCAGAAATAAGGAACATGTTATAATGGGAGCATCAATCAAAGTGTTATCATATCTGGGCTTTTATTTTTTTTTTAAACTGATGCTCAGATTTGGTTTGTGCAAGTTTCACATGTGATTGTGTTACAGGCCTAATGCTTAAATTCAGCATATCCTCTACAATTTTTATTTGAAACCACAGAATTAGCATTTTATGTGGTCTCATGTCAAGGTCAGTCCCTTATCTCTCAATGCTGTCATTGTTCCTTTTTCCTTTTGGCAATGAAGCAACTGTGAAACAGAACAGCTCCTTGGGAAAGAAGCTTTTCATTGGGAAAGTAGAATGATGGTCTGTGTCAGCAATAATATTTCAAGGCTGTTGTCCCCTGCGGTCATAAGTGGTTCAGCCAATTTGTGTTAGCAAAGGTCAGGTCCATCTGAAGTGCTGTTTACATTCTGGGATACCGTCCATCCTCGGGCATCATCCGCTGGAAAGTGTCACACACACTGGAAATCCCATAGCCCTATCTGAATACAGCCTGCATACCAGCCAACCTACAATACTTGGCATGTGAAGAATGTTTTTTGCTCCATTTTAAAATGAGAGAGATGGACAAAAGAACAGTTGCACTGAATTTTCTGCCTGCACTGTCACACTTATTAGGGTCTTTTCCGCACATACAGTGGTCCTTTATAATCTCCCTCTGTTTGGGTGTATTGTAACTGAGATGATATTGTTGCTGTTCTTGTGAAGGCCACATCTGCAAGTTACAGTATAATGGTGGATCTCTGTTCTGAGTGTACTGCACTGTGATGGAGTAAAACAACATTTTTTTAAAACTGAAATATGTCACATGATGTCACTTTTTTCTTCAATGTGAGGACCATGATGAAGTGCAGTTTACAGATGGTGGATGGTGGATGGAAGTTGTCAATGGACATAACAGCCAAGCCTCATTCTTTAATCCTAGCCTTAAATTAAAGGTCTCTGTGGTCCCTCATTGCTGGCCTCCAGGACAAACATTACTGCAGTGGATTTGACTGCCAAAGCTTGTGAGAACTGTTTTTTAAAGTGTCCATGGCATGCTCATTTCCAGCCATTTAATTTTCAATCTTGGGTACCTCTAGATTAGCTTTGCACCCATCATAAACGCAAATAGTCTAATTATTTCAGAACAATAAAACCCAAGAGCCACCTCCTGAAAACAAGTGGATAGTTCATTTAATACGCACAACTCCTGTTGCCACCGTTATCGATCTGTTTCCCCGATAAGATGTTTCCCCTAACCTGAATCCTAACCACAAACACTGAGGGGGGCACTACAGTGGAACACTTTTCAACACAAGACCAGTCAGGAAGCTATGAAAACACTGACAAATAAGTTACATTTTAGACAATAACTCAAATTATACCTGACATGTTCGAGCCAGAGCAGGAAAGCGGACATCATGACGAACCACAGCAGCATTAATTAATCAGAATTTCTCCTCCATACATAGGCAAACAAGAATATATGTACCAATGAAGAGATTTGCAACACCCTAAACAAAGCAGGTTATTGAGAATCCCTATATTTTAATTGGCATAATCCAGACATAGTAACTTCTCTTGAATTACAACAATTCTCTCGACAGAAACAAGGCATTAACAGGCATGCAACTTTTTTTTTAACTTCTCTTGCTATTTTTATAGTACACTATGGTGATACAAATAAAAATGGAGATTTAAATAATTTAGAAGGTTAAACTACGGGAAAATTTCCAGTGGGCTCTTTTGGCAAATGGTCTTTGTTCATTTGGGTGTTTTTTTTTGTTTTGTTTTTTTTCTCCAGTCTTTTGAACCAAAGGTTGATTTGTTGCTACTGTTATATTTTTTTTGTTGTGTACAAAAAAGCAACATTTTGGTCTAACCTATTTAATAGTTGGGTTGAAACAGATGTTGAGCTGTGTGCAAGAACACAGCTGCGGTCCATTTACATAGAGCATTACGGTGTGATTTATTTATCCCGACTGCTGTGCCACTGAATGTATTATACAGTACAGTGTAGTAGGAATTGATCATTTGTAGTAGCTATAGTAATAACAACAACAAGAAGTTTGAAGGTTTGAGTCCTCCACAGACAAATTTGTCTTAAGTTTGTTTCCACTTGTCTCACAGTGGGTTTATTACAGAAACGAGTGGGTCATACAGTAAAGGCACACTAAACCAAACATCTCAGAAGTGGGAGATAAATGAAGTATATGCAAGTTTAGTGCTTTTTTTAAATTTACATACTATAATGACCACAATAGAATATGAAGGGAATTTCAGTGGAACAACAGGAATATAATTTTACAGTGACAACACAGTGGGGAAAGTCCAACCTAGTAAAGTGATTTTTTTTTTTTTTTTTTGCACCGAGCTCACAAAAACAACTGGCCATACCAAAAAAAGAAAACACTTTTTTGTTGTTTGTATTTGTGCAGGCTGGTTCAGGAATGTGTGTCCTTTTGACAGCATGTACATAAAATTGTGGGTGTGTGTTTGTATTTGTTAGGAAGCACTGAGATCATGTGGTGTTGACTAACTGCTGCTGTGAGTATTATTGTTGGTGGTAGTGGTCTGTGGCTTTCCAGTGCGTAGGTGGTTAACAGCTGAGTGCTGGTAAGAGGCGACCATTACTTCCGTCCTGTTATGGTCAGAATCTGCCTCCACTGATGTGTTTGAAGCACTGGTATATCCACACAGCAGTTTGACAAGTTTCAATATAATTGTTGTGAGCAGATGTAAAGTCTTAACAGCTGTACCTGTCCACTCAACTGCTCAGATGACCTTTGTCAGAGGGTTGAAAATCAACGTGTATTGTGAGCACTGGGAGGCAAGAACTGGTCATGCAATTGAGTTATTACACATAATAGACATTGTGTAGGCTCCTATGCACTGGACATGCACTTAGACACGCACACAGACTTTGCCCCAAAGGGAAAAGCCACATTATACTGTGAATCATATTATATTCATTCTGACAACAAACCCAGTGATGACACAGTTAAGACCAGTTGATCTAATTATTCCATAGGTCTGGCTGTAACTGTTTTACAGTGACCAGATCATAAATATTAAATTTGGATTGGTGCATGCACTGAAAAGAGCTCAGCAGTGACAGAGCGATCACTGCTACAAGGAGCACCTCCCTTCCTCCGTCCACTCCTCTCCCACCCTTCCACAGAGGCAGGCTATGATGTAATGTTCCTGCTGCTGATAGAGCAACCCCCTCTCTTTTCCTTTTTATATTTTTCCCCCTCCCCTTCCGATTTGCTGCTGCTCTCGCTGGTAGTGATAGTGGTGGTGGATGTGTGCTTGCGATGCCGGTTCAGCTGCATCCCTGAGCATCTCTCGGGATCCCTGCAGAGCTTCTTTTCCTCTGTCACCACTCGACCGAGAGCCTCTCCTACTGAGTGCTGCGAGACCTTGTCCTCTGCTGATAAAAGGTAATTCTTCTGGCTCATGACAAAAGAAAAGATAGGTCAAAAGAGAGGAGAAGGAGAGAGAGTAAAATGGGGAGTGATAGACAGAAGGATGACTGAGTGTCCAATTAGCTGCTGAGTAAACTGGTTTGCTCGCTTCTTGTTGCCTGTACAGGATGCCATGGCAATTTCTCCCTCAGTGTGTGTGCATGTACTCTAGTATGATGTTGGTTTCCATGGTAAAGATGAGACGGATCCCTGTGCTGGCTCACTGGTAATTCAGCATGTGTTGAGCAAAGCTACAATTACCCTTGGTGTGAAGTGATTTCTCACCTCCTGTGCATATTTTATTAGCGATTACAATGAGCTTCTTTCATTCACTTATACGACCGTCCTTTAAAAGATCACAAGTCTGTACTTTTTTTTTCTAAAATAGTTTTGAATGAGAGGATTATTTCTTACTTCCTTGGAACATACTGTATGTCTCGCTATGATTCGTCTGCTCTCTGAAACTGGGCGTGTACAGTAAAAGTCATGTAGGTGAGATGAATGTTGCAGCGGATCTTATCTGTGTGCAGATTTCGACAGCTTCACAGATTTACAGTGCATTACATAGATGACGTGTTGGGCGTCAATGTAAATTTCCTTCATTATTGTCTTAACAGGATGTGTGGTTCTATCTCAGGACCATGTGGGGTGGTTGTAAATTAACCTTAACTCTTGCACTGTGTCTGACACTAAGTTAATATTTCATGTCTCGTTGGTCCCACATGTAGATGGCCTTATAACTAATTCATCCTCAGGATTTTCCCTGTGTCTCTGTCACACATTTCCATTTATGCTTCTCTACTACCATCCATTCATCTCACCAGGCCATTTCCCCCAGTACATTGAGAGTGTAGCATTTCACTTGATGAACTAACACACCTCTAAATTACAATCACATTAGCCCTTTGGGATCAGGATATATCCTGGAGAAGTGTCTCTGCTTAGATTAAGTCAGGAGCAACCATGTGGTACATTTAGGGTTATTTTATGATTTCCCCCAGGGGAAGGAGTCGTGTTTACAGTGTAGGTAATTGGTCTTTGAGAATCAGCGGACACTGGAACCGTCTC
>NW_018127885.1:2219407-2225256 GCF_001952655.1 Monopterus albus
AATATGCGCTGTACTGTATCTGGTACAAGACTGTAGGTTTGGTGCAGATGTGGATTGAATGTAGTCTTTAATAGTTAACAATAGGCTTGTTTTGTGTGCAGAACATTTTTTTCAAATCCACATTCCCACACAAACCTAGTAAATGGTGAACTGGAGCACAATAAACACATAGCATGCTAAGCTTAGCCAGGCCTCTGGCTAGTGAATGTCCTAGGCAGTACAAACAAGAAGCTATCATAGCGAGATGTAGTCGGATTTCGCAAAATTCAGTTTAGAAATTCTGTACTGTATACTTCACTGTTCAATGAAAACCATGTATCTCTACTTTTGGTTGTTTTTTTTATATATATAAACTGAAAGATACTGTCTCCTACTTCTTAGGCTTAAAACCATTTTAAAAACCTAGTCAATTATTTGAAAAATGGATGGTAATACAGCTGACAGGGCTGTTTTCTTGGCTCATGAAAAGTATTGTGGAGATGCATGTTTTTCATAGGACTGTGTGACAGCTTATGGTTAAATTGATAATGATATCTTTATATTTCAAGGTACTTAATCACACTGATACAACACAAGTTATCCTGCTCATTAATTCACAGCTTTGACTCTGACTTGGCACAACTGGAGATACTGTATTAAAGGGAGGTTTACCACAGTATAAATGGTACAGAAAAAAAAATCTCTTATGGGTTGGAAAATCATCTCACAATATAGAAAGGTCATACGCCCACACATTACTCTGACATGGGCTTTGACAACCACTTATTGATGTCTGCCAAATCTAATTTCTTGTCATGAGAAAGGAAAAATGCTTGGTTAAATTCCCCCTCTTTTTGAAAGAAGCAAGGCATGGTGTTTCTTCTGTGTGGTAGAGGAGGTGTATGTGTGTGTTGGGTGGGGGGTTCTGAGGTGAAAAATTCAGGAGAATGAGCCTCTGCCATGGACACAGAGGCCCACCTGAGGAGCATCTGAGCTGCTCTGCTGAATTTCAAACAGGCCTACCTGCTTTGGAGCTGTGCCATTGGCTCTGGTTTGGCAAACTGTAAATCCAATAAAAAGTTTGGCAGTCAAAACTTTATAAAGATGACCACAGATTAGAAAAGGATTGGGAAACAAACCACCACATGCACCGCAATCACCTGAAAGAGAGCATGATGTGATAGTCACCCATCCACCAGTATCATGATCTAGTGGACATGTGACTAGTAATGCTGGGAACTGCAGCAGCGGTTTCAGATAAATGAGTAATAGATAGGATGGTGACATAAAGAAAATGAGCATGCAGCAGCCTAATGAAAGGACCAGAGGTGAGTCACGTAGATGGCTGAAAAGCTCTCTCTCGCTCACACACACACGCACACACACGCACCCCAGGGATTGTTCACTGGCAACACCTCCTTGCCAGAGGGCACGCATCCCACAAACCTTCTCTGCTGGAGAGCTACAGTGTCAGAGGTGGTGGAGTAATGCCTTTATTTGTGTCATGCCAAGCCATTACAGCTTCACTTTGTGCCAAACAAAGCACAACATTAAAAATCTCTACACACCGGACCGTCTGAAAAGAGCAAGACTGATCAGATGCTAGGCATATTACACACCGTCCAACCTGAGTGCCAAAATGAGTCGCTCAGCTCAGCTGTGGGTCATAGTGTGGCCACCTCAGCTGGTGCTTTTCCACATGGCTCACTCACCTTTACGCCACACTGGAAAGATTTTAAATGCAATGGGACAGATTTGCAATGTAAAATGTTATTAAATTCATCAAGAATGGTTTTATTAAATGCCATTAAAACCCCCACGAGAGTTTCTTGAGCCTTGAGTCTGCCAACCAATGCTCCAAAACCTAAACAATGTTTATTGTATGTCACATAAGGCTAAATAAAGCAACCAAGTTTCACACAGCATTCTGGAGTAAAAAGATGTTTGGTGTGTTTGCTTAAAAGTTAAGCAATTAGTTTCTGATTCATTTTCTGTTGATGGACTCATCTATTTTCAGCTGTATTTAAATCTAAGATGGTTTACTCATGGGGTAAGATGCACCTGACTGTTATATATTTGTATCAGAACTTTTAGCACACATTACCTTAAAAACAAACAACAACCCGTCAACAGGTTTTTTAAATAGTCATGCTGTGACATTTATACTGCACATCCAGACCTTGTTCAAACTCAGAAAACTTTATTATAAGCTCTAATGTGGCTCCCAAAGAGTTGATGAAATTTGTATAAAATGTGATGCACAAGATAATCATTTGATTAAAAACAAAGTGTCTTGGGTGTTGATCTAAATCTGTTTCAGATAGGAGTAGTGAGCGCACAGGTGCAAAAATCACCGACCTTAAAGTAGCATAAGGGAAAGCCTGTATGCTGCTGTGATCCCTCCTATGTACCAATAATGGCACACCAGCACCAGTGTTTTACAATGACCTGGTTTTAAGACGGACACTAAAACAGTTGTCAGGTGTACAGTAAGTGTTGTGAGGACAAAGACAGACCTTGGCTGACTGTGGCAGCTGTTCTATACTAACATGTTCTTTTTAGCTGGTAGCACTGAGCATATGCTCCTCTGTCAACCAAGGCCTACAATGCAACTGTATTTGTTAAAAGTTTGTTTTGCTTATTGTCTACAATTGTTTTCAGCTGAAGACGTCACTCCAGAGGAAAGCACTTGGTTGTCACAAGGCCTTAGATGACCTTGGCATGGAAAGACAGAGTAATGTTACTTTCAAATGTCCAGTTCATTGTACGTTACTCTGATGATATACTGAGATAGAGGACGAGAAGCAGGAGGAAGTAAACAAAGCAGCTTTTTATGTCACATTTTTCTGGCTCATGCATCTCAAATTTACAGTGTTTCAACACATTGGACAGTGCTGCATTAATTAACACGTGTCTGCAGTAAAACTGAAATTCATCCCCACAGAGTAACCCGTGAATGCACAAGTGTTAACATGAAGCTGAGAGTTAGGGCCCTGACTTGCTCAGTTATCAGCCTCAGTGTCTCTAAGTATCCCTGTGTTGCTCTCCGGTACATTTCCTTTAAGGTAATGACCTATGTGAAGCAAGGGGGCATATCGTGGGGCTGTAATTTCTCAATCATTACTCATTTATATAGAATAATCTGTTAGGCCTTGTGCCAGCTGTATGTGAAACACATGGATGATCAAACCTGCGTTTACAGTATGTGGTCCACTGCCATCACAAAAGCTCCGAGTATAAATGTTATTAAAGTTAGAATATGGGGTGGCTGTGGCTTAGGAGGTAGAGCGGGTCATTTCCTAACTGGAGGATTAACGGTTCGATTCCCGACTTGTCCAGTCAACATGTCAAAGTGTCCTTGAGCAAGACACTGAACCCCCAGTTGCTCCCGGTGATAACACTGGTGTGTGAATGTGTGAGCATTTGTGAGTGCAAATGGGTGACTGTATGTACAAGTATAAGACCATTTACCAATATGTTGCACAGCATGCTGATTTTCTTATGTGCAGTCCACCGATCATCTTGTGACTTATAGATATACCTACTAAACATACAAAACATTTTAAAGTGCATTTTATAAATTATATATTCGTTTACAAGTGAAATACAAACAACCATAAATACAAAGCATAATTTTAGAAACCTATGTTTAGAACATAGGTTATAGCTTATAGCAAATACAGTCTTATATTTTAACCCATCACTGGGTGAAAAGGTTTCATTTTATTTTCCAGGACAAAGCAACAATTCAACCACGGTTTTCAAACAATCTGTTTACATCCGTACATTTCTTATCGTTTAAAAAAGTAACCTATGGTACAGTACATTTCCAAACCACTGAACATTTCTCTGTTGTCATATCGTAACAGGTCACAGACAGTGAAGGGAGCACTTTAGGAGCAGCCACATTAACGGGGTCACAAGTGGTGAAAAATGCCTGTCTGGGTCTACTGACTGATCTGAGCCACGTGTTTAGATGTCTGCCAGAGGGATTCTTCTTTTCTATTCTATAGAGTGTTTACAAAAGATCATGTGTATTGCAGTGGCAGGTGGTCCAGCTCAACAAGGGGTGTGTTACAACCCCAAAGGAAAGGGGGTATTTGACAGACACAGGCTGTAACTAAGAAATCCTTCCTGTGGTGTGAGGAGGTCTCGGGTGACCATACGGAATATTGACTGCGCAGGAACACTGAGCCGACATTCTGAATCCCAGCACTTTGTCTCCTTCCTTAGCAGATGCCTGAAGTGTATAATTAGCATCTGCTATTTTAGAAGCAGGCATCCCCGTCTCAACACCCTGCTATGTTACACTCCTCTCCGTTTACCCTGGAAATATATTTGGAGAAGGCATGTCAAGTTAGTTGGGAATGCTTGAAGAATTTTTAAAGATCTTTAGGGTATGATTGTTGGCATGTCATCAAAAATCTACATACATGATTGTTTCTCCTATAATCAACTGATATTATGGACATGTATTAACAAACCTGAGGGTTTTTTTTTGTCATTATTAATAGGATACTAGCAACAAATACATCTAAGCTCTGTCGATAAAACAAATTCCACTATTCACTGGAGCTAAGGGTCCTTTTTACAATTAGCAAAATGGCATCTTCTGGGACTTTGTTGTGCCACTTCTGTTGTACACTCAGTGTCACAGTCTGAAAACTGTCCTTGTCAGTGTGTGTATGTTCTAAGCATCTTCTTTATTTGCTGGAATTCAGATCTCAACTAGATCTGGCAATTACAGTAAGAGCACACTTGCATGCATAGGATATATTCAAGCATCTGCAAAAAATCCATCAGGTGGACCGTGGCTCAGCAGCGGGGGAGGCATGCTGAAAGACCAGTTTTGTGATTTTTATCAGCTTGTTGCATGTGTGTTACTGATTAACATGGGAAATGAAAAGGAAACAAATGTTCTTTATAAAAAAGTAAAGAGGTAAACTGTCCTTTTAGAAATCTTAGCCACACCCAGTGAATACTTGAAGCAGAAAGTACACGCTTAAGGCATAACATCGGCCCTCAGAAGATAAAATGTACAACTTTTGATTTACTAAAAAGTACAACATAGTTATTTGAATCTAAGGGACAACATCTCAGTTTTTGTCACTTGAATGCTTATAGTTTAAAAGAGGTTCATGATTGAGTTGTACTGGTGTCTTTTGACTGAAACGTTACCTGCAAACCTATGTTCTTTTAAGGGTACATATATGGTAACTGGGGTAGAAAAGTAGTTTTGTTTTGTTGAACAAGCTGATTCAATACAACATACTAACAAACTGTTAAACTTCAGAGATGTTTAGCTTTCCATTAATACTAAATACATAGAAGGTTGTAAATTGATGACTGTGATTTAGATCAGAGAGATTTGATTTATTTTCCAGTAGCTTTGAAGTTACTGGTACTTAAAATCATTAAACACAATAGTTATATGGGTGCAAGCTATGGCTGAAAGGCAAACATCTGCAGTCTATAGCCAGGGAATCAGCTCCCAGGAGAGCTTTAAAAAAACATCTCCAAGGCTATGTTCAATGTGATGAGGCCTTGCTCTAATTTAGAGGCTGTTCACATACTGTAAATTCATATGTTGCATAAATGTTTGTTTTTTCCGTGATGTGGTAGTGATTTCCCAGAAACAGTCAACAGTCTTATGACCAGAAAGCACAAGACACATTGTAGTTGTTTCATTTGTTAGTTAAAATCAAACAGATTACACACAGGAGACACTGAAAATGAATGTGAATGGAGAGAAAAGTCCCAGTCTGCTTGATTATATCCTAAATAATCCAAAACTGATTATTAACAGTTAAAGGCATTTCACAAAACAAGATTATAAAACAAATTATTCTGTTTGTGTTCTTCACATATAA
>NW_018127885.1:2225346-2274050 GCF_001952655.1 Monopterus albus
TTAGCAAATACAGAAACAATTTATACTTGCACATTTGGCAGTTTAAGTCAAAAGATTCAAGATCATGTGGAGAAGTGCACCTCCCTTCCACTGCCTCATGCCTCCCTTCATCTCTCCCACCCTTTCCTCCCTCTCTCCCTGACAGAGTGGTGGGAGGAGCTCCCGCCGTGTTTCGTGGCCAGGCTGTAGTATCACACTGTCAGAGAGTGAGAGCGTGGACCTGCGGACTCTGAGCTGTCAGATGCTAGAGCTTTAAACCCTGTTGGTTCTGTGAATTTGCCCCTGACATTTCCTGGAGAAGGAATCGATGTTTTTTTTTTTTTTAAGATCTGACAGAAGTTTTTGATTCACAGCTGAGTGGGACCAAATGTAAGTAGTGCTTTTTTTTTTTTTTTTAGAGATTATACCCTTGTGTTTATTAGCTGTGTGGCGCCATGGCTTCATGAATCATTGATGTGAGTTCACTGCAGTTCTGGTTACCTATCGAAAAGAGACCGGTAAGCTGTCCCTATACTGTTAAAGAACTTTTTATGACTAAGCCTGCATGGGGTTTGTTGTTAGCTTCTCTCTTTAAAGGGAAAAGTGGGTGTGAGCTGACAAGAAACAGCCCTCCACTCTCTCCAGCAGGTCTTTATGGGAAGGTGATAGCAGGGCAGGAGGGTCATTAAAGACCCAGTCTGAGTGTAAGCCTGTGTGTGTGTGTGTGTATCATATTTGTAGGTGACTGTGTACATGTAGGAGCTACCCTTGCATTAAAAGATGTTGGTTTAAGTCTTATTTTCTTTGGAGACGCACATTTAAGTGGGTGTGTTCATATTTTCAGGCTTACTGGCTTGAGTGTGAGCGTCTCTAGTAGCTCAGAAAAAAAGCAGGACGGCTCTGACTCTTTAAGCCAAAGCACAGCTCATCAGGAGTGAGTTTGTGGCGTTAGTAAACGTGGCTGACAGCAACCTATCCTAGCTAGAAAAATGTCTGTGAACCCAGAGGAGTGTGGAAAAGCTGATGGGTGAGAACGAGAACATAAATATCAACATAACATCCTAATTGTCTTGGTGTGTCTGGCTGTGATAGTTGAGAGCCAGCACAGTCAAACTGATGAGGAGTCTTTGTGAGCAGAGAAGCATCAGGTGTTACTGTGTGAAATTCAAATCCCTCACCCACACACACACGGCTCGCAGCACAATTGAGACTAATGCCAAATTGTTAGAAGTGTGGGTGGTAGTTAATAGATGGAAACCATAAACGGAAAAGTTTGTCAAAAGTCAATGAGGAAGTCAACCGAAGATTTTTATTAACTCTTCTTGCTTGCTTTTAAGTGTGCATTGCCAAGTGCCTTTTGCTTGAAAAGCTCTCAGACTCCCTCCCCTGTGTATTGAGATTGGCAAAGCAAACAGTTTTGTGAAGCAACAAGAGAATTTCTGCTATTTTCAGTGATTGGTGTGGGCTTTGGTGTTATTTACTTATTTTACATATAAAGACCCTCTGTCCCCCATTCATGTTTTAAGACAATAATTCATTTGAAATGATTCTTATGATACTTTAAAAATGTGTTACATTTCATTTGTCACATGTTTTTCCCTTACATCCACTATATTGTTCATTTCAAAACACATAATATGTCTCCAAGGCCATTCTCAGTGTATTAGAGGCTTCATGTTTTAATATCACACCTGTATAAGTTGCAAGCTGGAACATGATTGACTTGTGATTTCACAAAATCAAGCATCTGAAAACAGACTGCATGGTGAAGAGCACAAATCCCAATCAGGTAGCAATAAGCAAAACGCATTTTGGAGCGGAATGGCATTTTGAGTTGCTCTTTGATTTTGCAGAGAAAAGTCAACATCACTGACATCCTATATGGCCAAAGGACAGCTTGATATCCCTTTTAAAAAAAAAAAAAGCCAGTCCATCTGAGTCTGTCTAGCACGTTCTAACTGGGCAGCTGGACATGTGAGAACACTCTCTGAATCAAGACACATATCCTCAAATGATCAACAAAGACCCGGCAGAACTTGAATAAATAGGAGCTTTCATGAATTTTTGAGAATGGCTGATTATCCTACAAGAGGGTGGAATGAAACCAACCATGTTATCTCATTTGTGACAGAGGGAGCTTGTACTTTACATCCTCGTATGTGGAAATTCATCTGCCTGCGGTAGAAGACGAACCTGTCTGTGCTGACCTTGCCCTGCTGTTTTCTTTTGGTTTGATCCACAAAGAAAACAGCTGGCAGTTGCAATCTGGATAGCAGCGGCCTTGACAATGAACTGACTGTATGATGCTGTCAGAAAAGCTTTGGCTCGTCTGTAAAGCACGGTGCCTGATATATCGGTGCCTTAAATCCAGACTTCTTCAGGAAAATAGAGTTTATAACATGGTGATAGTCACTTGCAGTCTAAGCCTGATAATATAACTGTTGCAAAGTTTATCTGGAATGCTAAAACGTCACAGCCTGTGTTTGATGCAGAGCTAAAACACATCAAGTCTGCTGAAAGGGATATGAGCAGAGAGATGAAATTGTGCCTGTGTGTTTTGAAGCAGCTCAAAGCAACAACCTGTTGCAAATGACTAAATCTGTTCAGAGGGGAAAGACAAAGAAAAAATAAATCACATGATTTTATCACAGCTTAATCCCTTGTACTGGCCCCATATGCACAGGCTTCCATTTTGTCAGCATATCCCAAGGGCATTTTCTCAGCATTAGGCAGCTCTGATCCTTCGATCCTTCTTCTTCATCTGTTTATACAGTCAGGATGGCTCTGTCCCTGTCATTGCGTGTGTGTGTGTGTGTGTGCAAGAGGGAGCTTTTCCTTGTGATTTTCTGTGTATGTACTTCCCCTTTGACAGTATGGTGTTACTAATGTTACTTTAGATTTCACACTGACAAGTTTAAACAAGGTATGTGTGCAATTACAGGCAAAAAATTACGTGGTAAGTGCACAGCTCTGAATTGGATCACAGTTTAGATCATACTGTGAATTTTTTGTTTTGTTTTGTTTTTCAAAAAGAAATTCAAGGCATGTTTTTAAACTTGAGCCAACATATTATGTGCTGCCTTCCAAGACAGGAGCTATGCTTACTGCAGAAGCACAACATTGGCCAAATAAAGAAAGCTAGTCTTAAAACACAGTGTTGTCTCTGCAGAACAGAGGAGTTGTAAAGCTATAAAAAGGTTTTATTGTTGGGAGACTTCTAATTTTGTTTAAGGTGGCTTAAGAAACCACAAGTTTATATTTACGAATGTCTGCTAAAGATGTTTCACATCCTGTTTGTTCATTGAACTTAGCTGTCTGTCTAAATTTGGTTAAAGCTTTTGTTTCTTTAGATCATTTAACACAACCTTTATCAGCAGATGAAGTTTCTCTAGTTGTCATTGACTTGTAGATGATTACATTTCTACATTTTCTGAGCATTTTACGGACTTCTCTTCCATGTTGCCTTAAAATATTGGGATTCAAGTTCATTTTGACCATGAAAAAGCAGTTGACAAAATAATCTCACCACAAAGTCCATTTCATAGCTGTTCTAGACCTTTGATTCATTTCATCTGATTTGATTTGATGTTCTTTATATATCTGTTTGTTCTGACTTAGATGAGTGAGAAAAGGGTTAATAGCTGAGGCACAGAGGGGAGGGACAGGGGTGGGCTGTGGAGTGGCCAGCCACTTGTAACCTAAAGGTTAAACAGTGGCCTTCAGGGACTCTTGTTACTGTGTACTCACTGATGGGAACTCTGAAAACATGCATTCTGGGAGCACAGCGGGGTCCTCTGTTTATCCCCCGTCCTGCTCTTTGCCACGATGTGGGAAATGATTGTGGACATGGACTGTAGCCAGTTTGTTGCGTTTGGGCCAAGTGTCTCAGAGACCCTCAGATCTGCCTCATATGAAACACGTCACACACAGTGCGCACACAGTGCTGTGGGGCCTCACTGCCTTCTTGTGGGGCTTTATTTTAACTGTCCACAAGCCTGTGAAACAGCTTTGGGAAACGTGGAGTATGTTTTCATGTATATGTCAGCATTTCTGATTGGCTAGTGTGAGAACTGCAAGATTGTCTCTTCACGTTGTTTCCATTATCACATTACCCACACCTGATCATCTCACATGTTACTTATTTAATAATAAAGTTGAATATTAATCCTCTAAGCTCTGTGTATGTCTGCACTCCTGGACCTAAGAGACAACTACACTGTGTCACATATCTTGTTGTTAGTACTCATATGTTTGTATGCTACCTGATGTAAGAGAGCAGGTCTCATTAATGGCATCAGCCTCCAACTGAACTTTTTTAGTAGCCAGTCCTTCCCCCACCACTGTGATTTGATACCTCTGAGCATACCAGGTTGTGCCCTTTACACTGCTAATGGTGCTACCGACCCTTCCAGGCATTTCTGCTCTAACTCTCTGATCACAGACCTGTAATTGCCTCATTGCAAACAAGCTGTTCTCTTCTTATAATATTAATGTACAGTGTAATTCTTTACTAAGAAATAGAACAGGGTGCAGTAAGATAGTTGAAGCACACTTCACTTTGCTGACTAGCAGACAAACTTGTTCTGGTGTAACCCTGGACACTGTGCAGGTCACGTGTTCTTCAGTCCAGCCCCAGGAGTGTAGTCATTCACTCTTGCTGAAAGTCATGAATGAGAAATTTGCAAAGGAGGATGGCAGGGAGGATAGTGATGCCAGTATTTCATTTCATGCTCTGCTAAGATCCACAAACAGTGCAGGGGGAAGGCAAGTGTGCACCTTTTATCAGTCACAAACACTCCTCTCTGTAATGGGCTGTAAGTATGTAACACAGCCTGCTCAGTTTTCTGTGGTGTGTGTGATGTAGCCGAGAGCTGGAGTGTTTCTTTGTTGTCCCAAAGTCAAAGGCTTTTGTCAGATGTGGCATTTTTATAGTAATGCCAGACTTTGGTTAGCCACGTGTTTGCCAGTCATGTGATGGCTAAGGGGTCAGAATGCTTTGCCCAAAGTGCCAGACAGGTTGCCAAACAGTGTCTGGAACTTCCTCTGCCCCACAACTTGGGAGGGTAACTGTATCCCACAGTTTTTGTAACTTTCTAAAACCAACAGTCAGAAGGCCAGTTGTGATGAGGTGAGAAAGTAAGCATGGCTTGAACCTATCCTTCAAGCTCTTGTTTTGTGTTTTACATTTCCTCTGTCCCTTCTTAACGTGTACATTGACACGTGTCGTCTTTATAGGACAGCAGACTTTTCTCATGATATTTGTGTTTGTCCGACTTTCACCTTCAGATACGGTCAGACACCACGTTGTGTCTAGAGCATACCCCAGCCTTGACAACCAGAGATTTGCACTGTAAATTTTTTTTTAATCTTATACAGATGGCTTCTTTTTTGACACAGTAACACAATTCCTTTCCCTCAGTGCTTTATGCCTCTAGCCCAAGAGATGGAAATAGATAGAGGAAGGGGGCTAAATGGAACAAAGACCACAGGCCAGCAGCAGACTAAAAGCTTCCTGTGGCAGGCCAGAGTGTAAGTCAGACCTGACAGGCAGGCTGGCAGGGCAGATGTTTTAGGTGAGAGGCACAGTAGATAGCACTGTCTGAATAATTCATCAAATTGATTGAAGATGTGATATATTAAGACACAGCACACCAGCCATCTTATGGCCTCCTTCAGCACTTTTTGTGTGGCGTGAGTGGCTGCAGGGCTCGGATCTCCCTGTGTCTCTGCTTTCTCTCTGGCAGTTGTCCACCAGTGTCTGCGTGGTTGAGAAGACAGTTATAGATGTGCTGGCTCTCGGTCTAGCAAGTTGCTCCAGACATCTGGGTGGGATGAAGCTTTTCAGCATGCAGGTGCAGTTTAAGCTCACAGGAATTAACACTATTGATGCTTTTTTTCCTCCCAGTATTACTTCTGCTGTGGTCACTGGGTCTTTTTGGTTTAGGGGACAAAGAATCAATAAGTGCTTCCCAGTAACACAGCATAAATGTTATCTTGTCTATTTCTAGGTTGGCATGGAATTATGCTGCATGTGACATAACTTGTTCTGCTCTCTTCATGTTATCAGCTCTACTTTAGTCAGAGTTGTTTTTAAATATCCTCTACCACAAATTCCCTTCCCAATAACACTCTAAACATTTCTTGGTGACACACAAAACTCTCAGTAATGTTATAGTCGTTCACACTTTTAATTAATGAATACTCTGAGCTTACTTTGTGAAATAGCAATGCATTAAAATTAGCTGTCGATACAGAGAAATGTGTTCTGGCCTTTGTTTTTCTGCTTCTCCTTATCTTTTGTTTGTGACACAGACAAGACTATTATGTCCCTGCTCATCGATCACTGAACTTGCATCTTATAGGTTATAAATAATGTGATGAATCACTTGCTTGCTCCATGGAAAGGCTACACAAAAGCTAGGGGTGGTGGGAATACAGTGACTTTGGGACACTTAAGCAGAGTAGATATTTGATAACAGAAGACTTGGATGTTTTCTTAATCCATTTGTTGACTTTTTATACTGATGTCAGTAAACTTTATTAGGACTTTGACCTTTTCTGGTTTATAAGGAATGTGCCTCATCCTTTTGGATAATAGTTTTTTCTGCTTCAACCAGAACTACATCTAAAAGTTAAAAAAAAAAAAAAAAAAAACATGGTTTCATAGTATGAACTGCAGAATTTCATAATTTAGTCCTTTTTATCTGTGTGGCTGCAACAATGCTGAACAGCCCTTAGGTGCAAGTTGTGAAAGCAGATTTCTTGAGGACATGTTGCGTGTTCTGATCTCACACTGAAGAGGCTCAGCTTTCTAGTAACAGATCATTTCACCTCCATCTCTCCGTGACATCAGCTCCTGCCTACACGCATCCAGTTGTGGGGGCTGGGTCGCTGCATGGACGTGTCTGGACTCTGATTGCATCTCAGCAGCACACTAGTGTAGGCTTTCACTGCAAACAAAAAGCTAAATTAACTTCAGTGGTCTGTTTTAACTTCAAAATGCCATTCTAACCTAACTGGCAATGGCAATTTGACATTAAAAGTGAAATGAACTGTGTTACAAACTGTGGTACAGTTTTGCTAAACTGTTAATCTTTATAATTTTCTTCCAACTGTTTACTATCCAGAATGAACAAATTTATACCATCTCCACAGCGATTAACAAGACGTGATATACTGTATAGTAAAAATCTGCCTGTATACCTGCACTAAGCTCACTGGACTCTGTAATCTGATATGCTGCTAATCCCCCTCTTATGCTTGTCTGGTTATATAGAATAGGCAGTCAGCCATTAAATCATCTAGCCATGGCATTAATGTGGGCCTCATTATTTAGCTGTGTGGTAGGCTGTGTACTGTACACTATGATTGAAAGGGAAAATGAAAAAGGGCTCAGGGAAAAATGTGATGTGTAAACATGTAAAATTAGACTTAGCTGAGCAATGCTAGCTTGACAAATTTGCCCTTGAGTGACTGCATTTGCATGACTTGTAGAGTTGTACTCTTGAGTGACAAGATCTCATCTCCTCTGTACGGTTTACCAGATCTGCTGCCCTCATAGGTCAAATCTGGTTGTCTAGGATTTTGGACGTCAATGATTGGAATTTACCCCAAATATCAGTGTGCAGAAGGATTCACAAGATGGCTTGGATGGCTGGAATACTCAGGCCTAAGTGACTCCTAAAGACTTGGAGCGAGGAATGTGCAGCTTGCTATTGATCTTATTGGTGAGGTCACTGCATGTTGAGGGCAGCTGCCCCACTGTCAAACCCCACATAAAGGGGACAGGCTATTCCCACAAAGATATTTTAATGTGCTCTGCTAAATAAAGAGGATTTGACTTGTGCTCGATAGCCACTTTTAAGACGTGGAGGATTGTAGTCAGAGATGAGGAGGACATGAACCAGTACAACCACAGGCATAAGACAGCTGTGCGTCTGTAACGTATCTGTTGCCTTGGGATCACTTGTTCACTGTTTTTCTATCTCATGACCTTTATTTAGAGAGCATCAGACAGCCAGTCCTTGCATTGTTAAGACTCTTGAATTGCTTCAGTGTTCACAGAGTTGACTTGCATTGTCTTTAATCTGAGTGTAAAGAGACCAAAAAACAACCCAAGTGCTTGATGTATACTAACTTTTTTAAAACACCAACAAAGTACAAATTTCACATTTCTCCTGTTTGTTGTCACTAGGGTTTTGCTTGAGGCATCATAAATGAGAATTACACAACCGGACTAGTTCTCACAGGCGCCTTCTCCAATAGGTTGTACAATAGTTGGCTGAAGAGCCCATGTGAACCTGATTACACCGGCTTGTACGGACACACCACTCCCTGGGTTGTCATTCATCTTCACGGTACAAAAGTATCAGATTTTCCTTCATTCGGGGCAAGGCAGCTATATCTACACAGAACAGTTCATACACAGAGGCAACTGAAGGTGCAAAGGCAAAGATAAACAGTAACAGCATTAAAAACAATAAGCATTAAAACCAGAACCACTGGAGACAAAATGAAGATAAAATATCATTAAAATGAGATCAAATATACTAAATGAAGATTAAAAGCAGACAATATAATGCTTTGTTTAAAAGCTGTTCACAAGGCTTAAGTGATTTCATCAATGCAAGTCGCTCCCATGATCCACCCCATATTATTGATATGTCCCAGAGTAACATCTCATTGTGTAAAATTGAGCTGATTTAAAATTGAACACGTTTTTTGTGAGGCTTAACAAGACTTAGTGAGATCATTGATAATGGAAAAACAACTTGCCAATTAATTGATTGGTCTTTTGACAGGAAGATAATTGATTACACTACCACGTGCTTTGTATAGAGAACACTGAGGTCGACGTGTGATACCTGTGAAACCTTGAGCCCTGGTTCACTCTTAACTGTTATGATGTTTTTCACAAACTTGAAAACCTCTCGCACTGTGTTGAAAGCGGGTCTGTGGTCTGTGTCGTTGATGGGCATGTGGAGAAGCGGGCGTTCTGAGCCTTTTATCGGTCTCTCACAGTGATGGATGTGTTCAGCTCTTTGCCCAGTGGCCTATAGACTGAGCTTCTGTCTAAGCCTCTAAGCTACTGGAATGCGTGCAGCTTCTTGCTGCGGACATCAAGGGAGAACAACCACACCGCTGTCTTTTTCACAGAAGCCGCACCAGCTGAAAGAGGATAAATCTTTCAGTGCACTGTCAGTGTTTGAACGGTCCATCGATTTACTTGGGAAGCAAATATTAATGCAGTACATTATTTCTTTTTTCAGCTGAACAATTTTTTAAGGGATTTATCCAAATGCAATATTGTTTCAAAAATCCTAATTTTAACCAGTGACTGGTTTCTGTTTGGCAGCTTCATATATTATCAATTAAAAGCTATAGCTCTAGATTTCCCAAATTAAGCCCACTCATGACATAATAATTGTAGTGTTTAGTTTTGACAGTAGTGTTCACACATTCATATTAGTTTTTAAACAGCCACCTCACCATACCGCAGCTGTGTATCACACACTTATCTGTTCTAACAAATCAGGTTAGTGACGGTAAACAAGAACAGGCCAGATAAAGCACCCGAGGTCGACACCGTGTTATCAGCACTTGCTTTATCTTGGTCAGTATTGCACTCCAGTAAACGCAGACACAAATGCATGGCAAACAGGCGCAGGCGTTTAGAAGTGGAGTGAGTGTTTCAGCAGGCTTGACCTACTTACAGCAGCCAGAGTTGAATCAGCTTCTCACCTGTGTTTGGCAGATGCCAGGTCCCCTCATAAAAACATAGGCCTTTAATATCTAAAACTGCGCACTAGACGGTATCATGCTGTGCAGCCTACTGTAGATTGTGTTTCTTTCTTAAACTAGTCCTTGATGAATTTATTGCTTTTGCTCGGCTGCACATGGTCACAACTTCTTTGGCTGTTCCAGACTGTTACTGTGACACCAAAGCCTTTGCAATGATGTCACAGCAGCATGAAAACCGGTATATAGTATGATATAGTAACTGTAAGAAGACTGAGTCAAGAGCTGAGTGACTGAGTCCTGCTCATGGAGGTGATTTGAATTTTCTATCAGCAACTAAAGACAGTGCAGGACATTAAACAAGTAGTGCTTTTACATGTTCTGGGAAGGGGATTAGCAAATAAATACATTTACTAATGCCCAAACTATGCTGTTTAACAAGTCTTTGGGGATCAACTACAGCTATGAACCTGTAACCTTAGAACTTCAGCTTGTACATAAAACAGATATTGTTTTACACATTTGTTCTACACAAATACAAAAGCAGATAAGATTCAGTCACTGGTTTTGTTTACAGAGCACTGGTGTTCATTGTCTTCTAAGTAATATTTATTATATTAAAGTATAAATATCTATTATAGTAAAAACAACAATGAGTTGCAGCAATAGTTGAATGTCAACAGAATATCTGGACTTCATACTACACTGCATTCGCTAAGGAATCATGTAATGGGTATCTGGACTTAAAAGTACTAATATAAGGGAGATATGGAAAAAAAAAACAGACAAATTATAGACAGATTGTTTTAGTGTTTGTAATAACTGAATAATAAATAGTGTGTATAATGAGCTGCCTGCTTAGTGCCTGGAAGGTATATCAAATAAGACCCAATGCTCTCAAAGATGTACTGTAGGTTTTCCCATCCACAGCAAAGGGTGTGACAACAGTAAAATAGACTGTAGGGAAGAAATAGGCCATTTCAGTGAGATCAACAGACCACGCTACTTCCGAAAAGTGGATCAACTTACACTGGATTGTTAAAAACTGAATAGAGTTCAGAGAAAAAGAGAGAAGTATAAACTTCAGCCAGTTTGTCCTCAGTCCCTCAGTATTTACCATGCTTGTGGGTTCATTAATAACAACACATGAACAGGTTTAATCCAGGTTTATCTGACATGTCTGTCTGACACGTTTTGACGGGAAGACTTGGCTCAAGTACCAGAAAATAAAAGGCACAGAGCCAAGAGGGGCAAGTGACAGTCACATAGTAGTAAAGACATGATTGCATCTATTTGTCTGGAGAGATTAGTCACTCTCAGGTGATTTCCAGCTCCATGCAAGCACTAATATTGTAATAATAGTTTGATGAGGAAAGTGAGAATAGAAAAAGGTGTCCTTGCCCCTTCGTTTGCTTCTCTTTATCCTTTTCCCTAGTCATTATATTAATGCACTTTCCTGTCTGTTGTGGAACTCCTGCTGCTCTGCTTTTACCCATTCCGGCCTTGATAGCGAGAGCAGGCCCGGCTCTGCGACTTTACATTTCATCAGCAAGCTGCTTCTGCTGGCTCCACATCTGTTATGGAAATGTGCACAGAAGGAGGAAATGGAATGAAATGGAATATCATTTCCAATATTTTCACTACTGAGACAGGGTTGATTTCAGCACTTGTATAGGGTTCAAAGGCAGAGGTGATGAAATATGTTCATCCACTTTCACAGCCATACATTACTGTAATCTATCAATACATTCTTAACGCCTGATGGCTTCAAATTTGGGATGTTTTAGAATGTCGGTGCTTGTGATAAAATTCCTAACTTCCGACCATGTGTCACCATCCCAAGAGGAGAAGCCAGCTTGATGAATTTAACTCCCCTGAACCTTAAGTTCAAAATGTCCACTATCTCTGTTCAATAGTTTAATAAGATTTTTATTAGGCAATTAAAAGTCTTTGGACTAGCATATGGTCATAATTAGTGCTGTATGGTTCACTCAGGGATGAATGAGCCATTAATTACTCTTAGCTGGGTCTGGGGATTGGATTTAAAATAGATCGAGTAGGACAGAAAGCAAAAGTATTTCTTCAGACTCTCATCTAATCAGACATAGAAAATTTTAAATTTCCATTCACTGCAGAACATGATTGAGTTGTACTAGTTATTTATAAAGTCCTTTGAAAGTTGACCACTAGCTGCCTTTAAATTTATGTTTGACAAAAGAAGGCTGCACCATTAAACAGAAAAGACTACAGTAATGCGTACACTGGCACAAACAGGAAAACAATACACTGTTGTGGAGCAAAGAAATTAGTCCTAGTTTCGTTTTTTTAGCCACACAATGTGATTGTGACATTTAGTAAAGCACTGCCTTGGCCAATCGCGTAGTTTCCTGGTGGATTATTTTGTAACGTGAATGCTGTGTTTCTGCTGTTTACCTTGAGATCAAACTGTAAAATCCTGTTTGTGAATATTACAAACCACTGTGCTGCATTTTTGTATCTAATAAGCTGTAAACACATAAATCTGTTTCTCCAGCTGGACTTCCTGTATCCTATTACAATGACTTACTCAAACATGGACACACCTCACCAGTGCCCGGCCCCTGTGTTGTCTAAACATGGGGCAAATGTCTGTTTGAATGCAGACTAACAGGAACTACTAAATTAGTCACTGTAATAAGAGCAATGTGAGATTACTTTGCATTTCCTGTGATTGTGGTTTTGTCAAAAGTCCCTTTGACCCGATTACTTAAGCTTTGTGACCGAGGTGCTGTCATGCCTTACTCAGAAATAGATGTCTTCAGATCTGCGAGGAAGTAGGACCGTTTGACGACTGTTTCGACACTGCACTCCCACACTGCTCAGCCAGTGAATCAGCCACTCTGCCCATATGTGAACTTGTGCTCCTCCATTAAAGCATCTCATGACAGATGACATCCTCAGCATCTCACATCTGCTCCTTCACACATCTGAGGTTGAAGGCCACATCTGGGAGCATGTGACCTGGGTTGTCTGAAGGGTGTGACGTAGCTGGTCAGCGTGCCTGTGTGTGCGCAGGTGGCTTTCTGAGATGACAGACGTGCCAAAAGTTCGTATTTATCAGTCAACACTTTTCCAGTCAACAGGCAGCATGTGGAATCCAGGGAGCCTTGACCCCTTCTACTCTTCTCCGATGGCAAATGTTAATAGTTG
The DNA here is from genome assembly GCF_001952655.1 of Monopterus albus. Lineage (NCBI taxonomy): Eukaryota > Metazoa > Chordata > Actinopteri > Synbranchiformes > Synbranchidae > Monopterus > Monopterus albus. The sequence continues at coordinate 2,238,253 of NW_018127885.1, forward strand.
TGCCACCTGTTTCAGCAGTGGTGCTATTTATAAGACATGGAGAGTCTTATAAATAGAGCTGGCATTGGTTGGCCACTGCCATTTAGTGATATATAGTGATAGTTTTGGCTGTATCACAGGGGTTGACTGGTGGAGGGTACTGGGAATTTCCCTGTTTGTTTTAACACAAAATTTATTTCCTCTTTTTTGACATTCTCTGCTGTAAAGTAATTTTTACAGTCTGAGAAAGATGATGTCTGAACATTTATTGTAGTATATAAAATGCCAATACCATTTTATAGTAAAGTTTCATACTACTACTACAGTATTAATACTTCTTTGCATCAGAGGTTGAGCATGTTGTATAAGCTTTCAGTTTCATGCTGATCTTAATCTTTACAGCCATTTGTTCATGGCTCAGGTCTTTCTTGTGTGGAATTCACTCCTGTTTCTTAGTAGAGCTTCTTATGGCTTCATATTATGGTATTTATTGATTCTCAGAAAATTATTTCCACTTCATGGACCATCAAAACTACTACTGATATTTACAGTATATGAAGGACGGGCTCAAATAGTGTCACACACATATGCATCGTCTGGTTGGTGCAGGTTGTTCCCAGCCTGACAGGAAGCCCTGGGGACATTATTCTGTACAATATGTTGTTGGAAAAACAAATAATTTTGTTTGTTGGACTTACAGGTGACACTGTGTAATGCCTTATTATGTGAAAGTGCTGCCACGTCTTATAAAGAACATCTTTAGTGTTCGTTGGGTAATAAATGATCTTAATCTTCCACTTTAATTAATTTAGCTTTGTGGTTAAATGGACATGTGGCACTATCTCAGTCTCTATTATTGTATCTTATTGTGTCCTTAGGCCATCGCTGTTATATAAGCTGTAGTAAATGTTTGACATATGCAGTAATTATGTTAAACTGATAAGACTGATATGTTGCTGGAGGAGTTATACAAAAAGTGTAGTGTTTTAAGAGGAGATCATAGACAGAGAGATGGGAGAGTATCATTCCTAGCCAGAGCGTGCACTCACATCTGTGTAGCGAGTGAAAGGGATGATTCAGTTTATGCATCATGCAGGAGAGAGCAGTGAAGTGCAGAGTTGCATATAGATTTCTGTGCTGTCACAGGGGCCCTTGTTCTCTCACTCACGCCGAGTTGAGCTCTCTTTACGTACCTCGGTCGGGTTCAGCTCGGTGCATGTGCGCTTTTTTTTTTCTGACTGTCACACAAACCCAGAATTAATGTTAGCTCCTTTGCTCATTTTGGATTTTTCCCACACAAAGGATGCTAATGATGCATATGGCTGTCGTCCTTGTCTGAATGTGTTACAGTCTACTGACATCACGTAGGCTGATTGGCAGGGGGGCGTTGTCTAAAAACATCAGACACTGACCCAGTCTGGAGTTTTAAATGCAGAAGCCTTTAACCTCATCTGCTTTTGTCATCATGATCATTCAGTCACAGTCCCACCACTGTAGATCCAAATTCTTTAGGGTCCAGACACGCTTGATTATTTTTCCTTTATATTTACAAATCTGGACGGTGCACCAGTGAAAAAGAGATTTTGGTCTTTCAACTCTCTTTTTTATTTTGAAAGACTTAAAGAAACACCCTGTTTCAGACAACTTATTTCAGTTCTTTGCTTCTCTACGTATTGTAGGCTACATTGTACTGTACAGTGTGGCTGCTTGCATTTCCCCTATTCAGGTTAATTCTACTTCTGTAGTGTATTGTTCTTTGGGTGTCATGATTACCTTCCTGTTCCTCTAAATGCAACCTACCTGGCTCCAATTTGGACACGCCTGTGTATGTAACAAGCATCAGGACCTCTTGATAATAACCCTGAACAATGCTATTCACTACTTTTTGCTATTGATTGCCATACTGGTTAAAGGACTTAGCTTATGTTAATTCTTAGATGGAAAAAATAACTTAAAGATAAATTGCAGGGATATATATTGATTGATTGATTGAGAAGTGCTCAACAGCAGGCCTATGCAAATATCTAGCTAGTTTCATCACCATAAATTCCAGAGTATGGGCAGAAATAAAGCCTTGTATGACCTGTGGAAGTCAAAACAATTTATAGTATCAGTGGTTATATGGTATACAAACACTACTTCTCACCACTCAATAATAAAACAAAAGTTGAACCCAGGAAAGCTCTAAACAATGAACAAAAACTCCTGCAATATGAGCTGTTATTTAGGTATCACATCTTTTCATTGTCATTAAGCTTTAACGAAGATTTCCAAGAAATCTCTGCTTTCTTTTCTTTCTCATACAGTGCACAATAGAGCAGGTATGTGGAGTTTATAGCCAGTAGCAGACGCTATCAGATTAACCTGACCTGAGCACTGAGCACAGACAAACGCATCCTGCAGCAAAGATAATACATGTAGTATTCTATTAATTATCACCACAGCCATATCACTTTCGTACCCCGCTGAACAGAAACTGAAAACGGTATCATACCACCTCAACTCTGAAACGCATAGTGAAAGGTTTAGTTGTGGCCAAACTTTATAGAGAATGTGGACTTTGGTTTTGTTGTTTTGATGATGATGTTTATTTTGTGAGAGGAAATATGCTTCTCTGTGCTAAATACTGTCAGTCCACTGCTTTGATCCAGACTGCAATATCTCAACATCTATTGGATGCCATAAAACTTTGTACAGACATTCATGTTTCCTAGAGAATGAACTTTAATCACTTTGGTGACTTCCTCTTGCACCATCATCACGGTCATTTGAATTTGCTCAGTACGTGGGTTTATAGCCAGATATCTACAAAACTGACATTCCCATCAACCTGAGCTGTATTCACATGCTAAGACACTAAAAGAATGGTGGATATGGTAAAGAATGACTCTGCTAAACATCAGCATGTTAGCGTTGTTAATGTGAGCATGCTGAAGTGACCTTCTACAAATCACTAACTTGAATGAATGTTGTTCCTTGCATCTTCACAGATCTGACCTGAAACCCTGCGGTGTCGTGCCTGCATGGAAGCTGACTGGCGGAGGCTTTCTGTGTAGCGCTGAGGTCACAGATCATCATTCCAAACCAGCATCATCGTCTGCAGCCCCAAAGCAGTGCCCTGACTTCACAAGTGCACAGGCCTTCTATTCAAGGAGCTTGGAGCTGCAGGAAGAGAGAGCGCGAGAGAGAGGGAGAAAGAGAAAATAAACACAAGTTAAAAAAGATACTCTTCATGAATTCCGCAAATCCCTGAAAGGCAAATCCTGCAAGTTGGCTGGAGGTCCTGAGGAGGCATGTGGACAATGAGTATGGCTTGGCTGTGTGTCCCCGCCTACATTCTCCTGCTTGTTAGTTGCATTCACACAACTGTCACAGAAAATGATGTCACTCCACGTCTCACCTTTTCCTACAGTAAGTTGTTTGTTTTTTTTCAGATTTTTTTTTCCCAAAGCTTGATGAGACCCTTTTGCATGAAGAGCATCACCTGGCATATGGTTTAAAAACTGATAAATAGAGCAGCTCTGTGCAGTAGAGCTGCTGCAAGCTCACAGCTGGCCAAAGGTAAAACTTTATACAACAGCAGCTGACTTCTGTTAAATTATTTGGCATTTAGTAAACCTTGATTATAGCAAAGTATACTGGCACTTTGTGGGGCTGATTAAGTAATTCCCAGTGGCATCCTCAGTGTATTAACTCTGCCCACTGAAAAAAATCAATACATTTTATATGCGTCCAGTGTAAGAGCTCAGTCTTTAAGTGGGTGAAATAGTGTTTGTCTACACTATAATGATTTAAATCCAAGTAGATCCACATTGGATGGCAGCTCCATCAAGGTGGATGTGTCAGGCACCTACAGGTCAGACATAATTACAAAATGAACAGGCCTATTGTGCTGCGACTTACTGAGGGCAGTCTGACATAGTCTCTCAAGAATGATTGCTCTTACATAATCTGAATTTTCTGGTTTGCTTGCAGAATGTGAAACCGTCCAGCCAGCACAGAAACATAACAAATGTGCTTGCCAAAAATATGTTTTTATCCTTTTATGCTGTATTATTTCTGTGCAGCATGTTTTCTTAATGCCAAGTAGTGATTTTATTATTACTAATTTAATTAGTCAAATAATGTACTAGCTTATTTGAGATGACAAGTTGGGTTTAAACATTTATTGCATCTTAGTATATTCTTGGAAATAAAATACAATGATGGATTATGTGATCAGTGCAGACTTTCAGTGATTGAACTGTGGTTAGTGCCTCATGTTCAGTCATCATTAGAGTCTTAATGCCACCGTGCTGATAGATCTCTCCTTGGTATAGACATGGATAAAATTTCTAGTATGTAGCTAATTCTGTGCCAAGCAAACTTTCCAAAAGGTCAGTCATCTCACCTGTCTCAGCATGCACCTTCCCACATGTAGGCTCTCAACATCAACAGATAATCTCTCTCACCTGTCAGCCTCTACAAAACCCACAGCTTGGCCCCGACGGAGCGTTTCACAACAACACACACCATCAGTCACGCACTGAAAAGATGCTTCATACCTCTCCCTGTTCCGATTTGCTTTTAGGGTGTGCAGCCAATGTTAAACATCAACATAAAACTTGCAAAACCCATATGTCTGAAACATGTTGTATATATGCTATGCATTCAGTATATGCAGCTGAGGTTAAGCAAAGACATCATGCAGGCAGTAACACAGCTTTAACAACAGACATGGTCACCGTCGCCTGTAATACAGGAGTCATTTTATCAGGTCCTTCTGATCTATCTAGACATGGCTGAGGGCTCATAGTGACTTCAAATGTACCCATTGGCTTGTTCATTAAGCCTGACAAATTAAATCCGAAATGACTGAAGACGGTGGTGTTTGAAAAACCAAATTTAATGCTGATTATCACTTTTATTAGCCAAGTATGTTACACACAAAAGAAATTTGTCTCCGACACAGAACCAAGGCAGCCAACTCACACCCCGATGGCGGGGTTGTCCCTGCAGGCAACTGCTCTGGTCATCAGGAACTTAGGGTTCAGGCCCAAGGACACTTCAACATGTGGACTGGGGAGAATGGGAATCGAACCGTTCTACCTCCGAAGCCATAGCCAGCCCAAAAACCGAACTTGAGCCGCTGATGTGACAGTGCTTCCCATTGTGCTTCCGCCATACTCCCTTCTCTGTTTAGGTTTTAGATTCCAATGTAAGGCAAAGAACACGTTAAATCAAGTTGATGATTAGCAGGACCTGGTGACAAAAGTTGTGTTGCTGTGCTGTGTAGTGTCAGCTCAGCTACACTGACATTTCCCAGCCTCCTGCAGAAAGACTTTGTCACATTGTGTTTACAGTATCAAAGCAGAATGCAAAGCTGCAGGCTTCAGGGACCCAAACTTTATACAGCAGAAAGAAACCGCCTCATCCCGTCATGGCTTCTGGTCCTCTCTGTCCTGCCTGGATGCCAGCTAGTGTTCAATGGTGTTCATACTTGAATCTCAGTAGTGTAGACAAGCCAGAGCTCTGCTGGGCTGCTTCTCATCTGGTAACGTTTTCATAAACCGACTTCCCCTCATCTTCTCTCTTACTCTCTCCCTGTCTCTTGGTCCCCACCTCTGTCTTAATGAAGTGTAATCTGCCATGAATAATGAATGGGGATTTGTATGTGTTATGGTGTGAACACTTTTCTGGTTTTCATTATGCGCCTATCAGAACGAATCATGGGTTCACAGAGTAGAGGCTGCATCTGCTTTTCTCTCCACTTTAGTTCCAGGCTTTAATGCAGACCATGCTGAATGGCTTAGTGTGTTAGAATGCTATTTAAAGGCACACCTATAAGCTGTTTACTTGTTTTTGCCTCTTGGTCTTTTCAGCCCCTGAATTTTACACATGTGCTTTAATTTGGTAAGGTGCACACAGCCACACAGGGAATCAAGGCATTCAATTTTTTTTAAAAGAAGTCATGTCTAGACCAGACTCAAGTAATTCAAAATTACAGTGCTGTCAAATGAGATAACAGCTTCTCAATACTGTGCTGATGCCACATAGCCAAACAACAGTTTTAATGGTAGGAATGCCTAAACATGCGCCACTAGATCACTTGTTAAAGTCCATGAGAGTCCACCAGTGTGTACAGGTATATCACAGTACATGCAGTGATGATTCCAGCTTGAGGATGTTCTGCTTTACTTTGTGTTATATATGATATGAACTATTTGGGCTTTATTAGATTGTTGGTCAGATGCCAAGAAATTTGAAGGCTTTGCTTTGTGCTTTGGGCATTTTTCACTGTTTTCTGACTATTTGTTTACCAAATGATAAAGTGACTAATAGAGGAAATAAACACCAGCAATAATCAGTAACTGAAATAAACTAGTTTCATGATACTGATATTGCCGATGTCTATGACACCCAGTCCACATGGGTGTGTGTGGGGGGGGGGGGACATAAATGAGACTCAGCAGACCCTGTGAAAACACTGATGGTGCCTCAGTCGCTGCTGTAAACACACAGACTGGTCAGACTGGTCAGGTCAGAATGTTGCTGTACAGTTAAAAACATGTCACAACCTCATGTACAGTCTCATTGGTTCCTTATGCTCAGGCCTTGGAGGATGGGGTCATGGTGAGTTCCTGATGAACGTGCAGCTGGTTTACATTATTATGCTTAATCTGGGGTCACATTTTTGCACCATCAACACTTTTTATGGGAATGGGATCCGTGAAAGCTGAGGTGCAAACTACAGGTGTAGCAGATGTGAGGGAGAGTGTCTTATTTAAATGTTAACAATTTGTTTCTATCCTCATTATACACCACACTGTGTGCTCATAGGTAATACACATACTTTATCGCTCTTTACAATTTTCACAGCATTTATTGTTTTTGCAGCATTTACAATATGACGTGTCTCCTGAAGCTCTGTTCAAAATTGCCACCAATCTCAGCATCAGCATGGTGCAGCAGAGATGATATCCTGCTAACAAGATGCAGCCCCACAAGTTACCAGTGCAAACAGCAGGCTCACAGCTTGCCTAATGAATCTCCTGGTGAACTGACCCTCTTGGCCTGTTGTCTTAATGCATTCCAGATGCTTCAGTCTCTGTCCTTCGGCTTCCCAGGTTTACTCTCCCGTACAATTACCCATTCAGCAGCAGCTCTTAATAGCTAAATTAAAATTACTGCGGATAATTTAGTTAATGCTGTAGCGTGGCCTGCTTTCTCTCACCAGACAATGGTGCAGTAGTGGGAGTTCTGGTGTAACACAGACCCAGTGGGTCTCCTGTTGGCACTGCAGCTTCCTGTCACTCTAAACGCCACTGGATTTAGAAAAGTCAATCTTTTCTACGCTGCACAAAGTCTTTAAACATGTATAACAGTCTGACGAAGCCAAAGAAAAGAGATTTGTTTTACCTTGTCCACTGCCTGAAAAAATGTTACTGATTTTTCATTTGGTGTAATATTCTTTATTTTTTCTAAATGTCAATATGCCTGTCAAAACACTTAGGACAACAATAGAAATAGGTCCAGGACTTGATCATTCTATCCCTGACAAAGTCTAACATGCTGAATTTTATAAATAATCTAAAGCAAACATTTTATGTTGTGACAAGTGTTATACGTATAATATAAAAGATCAAGTAACAAGAGTTTTTCTACACAATATTGTATCAGATTGATGATTGAATATGCCAAATATTGCTACCATATTAATTAAACTACTGGTGTGAGAGGGTGTCTTACATTAATTACATGGCTTCATTGTTATCTTCCTATTGGCTGAATGGGGAAAAAAAATGTCAACTTGTTCTTGTAAGACTATTGCTCACAAGCATCCTTCTCATATTTCCTCAGAGATGAGAATGTAGATCATATTTATGGTCAGAAGACTGGAAATGGGGCATCTGACATCCCTCAGATGAGCTATCATGAGTGTATTGCTTGCACTTATCTACCGATGAGCACTAACCTTTATAAAATTACAAACTGCTTAGATATCATCTCAGCAATAAAATCCAGAGCTGCTGTTTTTATTTTTTAATGACTTTGTTTCGTTGTCTACCTTGTTTACCTTGTTTACAAGTACACTGTCTAGTGAACAGATTCTGATCCATTTGTAAGCAGAGTTTTGTGCAGAGTTCACTGGTAATTTGCACAAAAAAGTGTTGCAAAAGTAAGTAGAAAGCGGTGCTTTAAATCATCTGATCTCCTGAACATACAGCTGATAAGGGCAGCCCCCTCATAATAGAGGGCAGTGATAGAATTGGCCTGGTACAGTTGCCCTACAAAAGAAGATACTTAGATCTCTGTCACTAAAGGACAAATTACTCTACAGTTCTCCTCTAGAGGGGATGTTCCACACTTTTAATTATCTTTCTACTTTTTTTTGGACACATCAGGAAATGGCAAAAAAAAATGTAGAGGGATTCCTTTAAGCCCCATATAATTAATTTCCCCTCTAAATAGATTAGCAAGCCAGTGTAGGCAAGTATTTCAGTCCATTTAGCAGTGTCATTTGCAGAAATTACTTTTAATTACATAGTAATGGCAATGATCTCATATTGCTTATAGTTGCCAGAGGCTGAACTACTGAGTGCACTGTTGATGCACTTACACAGAATAAAGGGTCACAGATGACGTGCTCTGAAGCAGACAAAGCTACTCTCTCAAACTGATGAGGTGCAAAGCCCTCCAGTGCTTCCTGCTGGGTTACTCTTTCTGTAGCGTTTTTAGCTAGACTCAGAGAGTCGTCTGTCTGATTGACCTGTGACTGGTGTTTCTATCATCAGTTCAGCAGAGATGGCAGTGATTTGGTAGAAACAAGCTGTTCTTTCAACCCTAATGTCTTTCTCTGAACCGTCCTGTTTGTTTCCCTTTTCCTGGTGTAAACCACAACACTATCATAAAATGGTTCCTCTGGAATCAACCTCAGTCAAACAACAACAGAGGGGAGACTGTGGAATGTGCGGATGGGAGAGGAGGACAAGTTCAAGTCAGATACACTTGTGACAGTCTGGTTAAAATTTGATGATCTCAGGACTGCGTTGGTTCTCATGACTCCTCCATCAACCCTTGAGGGAAACGCTGGCTCTTTATCTGTTGAGCTAAAGTTGCAGAAACAAAACAAAAAGCTGAGAGGCACTAAAAGGCTCATACTTTGTAACTGTTTACTGCATATAAAATATTGATTACAGCTGCTTTAACAATCTTGCTGTAATTTGAACTTGTCGTTTTAAGGCTGACCAGTCATAGAGAGCGAAACACGGTGCTAACCATAATATACCATTTAACAATTACCTACCCCCCAGAGGAATAAAGAACTGTAAATCAAAAGGTCTACACTTAAAGATTGGTTTTCTGAAATTATAAATGGAAAGCCTTGTACGGTTGTAAACCTTCCTGGATCTCTCTAACGATACTCAGCGAGAGGCTCTATTGTTTCTCTCTGTCAGCTGTGGTCACCAAGTATGACGGTGGTGATCTGACTCCAGAGGATAACTATGTAGATATCCTCCTGTGTCAAAATCCCTCAAAGTTTTTGTTTTGGCTTTGACCTTTGTCTCTCTCTGTGTAAATCACAGTTAAATTTGCTGAGGCTCTGTGGAGAGGATGGAAAGTGGTGAAATGGTATTGGCATGGAGCAACACTCCATTTATTCTGTAATGATAGTGAAATGGAGAGAGGACGGCCCCAGTGGGTCCATGCACAGTATGCAGAGCAGAGCCTCTTGTGGTTTTACAGACAGATTTAACTACAGTTTGGCGCTCTGTTGTCGTGGCGATGAACTGCTATTAACACGTTTTTCCCAAAGGGGAGGAAGTCTCTTAACCTCCTGTACCTACCCACTGAAGTGAGGTTATATTAGGTCACATGCACTGCAGGGTTTGCACCACAGTGTACGCTTACTATCAATAAAAATGATGGCACATTATTCCATCTGGACTACAATATTGCTTTTTGGTATAATGGCATTTTGGGAACAATGAGGTGTTTGGCTGAGGTTTGCACTCTCTGAGTACTGTCTAGTTGTTAATGGAGAACGAAGTAGGATATTTTTCATTTGTTATATATAAGATTTCTTTATAGATTTAAGTCACCGAAAATCATTTTTACCATCAATGATCCCCATGTTCACAAAAAAGGTTGTCTTGCAAAATTTTAGCAGGATTTTTTGGGCCCTGTTCACTCACTTTGGTGGGAGTATTGACCATTAGCAACTCTTCATTAGCAAATAAATATAAATAAATTATATACCATTTTGCTACCTTTGCCATAAATGTGGAATTTTCTTTATAAAATGTTTAATGTTCAGTTGATGGTTATATGAAAATGATTGCCCATTAAGACAAATGCTTAAATTGGAATATGCCATCTTAAATTTATGGTGCTGTACTGTTACATCATTTGGAGATATTGGAAGGATGGTGTTACATTCTTCAAGTCAAAAAAATCTTAACTCTAAAAAGTGAAGCCTAATACCTCTCCTCCCTATCTCGGTAATTTACTGTACCATCACTTAGAGCAGTAATTTTTATATAAATCATTAAAAAAACATGTGTCCAACTAACATGAAATTACACAATTGAGAAAAACATATTATTAAAGGACCTTCCTTTGTAAAATAAAAGTAGTTCTTTGGTTTATTTTTTCCTTCACACATCATATTACGGGGTATTGGGGGGGGGTTAAAGGTGCCGTTTCAAAGGCTCAGTCTCTTCAAGTTCCCATCAGCTCCTGCTTCTGTTTATGCTGGCATGCAATTAAGGCAAGTGATTCAAGCTGGGCTGGCGGTGAAGTCCGCCAGGCTGCTGCAGATCTGAGATACTGTACATAAACGGCCTTTAAAGCAGTGATTAGGAGAGCTGATGGTTTAACACAGACAGGATGTGTTGGTGTGGTTGAAACAAAGCCATTCATTTGCATGAGCAGTAAAATGGACTGAAATGGGTGCTAATAAAGTCGGGAACAATACTTTAAAAAATGTTTGTTTATAAGTAGATCATAGTTCATTCAAGACACTTTATACATGTTGTTTTTCTATGAAATTTAAATTCAAGTCACAAAATCCCATAAACATTAAAACACACTAAATGTTTCTGGGCTGTGTACTTGTCATAAGAATGAGAAACTCAGTGAGGCTTGTCAGAAGATGAACGTTGTGTGATTGTGTCTAATTAAGAGGAAATCTACAGCACAGTATATCTGTGAAGTACATCAAATGTTGTGCCCACACACACAAACATCTACAAAATGCATTAATTTGCATATCCAAGTGACTTTCCTGTTTTCAACAGCTTTTAATGGTTTTCAACAAACAATGTACTGAATTGTCGTGTTCAACCTGAGCACACATGTTCATGAATTATACCTTTTGCCTCTTTTCTCTGATTTTCTCCAGATGTGAAGGAGAGGACAATCAGAAGTTTTTCAGTCGGTGGAGTCTTCAACTTCACCTCTGTCCTTCTCAGTAAAGAAGACCGCATGCTGTACGTTGGTGCTCGGGAGATTCTCTTTGCTCTCAACCTGTCTGATATCAGCTCAGTCAAGCTGCAGAGAAATGTAAGACTCAAGCGTCTGTTATCCAAGTACCACATACAGTATTTAATTTCAAAATGAATGTACTTAAAATCAGATCTCGCATATATGGTTATAAATTTGATACAGTCCCCGAAGTCCAATGTGGATATAACACACTTCACTGTATTATACCGACAGTATGAGTCTGACAGTGTTTCTCATCTGCAGCTCACATGGAAAACTCCACAGAGGAAGAGAGATGAGTGCAGTTTCAAAGGCAAAGATCTGCGAGTGAGTGAACTGCTGCTGGAAATCTCAAGTAGCTGAATTCAGATGGCTCAAACAGTATTTACGTGACTGCAGGTTTTCCTTATTGGTGAAGTTAATCAGTGTTGCATGGCGCTTTGGAAACACGCCCAGGGCAGAACCTAGAAATTTCCTGTAACTTTTTGATCTACAGCTATGGATTTTCCCCTTTCTTTCAAACAAGCTTTTGTCTTTTGTCAGCTGTTACTCCACTACTGCTCTTACATGTAAACATCCAGACCTGCAACCTTGCTGATCGTTTATTATGTATTTGCTCAGAGTAAGCACGTTAGCAGGAGGAATCTGTGTTTGTTTCCAAAATGACCTCAATCACTGTATGGGAAAACCATGGCATAAAAATCTGGGAAGAAATTTTGATAGATTTTGAAAATACAATTTGCAGTGCAGGCACAGTGACATTTAGTTGTTTTTGGAAATAGTTTTAATGGACTGTGGTGAATTGTGTGTGGTGGTCAGTTGTATAAGATTCTCTAAACAATCTTTTAAAAAATTAAGCTTTTTTTTAAATCAGTGATTTGTTTAGTGAAACATGTTAAAATAAAAACACAAAATTATATCTTAAACACTGCCTAACCATCTACTGCATACCCCTTTTCTGTTAATAGCTGTAAAGAAAATGAAATTCCTTTTCAACCATTTTCATGAAATTCTGGTTTATGTTTCTAAATCAGACGGACTGCTTCAACTACATCAAGATTTTACTACGTATGAACAGCACTCATCTGTACGTGTGTGGAACATATGCCTTCAGCCCCATCTGTGCTTACATAGTAAGTTTTTATATGAAACAGTCCCATCTGCTGCAGTGACCAGCTGTGGGGAGCCCGATCAAACCTGTACATGTCTTTTTGTGTGTGTATCTAAAAAGCTGTGTCATTCATTGATGAAGAAAAGTCAATGGAAGACTTTATATACGTATATGATGTTCATTTATTAGATTGCAGAGAAAGAGCATGTAAAATCTGATGCCTACTGCTTCCTGCCTCTCAGCCCACTTACTGCAGTCTGGCTGAGGCCCTGCCCAGCTAGATATGCTATATGTGCATTATTTAATTATCTCCTGTGCTGAGGGGAAATGGATCAAAATATTTAATGTGTGTAATCAGGTTATATAAGAATCAATCTAGTTTTCAGTCATTTTCTCCAAGTCTTTTAAAGCCTTTTAAAATGATCCATAACAAACCTACAGGGATAAGACTGACTGACCTTTTCACTGGGGGACAGACAGACCGTGGTCACTGTCTGAGCAGGTTACAGCTTCCTAGCTAAGTAAACATGGCATGTGGTGTGTTTTCTCCAGAACACTGCAGATTTCTCCCTCGTCAAGAGTGATACTGGTGAGATTGTTACAGAGGATGGGCGAAGCCGCTGCCCATTCAACCCTGAATAAAAGTCCACTGCCATCATAGCTGGTAGGTCTCATACTGGCATGCAGCTGTCAGTGAACTTAAGCTTTGTTTAAATGTTTTGTTTCTAATTTATAGAAGCCGCTGTGGGAATCATTAAAATAAACAGAATGTTGATATGGAAACAAATCAGGGCACAACCTCTGGATTTCATTATTTTGTATGACGCAGACGCCCCCTCCCTTGTGGTAAACACTGATTACGCTGGTCTTCTTCTCTGTGTTGCAGATGGAGAGCTGTATACCGGCACAGTCAGTAATTTCCAAGGAAATGAGCCCATCATTTACAAAAGTCTAAGCCAAGGAACTGCTTTAAAAACAGAAAACTCGCTCAACTGGCTTCAGGGTACTGTCTTTTGGCTATTTAATATCAAATGTAGATGAAATGTACCTTTACCTGAAATGTATGAGCGTCTATGATGCAAGTGGGTTTTCCATTTAGTGCTGCTGAGAGTTTGAGGTTGATGGTTTTGTTTATGTTGTTTTTCCTTCAGACCCAGCGTTTGTTGGCTCTGCCTACATACAGGAGAGCCTGCCCAAAGGCAACCTGGTGGGTGATGATGATAAGATTTACTTCTTCTTTAGTGAAGTGGGAAAGGAATTTGATTTCTTTGACAACACCATCGTGTCACGGATTGCTCGCGTGTGTAAGGTGAGTGACGCTTGAAGGCAGATAGTTAATCTAAAGAGGCCTTTTTACCCTTGAGCTAACCCTGCCATCACTATAAGGATCTATCACACCTGGAGGGGGGTTTGTTTGTGTTCACTACATGCTCCTGTACAGCCACATATGTAGTCAAGTGACAGCTGCTTTCATTCTAAATACAACTATAGCTCACAGCCTTTCTGGGCAGTGATGCGGGATCACTTGTTACAAAAAAACAAACAAAAACAACTTCTCCTCTTGCATGTTTCCCTCTGACTCTGATGCTAAAGATCATCCGCTCCCTTAATTCTTATCATCTGTAACCAAATATTTGCGTCTCTTAGAATCACCATAGCACAAGATCTGTGCACAGGAATGGATTGTCACTTGATAAAATACTTCATGGGCCAGATGTATAAAACTCTTTGTTGACTGATGACTAAAACCCTGTGTACGCACTAAGACAGAAGTGAGCGTACACATTGCTTTCAACAGATTTAAAAACCCTAGTTCTGCTCAATTGTCAAGGAATTTGGCACTATAATCAGCAATTTGCATATAGAAATGGTCTCTGAACCGTAAGGTATTAGACATGGCAATAAAAAGAAGAAGAAGAAACCGTTTAAATGAGTGTGAAACTGAGACACTTGGAGAGGTGGAGAAAAGAAAGATGATTTGATGATTTGCGGTCTCAAGAAGAAAAGCTGCTGGAATATAACTGAGGCTATCAATACTGTCAGTTCAGAGCAGAGGCCCGTGGCTGAGGTAGAAAAGAAGCGGTCAGGTTGTAAGTGAGAGGCAGAAAAGTGCATACGTGCGCACAAAGAGAGCACGAGGGTCACACAGCTTTACAGAAGAAGATGAATCCTCCAGTGACGTCAGAGCAGCCGTCCTTATGTACGACCATGATGCACAGCTGCAGCTATTTATAGAGCATTTTAATTTAAGCACAGTGTAAGGGCTTTTATTGTTACTGTAGGCTAGTGACACCTCAATTTACAGAATAGTTTGTCTAAAATGAAAAACTGGGAAATTGAGGCAAAAGAAGTGCAAAGTTCATTAGGCCAACATAAATGCAATTTTTAAAAATAAACTATGAGCTGAAAAATATGTAAACAGCTAAAAATAATGCAAGCTGTTTAAAACAGCCTGTCTTGCCTTATTCAGTATAATTTCCAGTTCACCATATCACACCTACTCAAACCATGTGTATGCATGGTCTGAAGTACGTGTACCCACACAGTCTGTGTTTATACATGCCAGCTTATGTGTAGGAAAAGGCATACGCATGGTTTTGTGTGCACACATCGTTCATGCATCTGGCCCCAGGCCTCTTAAACTACAATGTGCATCTCACATTGTATTTGTTCATTTTTATGGTCTTCTCGGAGCTACCGTTATCATCACAAACAAGTTCTACAGATCAAACTGATGCTCATCTCTGTGCCCTGACAGTCATTCTGCACTTACATAAGTAAAGGCAAGACACCACCTACAGTACAGTATGTGCGTCAGATATAAACCCCAAAGCAGTACCATAGAACACCCAGCTGTGAATCACAGGCCTTTATCACAGACGAACACTGACCAGAGGGTTGTATTTTATTTATCTACCTGAAATTATTCACTTTGTTTTTTCCATCCTGTTAAAAAAAAAACAACTATTATATAAGTATGGACTCATGTAGGGTGTTACCCATAAGGAAATGAGTAATAACGTGTCGGTGTTTGGGAGTTGGCACTCCACACAAAAGTACAACAAAAATAATGACTGTGTGTAATGTAAAAGCTTTAAAATGAGGTAAATGCTCACAGATTGTGTTAGTTCCTTAAGTAATACTAAATAATAGTGATTTAGTGACTGTAATAGTGAAATAATAGTGTTCAGATACTGTAAATGATCAGTCCTTTCCCCATTGCTCTTCACCCCCTGTTTGACTTGTGCTGGCCGCAGTCCCTCTCTTTGTTTACTCAGGTGTTTACTACACAGGTTCCACCTGATCCAGGCTAACTATGGAATAATAAACAACAGGTTGCTTGAAAACAACAAAACAAAGCATGTTGTCATTTGCAGGCTTTTTTAGTTTCACAGAAAGAAGTCATTACTGCCTGCCATGTTCATGGAGCTTTTTACAAGGGGTGTTTTTACAATGGTTTAATGAAATGGATGCATTGGCTTCACTTATTCAGAAGTCAGTTTAAGCACAGAGTGGTATTAAATTATAAAACTAGTCTTAACCAGCAAGTGTACAGTATACTGATCATGATCTGCCTGAGTTACTACAATAAGTGACTGCTTCAAAAGCTCATTACTGGTCATGTTTCATTTCCCTTCCCATCCAGTGCTACCAGTCCCTCTGATTAATGTAATACTTTAGTTCCCGCATGTTTTATTTATGGTTGGTGTATAGGTAAAACATTTATTGTCACCTTCCTCAGGCCTATAACTTGCTGTGGAATATAATGTTTTATAGTCATACTTCAAAATAAATGTTAATTGGTTTCACACTGAGGTTTAAAGCTGCAGTTTCTCTATCATAACCCTGTGCAGCCAAATTAGTCTTCATGTCAAGGAGGTCTCTTGCCACTCGCATCACTTTGAAGGCTAGTGCCAGAGGCTCTGACTCACAGCGGTAGTGCCAATGAAGGATTGTATGGAGCAATATTTCTTTTTATTTAAAAGCATTTGCCCTTCTCAAAGCCCTGAGGTTTTTTTTTTTAATAAATCAATTGTGTGTGTATATATAAAATGGCCTAGAAGTCTGCTGCCTCAGGCTATATCTACATTTCAGGCCCAGTTGATTTTTGCTCATTATGGTTATACTTTAGGAGATTCATGTTTTTCAGTTATGTCAATTCAAAAACTTCACTCTTGGGCTCACCACATTTTTGTTTTTTACTCACGAAGAAGGTGAATAACATGACAGATGACAGATTTATGTTACAAATATAATATAACACACAATACGCGTTGTATATTATAGTATGTAAGGTTTGCTATGGCACATTATTATTTCATGCCTTTCCTAAGCCTGTCAGATCCCATTAAATCACAGTTGCTAGTGCAGAGGCACTGTCACCACGGCAGACAGGTGGCAAGCCTGTATTCTTGCGCCCTCTACTGGCTACACAATGAAAGACAAATCCTCCTTTATTTGTTTTGCAGGGTGACGTGGGAGGTGAGAGAGTTCTGCAGAAGAAATGGACGACCTTCCTGAAGGCTCAGCTCTTGTGCTCTCTGCCTGATGATGGTTTCCCCTTCAACATAATCCAAGACATGTTTGTGCTGACACCCCGCCCTGAGGACTGGAGGAGCACTGTGTTTTATGGAGTCTTCACATCTCAGTGGTGAGGGCCAGTGTCAGCTGGGAATGGCTCCAGGACTGGCTCAGGATAAGTTGTATAGATACGGACAGAGGGATTATCAGTGGTATTAAGATGCTTGTTTATGTCTTTTAAGGTACAAGGGTGCTTCAGGAAGCTCTGCAGTTTGTTCCTTCACTATGGACCAAGTGGAAAAAGCATTCAGTGGGCGATACCGAGAGGTCAACCGAGAGACCCAGCAGTGGTACACGTACAACCATCCAGTCCCAGAGCCTCGGCCTGGATTGGTGAGTAACCGCCTGCTGCCCTCTGCTGGAGAACATGTAGAGATATAAGCAGCATGTCATGTCTGGTGCGTGAGGCGTTTTGTACATTCTTGTCTACTCATCAGTCACATCCTCAGTTTTGACTGGTGATCAAGGCTTGAGCAATTATCTGTCAACCTGGTGTCGCTCCCCTCCTGTTATCACACTGCTGTCGCTTTCATTTCCTGACAGGCTTATCACAGTCAAATCACTGAAAAACATTTAAAAATAAGCAGAGAATCTGCGCAGCTGGTGTCATTATCCAGTGTGGCTGAATATATGTAAATGTGACTTATTATTTTGCCTCTACAGTGTATCACAAATGCTGCCAGAGAGCAGGGCATCTCCTCCTCGCTCCACATGCCTGACAGGGTGCTTAATTTTGTCAAAGACCACTTCCTGATGGACAACGTGATCCGCAGCCAGCCTCTGCTGCTGAAACGTAATGTTCGCTACACCCAGATTGCTGTCCATCGAGTTCAGGCAGCACACAAGGCCTATAATGTGCTCTTCATTGGCACAGGTAGCGGTCTCCACAGTCATATGCACAATCATATTAAAAGCACACTCATCAGCCCCTTTATATTTTTGTGTTATTCCCAACACTCGAGTTTCTGTCTTTTCTAGATGATGGAAGACTTCATAAAGCCATTAACATCAACAGCAAGATGCACATCATCGAGGAGCTGGTGCTTTTCCGGGATTCCCAGCCCGTGCAGCACATAGTGCTGGACACTGAAAAGGTATTGAAAAAAGAAGAAGCTTGTTCAACACAGCTTCCACGTGTCGTGAAATAATAGTGGACTCAGTAAATGCATTTATTGCTAGTTTAGAGATTCCATGAGCCAAAAAGAATCACAGCCTGAAGCAGACATCATGTTCAGTGAGCTAATTACATGCAATGTTCTCTCAGGGGATCTGCAAACATCTGGGGTTATAACAGCTAGAAGCGTGACACTTCCTGGGTCCTGGCGTGAAAAGCCACGTGTATTGTATTAGATCAGGGTCAGACAAGGAAGATTCTAGATGAAAATAGTAACCCAGTAACTGTATTTGGGGCACTTCTTCCCTGTCCCCCTGCTTTGTCATCTCTCTTGCGCAGGGTCAGCTTTATGTTTCCTCTTTCTCGGAATTGGTGGAGGTCCCAGTAGCGAACTGCTCTAATTATCAGAGCTGCGGGGAATGCATCCTCTCCAGGGATCCTTACTGTGCCTGGAATGGGAGGCAGTGTGTGGATGTCAGACAAGCTTCAGCAAGAAGGTATATATCCCTTTGCACTCTAACCTGCAAAGCAGCTAAAGCTTGTACAGAGACATTTCTATGATATGCAAATATATGATAACATGTCTGCATTTCTGATTAAATCTTTATGTTTCAGTGCTTGGCAACAGGATGTAGATGAAGCAGACACATCAGCTATTTGCAGCAAGACAGTGCCAAACCCACGGTTTGCTAAACCTCCACCTACACGTAAGTCAGCTCCTCTTCTTTAGGCTGTCATAGATTTAGAGTGCAGAATTCTGCCCTGGATTTTTCCATATTTATTTGAGTCTTCATTACAAATGTGTTATGAATTCTGCGCCAGATAAGGTGGTGCATCTTATGTTATGAGACATCTGTTTTGATCTATAGCTCTGCTTTCAACAGGAATGTCTTCATGCCAGGTGATCATTATCCCAGCCAACACGTTCAAAGTACTGCCTTGCAAATTGCGCTCTAATTTGGCTGAAAGGAAGTGGGAGTTCAGCAAGAGTGCGGGTCACTTCCATTACCCCAGCCCGGAAGGAGAGCTGGTCGTGGTAGCTCAGGCTGACAAGCAGGAAACCTATGAGTGCTGGTCAGTGGAGGAAGGATTCAAAGAGTTGCTGGCAAACTACTGTGTGAGGGGCGAGGCCAAGCAGGAGAGCACCACCCTGACAGGCCACTCGGCTACGCCACACATCTCCCAGGAGGAGTTCATCATCCTGCCAGGGGAAACCCGCTCACCACGGATCAACACTAAGACCTACTGGAACGAGCTGATCGTGGTGTGTGCCCTTCTGGCATTTTCCCTGGTGGTCTTCTCTTTATTTGTGATTTACAGGAACCGTGGCCACATGAAGTCCATGCTTAAGGAGGGAGAGTGCCCCAACATGCAGCAGAAGAAGCCCAGAATAGTAGGGAAGCCAGCTGAGAATTTGCCACTTAACGGCAACACGGTCACAGCATCTGTATCAGATCACAAGGGCTACCAGACCCTAAATGACAACTACATCTGCAGCACTCCACCACACGAGTGCTCATCGCCTGACAACAGCAAGAGCTTCTCGGAGTCAGACAACAGGCCTCTAAACTTTAAAGAGAGCCGTGTGGAGATTTCTCCCACATGCCCACGGCCACGAGTCAGACTGGGCTCTGAGATTAAGGATTCTATAGTGTGAGGCTGGCTTCATGTTACATGGAGCGACTCATCCATACTGAAAGGAAGGAGTGCACTTGTTTTAGAAAGACAAACTCATATAAGGAGAGAAAACTGAGGGACATCAGACTCTTCATGGAGAGACACGTCATCAAACAGATTTTGCACTTTGACTTTTTTTTGTTCTGTCCCTGTGGTCCATGTTCATTTAATTTTATTTTCCTCTCACTGCCCCTAATTCAAGTGCATTGAAAAGAACACTGAAGACTTTCCAGCTTGCCTTCAGACTTGTCTGTGAGCCGTGTTCACACGCGATTCACAGGAATATAACAAGCATAGAGGTGGCATCTCAACCGTAATCCAGTGATTGAATAGCACTGCCTCTCAGTCCGTCCATGTAATATAACAATGATGCTTTGGAAGGTTAGTGGGATATTCAAACATGGTCCCACTAACAGCTGACAGTGTTTGCTGTTTTATTTTAATTCTGTCACCCGGTAAGAGCCTACTCTCCACTGTGGCTATGCACTATGTACTGTACTGTAGCAAAGTAAGCACTCACGCCACAATATACCCAAAAAAGTCAGTGGCAGGCAAGACAGGAAAAAAGAGGTCCTGTCACACCATTCACACACATTGTTTAGGCTGAAATATAACAAAGAAACCCAGAAAGAACTCAGAGAAGAAGAGCTGAGCTGACAGGTTGAGAAGGTTGATTTATATTGCCAAGTGAAAGAAAACACAAACAACAGACCTCAGCACAAATGTTATAGAAACTCTCACCACCTCACTCACTACACACACACACACACATGCACAAAGGATTATATAAGGATAAATGAAGACTCAAATCTGCTTTTTTTAAATGTCGGTATTATTAGTGGATACAAATATTGTTCTGTGGGAGCCTGACTTTGAACAAATGTGATAAAGCTCATTCCAGGTATTATCATGCTGTTCTTCATGAGGCAGGCGGTCTATGCAAAGCAAATAATGTGAAGTGGGGGTAAACAGAGAAAACCTCACCTCAAGACTGAGTAAGCACAAAGGTGTTGGTGCCATTAATTAATCTTATGATCTGTGGCACTGCAAACACTCCCCCCCACCCCACACACACATGTTACACTAACTGTAAGTATGCAAGAGATTTTAGCCATTTTTGTGTATTTTAGGGAGACAGATCATGAAACTAACAGGTTGGCATCACAAAAATACATGAGACAAGGGTCCAGCATAGTCACATAAACCTGTGGCTGTTAATTTAGCAACACAATAAATGATTATAAATATATGATTATGTGGCCATTTTTTTTTTCTTTTCTTGTGACATTTAGTTAACATTGTCAGGCTTCATTCTTTAAAATATCTGGCACTGTTCTCAAAGGGAAACAACGATAAATATTTAAGTACTTCACATGTGATTTAATTAACACACACCTGTATAGCCTCAAAGTGATGGGTGTTCATGAATGAAAGAAAATTCTCTCCGCTTGCTTAAATGGTTTCAGAGGTAACCATAAAGGCAATAACTCATTTTCATCCAGTAATAAACATAAGAATTGTGCATTTACACTGATGACCCATATCCTTGTTCAGAAGATAACTGCAGTGTGACACAAAATTACAAATTTCACAAAAATGCAGGAAAGCATGTTGCCTGACTCAGAAAGCACAAGATTTGCACATGATGTTGAAAAGCCTTAGTACAATGCAGGTTATGGATCCGATAACAAATCTGCCGGGCGGGGGGGGGGGGAGGGCAGATAATCAAGAGATGTGCCTCCTGGGATAATGAGCTAACCCCATAGTAGTGCTGGAGTCAGACGCTACACTGCAGGCACAACAGGACTGGCCATGCTCAAAAACATAGAACACATGTAATATACTACTGTCTACATTGTACAGTATGTGCTCACGAGGTGTTTTCTTGTTTTATGTTTTGCTATAGTGGCTTCAACCTCAGTCAGGGACAACAAATTTTATTCTTAAATTGTAACATAAATAACCACTGGCTGATTTTTGAAATACTGAAATATAGATTAGTATTATGTTACCTTTCTTGTCAATGGCACTGCAGAAATGAATTTCAAATCTTTCACGCAGTATGGAAATAAATCCTGCTTAGACTGTTATTAAAATCATACACAAAAGGCAGCTTTTGGTAAAGTGGCTGTCATCAGAACAATATTACATTTGCTAAGTGCAGAACAAAAATAAAGTGGCAGTGATTTAGTTAAATATGTGCAGGTACTGAACATGCTTTTTAAAAAACAAAAACAAAAACAAAGTATTGTCATCTGCTCTCTCATAATAAACCACTATTTCAGACCTATTTCTGACAATTGCTCTGAATTTGTCAACATGTATTGTAAATTGTTTTTATGTAAAACCGTTTTGTAAATTCAGCTGCCAATGTAAAAATGTTGTGAACTGTATTTTTTGTATACTACTACTGTTTTTGTATTGTATATAAAAGCACTTTATTTTAATTTTTCAAATAAAGATTAAATGAATAATTTTTTTCATTTGAATGGCTTGTGATTGTATGAACCAAAACGTGTCCTCTCAGCTTACTGTTCTGCAGGTGAATGTTGCTGCTTGGCCACTTTGCCAGGACTATGAGGGGGGGGGTTAAGGGGGAGTCAGAAACGCACTATGCAAACAGAGGTGAGCAAAGAGGCGCGTCTGATAAAACTCACACAGCCAGCAGACGCACACCTGAAAGACAAACAGAGGTAAGTACTTGCGTCTTAGAGTTCCAGTGCATACATTGGCGACATGTACTAAGGATGAAGCCAAGTAATTACAAACTTCTGCTAAGACCTATTGATCCGCATCACGTCCGCCCGCCCTGGGATCTGGACCAATGGGCGGCTCTGTAGCACCTCTGACACCTTAATTGAGAGTTTAATAGAAGCTGTGAGGTTGGCTGGTGCGTAACGAGTCACTTCAGGAGCGGAGCTGTGTTACATTTTAACTTATTTCATATGTGTTGCGTGTTTTTATATCCTTAAGTATGGACCGACCCAGTCTTCGGAGACTGTTTTCCGCTTGTGATGTGAACAAATCCGGGAAGATTGAGTACGAGGACTTCGCCGTTGTTTGCCGGGAGCTCAACGTCCCCGAAACCGAGATGAAATCCCTGTTTGGCAAGTTCGACGCGGACGGAGAGGGATACATCGACTACAGCAAGTTTTCCTCCAGGTTTCAGGAGGTTTCAGAGACTCTGAACCTGGCGGCCTTTGGCGCTGGGCCATCCCAGAACCAATATTACCCGTGGGAAGAGTTTGTGGTGAGAGTGGACGCGGAGTTCCTCCTGTCTGAAAGGTAAAATCACATCCGGCTGTGCGCTCCGCGTTAACCAGGATTTAGCTCACCAGCGGCTACTGCTGCTGCTGGTGCTGGAAGGTTATTTAAACGTCAGCAAAGGGGCTGACAGCCTGGTTGTTTGTTTTCTTTCATTTAATAGCTGAAACTCGGATTTGTTACTTTTATTTTCAAGTGTTTAGTATAGTCCTGGTGAAACAAGGCTGAGGTACAAGCAGGCCTACACAACAAGGCTAGTAATAATATAGTTTCCACAATAAGTCATCATAAGAGACATTTTAAAATGAATAAACTCAAATAATGGCACCTGAAGGTCCCAGTACAAGCCTTTTTTTGAGAGTTTTTAGTCAAACCCCATGGTCTTCCTCAGTGGATGGGATCATATGTGCAAACTCATTGCTTGATGAAGATCTTGAGATGTAAACCAAAGACCCAGAAGGCTCTAAGTGGACATTAGGTTTTTCTGTCAGACTACAGTTTTAGAGGTGTGTTGATTTAACTACCTTTATTTGTATAAATGAGGTGGACTAAATAATAGAAACGCCTCAGAAGTATTATATAGCCTATATTAAAGGTCACATGTTTGGACACGTTTTCCCATTAAGCTCAACAGGAAAGTGTGTCCAAAGCTTTGACTGGTGCAACAGTAACACTCAAAATGATTACACAGTTGAACATCTCCTTATAAGCTTCATGAAGGTAGGATTTATTGGTTACCAACCGGTTAGATGGTCATGTTGGAGGTAATAAAACTAAAGGGGGAAATGGAAGCTAAGATATAAAAAATTATAGCTTACTATCATTGCCCAGACTTGAGATTGACAATCAGTTATTTAAGGTGATCACAAAATAAACGTATAGATTTTAACATCTGAGAGTGACATGAACTCCTGTAGAAGTTTTTGTTCTTTTAAATCATGACTTTCCTATGTTTCTTTAGTTGTTGTAACAGGTCTTGGAGCTGCAGAGTGTGCACGGCCTCTTGTTAATAATTTTTGCTCTCTGGCTATTCAGGTCCTGTACTTCCGTTACATCTGTAAAATGATTATTGAGACAGTGATGCCAATGGTTTTTTTGTCATATTTAATCCTTGTCATATTTGCTGTTCCTGTCCAAGTGTCTACCAAGTTTGGCAACATTTTTACGTTAGAGCTTACCACATCTGTTTGCTTCATCTAAATGAACCTTTTATATACTGGGGTTACTTTTTACAACTTGTGTTAATTAGATGTTATGGTGGAAGCATGATTATGTAACATGAAGTATGACTTCAAGAAACCAGGCAGTGAGTATCTGTTCTCGTCCCACAGTCTCAGGGAGCAGCTAGCTGATCTTTACCACGGCATTCACTCGTCTGCTAACATGACTCTGCTGCAGCAGTATGAGGAAATCATCCACTCTCTGATCAGTCAAAGCCGGGACAACAGACTGGAGTGTGAGCAGCTGGAGACAAGTTTGAAGCGGTAAGAACACATGTAAGGGTCGGTGGGGACAAAAGAGCATTATATTTACACACAAAGTCAAATCGCCTTGGTGTTAATGATGATTTACACTTGGCCTGTGTCACTATATTGTCTATATGACTAGTGACATTAAGTAATGGCATTTAAAGGTGAATTAATATGAATAAACATCAGATGTTTTGAGTCTGCTGTATCTCCCCTGCACCAGCTGAGATAAATGGCTTGACCTATCAGTTTTTGGCCACTAGGGGGGGAGCAAAACCTCAAACAAGCTGACTGCCTCTAGTGAGTGAAATCCAATTTGAGCTCTTCAGTCTTTCTGTGCTCACCAGCTCCTGAGGCTGTTGGATGTCAGCTTTGTCTGCCATTTGGTGCTGGGCATGTAGCATCCAGTGGGTTTATCGTAGCTGTTTATCGGGGTTGATGAGCACTGCAGACCTGAAACGTGGTAAATAGTTTCCTAGCATAGTGAGTTGGCCTAATTCTGTAAATTTGGCAGTCTTGCAGTGATTTAATGTTAATATCAAAAATTACAGCTGTATTTGACCTTATATGAGCTCAGAGAAAGTGGCAGTGTGCTTGGAATTTTTTTTAAATTTTTTTTTATTTTTTTGCACGGTAGAGTTGTAACTTGTTTTTGGATGAATGATGACCGTGTCCATTGACAGTGGATTACAGAGGTGTTCCTGAGCCCATTCAATGATATCCACTATGGAATCATCTGTTTTTAGAGCACTGCTACCTGAGTAGTTGTGGGCTGTTCCACCAGGTGTTTGTCTTTTATTTATTTATTTATTTATTTTGCAGATAAAAACAAACCATTAATGCAGGCCAGACACAGTGTTCTGTTGGCCTCAAATTCAGAAACAAGCTTATCTAAACCAACATACATTTATTTGAACATTCGATAAATTTGTACTGAGGGGTACAAATGAATGAGGTAGATTTGTAGTTTTCAAAGCATTTCATTCAATTTATATTTACAATTTACACATCATCCCAACTCATTTGGAATTGGGGTTGTAAAATAAACTGTGTGTATATAAAAAAAAAAAAAAAAAACTTGTGAAATTTCTCAGTAAGATTTCGAGGTTTAGTGCACATGTATAATCAGTTTCTCCAAAGCGCTCCCTCCCTCATCTGTGGTTGGTTCATGTGCTGTTTGACGAGAGCAGAGTAGTCGGTACATCTGACCTGAAGTCAAATCGGTCTGGTAGAATTTAAATATGGACAGTAGGTGAATGGATTTTATTTTTAAAGCTCCTGCTGTATTCATTTCCTGGACTTCTGGAGAATTGCTTTATTTCAGCAGCTGCCCACACACCCCTGAATGTTCTTTTCTGTATAAACAGAGTTGAGGAGGTGAACAACAGTCACCTGGCAGAACTGGAGGATGATATACAGCAACAACTTGTCAGAACTGAGGAGAGGGTGAGAGACGAGGTGAGTGGGATACCTGCAGGACTTGTAGTGGCCTAATGCTCACGTGATTCATTATTTTTAAATATTCCAATAAAAATGTATCATACCTAATAAATTGGCTGTTAGACATAACCGCACTTAAGCAATAAGCGGTGCACAAAGAAGGGACTAAAAACATTTTATTCTATAATAAAGTTAACATTTCTGCATTGGTTCTTGAGTGCTACCTGCATATTTGTGGTGCAGCACACAGCAGCAGATTGTATGTTCCCTCACAAAGAGCCTCTGTAAAGCCAGATGAAAGCCCCTGTTCAAGACCTGAGCTGGCCTGCCCTTCTAACTACTTCGGTGTCATGTTTTGTAGGAGCGTAAGAAAATGGAGGGAATGATGGCTAGCATGCAAAGGAAGCATGAGATTGAGATTGCAGACCTGCATGCGACTGTGGACAGATTGTTAAAGGTAGGTGTTTCCACACAACGTACACTTGGCTTGTTCTTCTGAGGTCAAAGGAGTGCATAAGGACAGCTTAAAGTTTTCTTACAATATGAAAAAGAGAGGAGAAAACCCACAAGCTCCAGTATGTACAGCTGTCTTTATTTCTGGGGAAACCCCTGCTGTGCCAGACAGAGGCATCTGATTCGAGTATGACCGATGACCCCACAACCCCAACACCACTTTTTTTTTTAGGGTGAACTGCAACCTTTACCACAAGCTCCAGTATGTACAGCTGTCTTTATTTCTGGGGAAACCCCTGCTGTGCCAGACAGAGGCATCTGATTCGAGTATGACCGATGACCCCACCACCCCACCACCACTTTTTTTTTTAGGGTGACCTGTCACCTTTAAACCTGTTAGATCTGCTAAGACTTAACATCCTGCTTCCACATACAGTATATCTACAATCTGTCAAGATCCAGCTCAGAAAGAAGACTGTTTACTCATGGTAATCAAATGTCTCCAGTGATGAGATTCCGCCTCTCCAATCACACTGGATGTTACCAATTGTGATTACTGACAAGCTGAAAATGAACAAACTGTATGGTTAGCCATACAGTGAGAATAATGTAGTGGCTATTTGCATGCTGGAAAAAGTATGAAAAAGGAACATGTGGAAACTAAGATAAAGGATGTCAATACAGAGAGAATAAGAAACTTGCTTCATATGCATTTGGGGGACTGGTGTATGCATTCTACTGTAGGATGTTAATGATTGTAGGCTGCCAGACAGTTGCATTAGCTTTATAATGCAGCCTACATTCTGTACAGTAGCCTGGTGGTCAGATCATGAATGGGTAGCTCCAGTGTAGCTACAGGTGCTAATAACACCCCAGGGAACAGAGTATGAACAAGGCCTTAAAGTGGATTCAGTCAGAAGTTGGCACCTTATTCATCTAAATGAGGAACAGGTTAAGACTTGGCTGCTTCCAGTAAGGAATTTACCTCACCTTGATAATTCAAAAATAGCATGCAGTCACCACGTTAGACTGAAGCTTTCTACTTAAAGATTGAGGAGGTTGTGGCATAGCAACAGATCACCTCCATGTACCTGCAGTAGCTAAGTCGCCGCCTACACTGGCGCTAACCTACACCAAGATCTAACCTTGCAATTGAGCTACAGCATTTATGTAGGCAGCAGGTCGAGACCACAGTTGTGATTGGTCATCTTGGACAGCTTGTGTTTTCCAAACAGATTTCCAATGGAGACAGGTGACAGCTGGAGATAGTGAAGGCTAATGTAAAGCAGCTTCAAGAGGCTCAGTAGTCTCCTATTACTGAAATGAAGCAGACAGTCCCATTGTCTCTCTACATTAGAATAAATAAAACAACAAAATGCAATAACTTTGGGGTATGTAATTGGAGCACTGATAATGCAAGACACGATCTATTCGTATTGTGTTTCAGTGGCGTTAAACAGGTGAAACCTAATGCTGCCAGTTATCTGCACCTGCAGCTCGTGCACCGTACACCACAACACGCAAAAACAGTTCCACCTTGGGGATTTTTCCACAACAGAAATATTTAATAACGCCAGCTGTTGTAGAACTTGGCTAATACAAATGACCCATTTTCTGAAATGTCTACCAGTAGCAAGTATACTGGAGTTACTGTCACACTTTGTAAATTTAAAGTGTCAAATATAAGGCCTCACACATACTGTACAATTGGCATTAGAGCTAGACTGATTAGTCAGCTGATCAACTATATAGTTGGCCAGTATTAGCTGGAAAGTTACAAGAGATTGCAATACAGTTTGCCACTAGATGGAACTGTGGGTCTGGAAATTCTGGTCCAGCACTGCTGTCCATGTGGCTGCAGTACTGCTCCTTTCTTTCATGTTTTATTAAAGCACATTGTCTTAACATTTAAAACTGTTGGAGGAAAATACTTGTGTAAATGTCCATTCTCTAGAGCCGAGAGGACTCTGAATTCAACCATTCAAATAAGGAGGTGGACAGACTGAACAGACAAATCGGCGATCTCTCACACGTAAGTCATATGGAAGGGTTTATTTTAGTTAAAAGTAATTACATGTGTGTTGTAAAGGATTGTCATACAGTGAATCGCCTCACAGGAAAATGAACACCTGCGGGCCTCCCTGCTGCAAGCCCAGACAAACATCGCTGTCCTGCACTCAGAGCTGGACAAGCTGAAGAACATGTATGCAGATCAGAAAGCTCAACATGAAAGGTGAGGTGCTGTCTGAACGCCAAGCTCGGCTCATGCCTGATGGGCACGGCAAGTGATCCAGCATCCATATGTTATGTGTGTCTTTCTTTTTACAGAGAGACAGATGATTTGAAGAGGATGGTTATGGAATACCAGTCGTATGCGAATCAGATTCAGGTCCTCCAGTAAGTTTGTCTTTGAGTTAATAAAGCTGTGTAGTGTGGATGGGGTTTTTTTCTTTTTAACACAAAATAGAAAAAGAAGGAAAATATATTAAGTTAGTAGTATAAACTGTTTCAGCAGAAATTATAGTTGAAATTGGATTTAATACTTAAAAATAGCCTCGTACTATATCTCAGGAATACTATGTAGTACATGCTAAATAGGGGGTTAATTAGCCAATATGTTGGGAATTGCCCTATTTTTGTGTATTGCTGTTTTAATGCTTTGTTGCCTTTTATGTAACTTTTTTATTTTAAGACTAAGTGTTCTTTCTGGCCTTTTCACTTCTTACCTGACTCCAAAGGAGAGCTGCACAAGAATCCCTATATGCCTAAACTGTCTGTTTATGCATAAATGGCAAATAAAATTCTTGACTTGACTTGTTTATACAGTTTATTTTTTCTAAAGTATGAACCAGCTCTTGAACTTATTACCAGAATACCAGGGTTAAGTGTATTCAGTAACACTGATGGATATTTATGTACATAGAGTAATGAGCTAACTTTGTTTTTGAGTACTCTTGTAAATTTAATAACCCTACATTGCCCTGTTAAAAAAAGCTATCCTGATGCATACAATTTGCTAACAACTTATTTCTACACAATTGCTGTATGACAGTTAATTTTCAGTATGTATCATACATGCATCTGACCCTGTTTTGCATTTCCTCAAACATCATTAGAGAAATGAATAAAAAGCTGTATGACAGTAATGACGGGCTGCGCTCTGCATTGGCCAGTGAGGTGGTTGCAGCTAAAAGGAGGGTAAGTCCTTTGCTTGCTGATGACTTGCTTCTTGATACCTACTGCTTGTACTATAGATGCTGACAGTACATTGTCTTCACTAGTTGACAATTCACCGACATTCCCACTTTGCTCAGCAGCTGCCTCCCCAAAATGAAATCCCAGCCCGAAGGATGAAACCCCTCCGACAGAGCACATTAAACCACAGCAGGTATTAACACTGAAGTTTGTTTGTTTGTTTGTTTTTTTTTTTTAATTGGGTTTTTTTTTTTTTTTTTTGTATGCACCTTGAACTCTGTAGATTAAATTGTCACAGCTGCTAAAGTGTGTGTGTGTGTGTGCGCTTTGGTGTAGCATGGATCAGGATCCCAACAAAACTTACACTCGTGTGGCTAACTGGGCTGATATGTACCTGGACAGCGGAGTGTCTCTGGCGATGGACACAGCTGAGAATTCAGGCAGTGATTATGACAGTGATGATAGCCGAAGCTCAGTGGAAACGGTGCACCACAGTTACTCCTATGCACCGTCTGATGTGGAGGTCAGTACACACACAATGTCACCATGTTGCTGAGCTCTCAGGGCCGTGAGCAAATATTTTCTTTGTCTGCTACAGATATCCGAAGTAAAATCGGAAGCTGCAGTGTCAGGGACTCCTAGCAGGGCAAGCTCCATTACATCATCTATAAGACGACGTTTGTCTGCCTTCTCCACAAAGGTAAAATGGTTCAACCTTTTAATGCATAGTACCTCCCCATAAATGTTAATTTAATGATTTGTAGGTCATTTTAGACAGCTGGTTTAAAACAACGTGGGAATGACTCGGAATAACAGTGTGAGTAGGGCCACCTCCTTGATCCATCCTTAAATATCTCACCTGACACTGATTCCCATGGATCACTACTAATGTACATGGAATATAGAGCCTATGGTTTTCAGTGGCATTGCAGCAACACAGTGTCAGAGGTTTGCAATATGCAAACGTTTTCTAACTTGATTTCTCCAAATTTATGCTAAATCATAGTTGATGCAGCTTTAAACTCTAGTTCGGTTATGAGTAAAATGTCTCAATCACTGGCTGGATTGCCATGGAATTTGGTTCAGATGTTCATGTTCCCAACAAGAGTCATTGTAATAACTTTGAACCCTGACTTTTCTTGTAGTTTTATCATTAAACGTAGGGTTAATGGCCAAATACCTGCAAAACCGATGAGTTATCAGCTGTACTATTTAAAATGCTTCAATTTGACCAGAAGAATACTAACTCAGTCGGCTTAGTAGCTTGTTTGGGAGCTTTCAACTGCATCTCATTGTCTGCATCAAGAGATGCTCACTTGTCATGTGACCTAAATATGGAACTTTGTAGGTGGTTATGCAGGTGTACTGAATACCTGGGGATGTGTTAAAAGCTAGTTTAGTGGACCTGCAGTTTTTTTCTTTAACTGTTATATCAATGCAAACTTTTATTTGCCGCTTTCTTAGTAATGAATACAGGTAGGTTTTTTTTTATGCATAAAACTGGGTAAGCTTGTTATCTTTTGTTTGATTTACACAGCCATTAGAAGCAGACATAGAAGAAACTGAGGAACAAACACCAATGTACCGTCTGGTTTTAGCTGGAGATGCAGGCGCTGGAAAGTCCAGCTTCATGCTGAATTGACTCTCAATGAGTTCAAAGGAGACATTCAGACAACACTGGGTGGGTTCCAGGACAAAAACATCACATTTAATAAAATACTGATGCATTCTTGAGTTCACACTTTTACATCTGGTTTTTGCTTCACAGGAGTTGATTTCCAAATAAAGAGGATGTTGGTGGATGGAGAGAAGACAAGTCTGCAGATATGGGACACAGCTGGGCAGGAGAGGTAATGCCAGAGGAGTAGCAACAGGAAACGCACAGTATTATCAATGCACTGTCAACATGGTCCCTTTTTTTTTTTTTTTTTTTTTAGTAAATTTCCATAAGTTAAAAACTTGTATTTCTTCTTACTTTAGGTTCCGTAGTATTGCCAGGTCCTATTTCCGCAAAGCTCACGGGGTCCTTCTGCTTTACGATGTTTCTTCAGAAAGCAGCTTTCTCAATGTCAGAGCATGGGTGGATCAGATTCAGGTAACTGGAAATACTGACTGAATGAATACCCTGCCAAAAGCACAAATCTAGTGTTTTACCATGTAGTTTGTTTTTATGCAGGATTCAACAGATGAGAAAATCCCCATGTGTGTTATTGGAAACAAGGTGGACCTGCGTGAGGAGCTTGCAGAAGGAAGCTGTGTGAGCAGTTTGCACGGAGAGAAGTTGGCCAAGGTGTGTAACATTTCATTCCACCTGACTGAGAAATGTTTACAGATGCCTGGTCTCCCAGATGTCAAAATAAACTGACTGCACTCAGGTATGTCGATGCTTTGCTTGCAGGCATACGGTGCCTTGTTCTGCGAAACGAGTGCCAAAGAGGGAACCAACGTTGTCGAAGCCGTGCTTCATCTAGCAAGGTAGGAGGCCAGAGTGTTTGGATTTAAATTGTTTTTCTTTCACAGACCATGAGAACACTCAGCTTTTTCCACCCTCTTTCACAGAGAAGTAAAGAACAATGGCAGACAGAGGTGGCAGTCGCGTTCTCAGGTCAGACTGAATCAAACCAACCCAAAGAAGACTCTTAACAGCTGCTGTGGACTGTAGCTCAGTAGATATGAGGGGAACAAGGACACAGTGATTTTTAATTTGTGATGAAAGTCTTTCTTATGTTTTTAACCCTTGAAATATTCAAAGGATAACTCTTTCTTTATATTAGTAGTATTTTCAGCAATCCCCAGACGGAGCCTAAAACCAACAATGAATTGCATCTACTCATTGTTAATGTCTCAGCCCTGGTTTAGCCAATTCATCTGTGACATAGACCTCCGTTGTTTTTGTTAAAAATGTTGCCCCAAAGGCTCTTTTTGTTTTTAAAAAACACCACTACACAGGGTGACACGTTTCCCCATTACAAAACAGACCTGCATATTTGTTAAAAATGTTGCCCCAAAGGCTCCTAACTACCATAACTTTAACAGGAACAGCATCTGCACAAGATCTCCTGATATTCTTTAACAAATATGTGGGTCTTGGTTTTAAAATATGTAATTAAGTGCAGCGGTGTGTTTGCCTGATCTTTTAACTGGTTTTGAACGATGGAGGTCTATGGCACAGAGGAATAAACTAATCCAGGATTGTCATTGTTGGTTTTAGTTTTGTATATGGGGCGTGTTAAATGCTGTTCATACAGAGGATGACCAGCCTTATATAAATTTTCATAAACGTTATTCTCTGATCAAAATGAAGATTTCTACTGCTGGAAAATTGCACATATACAAATGCACATAACATAATCAAGCTTTTATATATATATTTTTTTTATGATATTTTTATTAAATATAAGCAACACTGATGCCTCATTTCTGATTAAACTTAGATCATATCAATTAGCAAGTCTTTTTAAATTGTACTTTTTTCCTCTAAGACCACACTTCTAGGACAGAGGAAAAGAACTGTAGGTTTTCTGAAACATTTAAGCAACATTACATTGCAGTTTTAACACCTGGACTCACTGAAGGACTTAAGAATTTCAGACTTGTTTTTAAGTGTTATTTATTTACTAAAATTACTTTTTGTAGTTTGGTTTCATTCTGTATAAAAGGTCCAAATACATTTTTTTTTTTTAAACTTGTCTAGAACATTTTCCAGGATTCATTTTTTAAATGTAAAATATGTAATCCCTTCTCAAAATAAAAGCAACATAACTGGAAAGATGACTTTTGTCTTTTTGATGAGCAGAAATCTGATGCTGTACTACCATGCTTATTTTCAACCACATGAAACTTGCGCATAGATAGATAGATGGATAGTTCAGGCTCTGGTGGTAGTGCATACCTTGTATCACTGTGGACTTGACTAAAGAGAACCGGAGTCTGGACTCTGCTCCTTCAGATGATGAGGATTTCAGTTTCTTGCAATCAGAATCACTGATGCTACAAAACTACACAAAGCCACTGCCAGAGCACCAAGTATAAACTTCCAAGAAATCCCCTGAAACAACACAGATGCATTAAAAAAAATCCATTCTGTTATCAAAGCATTACTGATACTTGTTTTGGCTTACAAACTGTTTCTTCATAGGAAAAGGTCCGATATTGTCTTCAAGCATCTCTGCAGGTTTTGCTTTCCATCCCTGGGTATATTTGCCTCCTGGCTGCCTTTTGACAAGTTTAGATAACTCGACATGGATTGCCTAAAGAAAAAAGATGATTATATTAAAAAGAAGAAAAAAAAAACTCTGTAGATCTCAGGTTGGAAAAGGGACATGAAGCATTTTCCTGTAAAGAAGGTGAAGTTGCAGTTTTGCAATTGTCCAACAGGGGGAAAGCAGTGGGCTGATACACAAAGTACTACTGCCTAAATGACTACTGACAAATGTTTAAGCCTAATTTTAAAATCTCTACTTTGCTTTTAAATGGCACATTCCAGATGTCCATGAAAAGCACTATCATATTTTGTACAGGTTGTCAATGGATTCATTATTGGAGGAAATTGCATTAAAAGTATAAAGTAAATTGAGGCTTGTTGCAGTTTATGCCTCATCTTTTTTTTTTTTATGCTTTTCTAC
Source organism: Monopterus albus (assembly GCF_001952655.1). Lineage (NCBI taxonomy): Eukaryota > Metazoa > Chordata > Actinopteri > Synbranchiformes > Synbranchidae > Monopterus > Monopterus albus. The sequence continues at coordinate 2,272,627 of NW_018127885.1, forward strand.
AGACTGCAGTACAGTAACCTTCTCACAGAGCAGCACTGAGCCAAGGCTGTAATTACCAATGCAGCAGCTACTGTATTTTCTTTTTTGTCTAGACAAGACCAGACATTCTTGTGACAGTGGCAGTGTGCCCTATAGGTCAGGTCGTTGTAGACTGCTGGTGGAAACACTTCTCGCAATTTCTAATACAAGTCTGGGTCAAGCTGGTGAACTAAAATAATGACCATAAACTGAGATTGTTATTCATTTATGTTCTTACACAGTGTGGAGTATATACTGAAGCTGCAAAGGGTGATTCAAGTCTCCTTTACCTTAATGTTACTACTTTTAGTAAACAGAGCTTCAGAGTTGCATAATTTAGCTCATGCATGTGTTATTTTTACCAGGTTTGCCACAGAACTCTGAGCAGTGTGGTCACATCTGCTGACTGACAGACGTGCAGTTCGACAAATCCTCTGTGGAGGATTTGGAAGATTAGACAAACCACACAAACAGGACAGAACAGGCTCGTTTCTCTTTTCTTTAGGCGAACGTGTGAACAGCTTGGTCTTTAAACGCTCTAAACTTTCATATTGAACGTAAAGGGGATTTTTGTAATGTGGAGGTAGTGCACACATTTTCCCAACGTTTTCTGGTAATGGAAAAGTTACAGTACAAACAAGCAGTCGTAAAATACAGTAAAAGTGTGGATGAAGGTAAAAGAAACTAAATATAAACTTCATGAGTGCGTAATTCATTTCATCCTTGATTGTCCTTTGTATCATGACAAATGTTTAGAAAACTCTAAATTCGGATTCAGGGGATCCAATTGAATTTTGTTTTTCAACAATACATATTCTGAATGTATTTTATGGATTATAGACTATTTACTCATGAACAATCAGATTTACAGTGTGTTGGCTGACAAACAATACATAAATTAGAATTGGCAATATGTTTGTTTATACTTTTATCTGCGCTGGCAGTGTGACTTTACAGGTGGCTCTAGACTAAAATATCACATTAACTAGTACATGGATTGAAATTTGGTCCAGCCCCGACTACCTCAGGATCAGCTGCAATAACTTCAATGATCTGGGGACATCTTATCTGGTGCCATCATCAGACCACATTTTACATTTGTCGTCTACTTAATTTCATCCATCTATCATCTATACTTCTTATCCTAATGAGGGTCGCGGGGCTGCTGGAGCCAATCCCAGCTGACATTGAGCGAGAGGTGGGGTACATCCTGGACAGCTCACCAGTCTGTCACGGCTGACGCATAGAGACAGACAACTATACTGTCCACTAAATTTTATGACTGAAATATCAGCAGAACGAATGGCATTCCCATCAGATTCAGCTGAACACTGTTTAGTGCTAAATAGAAAATGTTAGCATGCTAACATAAGATAACTTCACATATTAGCATGTCTATTTTTTTT
>NW_018127885.1:2274131-2275458 GCF_001952655.1 Monopterus albus
AATTTTTTTTTTTTTTTTTCCCAGCCTATAAACGATTATATTTTAATATAAAGCAGCTACTATCAATATATTCAAATGTAGATATTGAAATTATATAAAACTTTTTCAACACCTTGTTTATTTTTTATTAAAGTGTATAAATAACCGCATGACATAAAATCATTAATTCATGACTCAGTGTAAAATAAAAGTCCAGCCATGAGTTTCTTTAGTGCTAAAAATAAAATTCTGAACTGGTTCTAAGCCTTCACTACAACATATTTGAAAATATTTTTTTTGTATTCACTGGTAGATTTGGTGGCTCCAATACTGATAGTGGCCTAAACTTAGAATGGCCTTTCCTCTCCTTCATTTATGAGAGATGGATGTGGATTTGAAAGAAAGGTGCCAAGGGGCTGGACCAGTTCACACATAATCTCACCTTGTTGGTCGGCTCCAGTTTCAGGGCCTTTTTCAGCACCTCCATTGCCTCTTTGTATTCGCCCTTGTCTGACAGGAGCTGTAAGAGATCAGAGACCCACAGCGTGAACAGTGCCGGAGGACCCACACAGAGAAGAAACGGCAATAATTTAGCTGTTAGATTTTTTTTCCTCCAAAATAATCTAATCTTATCACACATTAAAAATATATTTCTCCTCCTTCCAGGAAATCTCACTCCAATAATCATTTATTGGTTGATGAAGATTAAATAAATTAAGAATTTAGAATTAAAAATTTAAGAATGTAGACAAAATGTCTAGGGTAGTTGATAATTTACTTGAATGTGTGACTGTTGAACTACTTTTGGAAAAAAAGAAGAATGTTGTAATAAACTGTATTTATAGAGCACCTGGAGCCAGGATAGAAAAATTTAATGACTGGATGGAAGAAAATTACTCACCAATAAGTCATAAATTAATGTTCATATGTGGTGACTTTAATATAGATCTGTTGAATCCTAACAAGCACACAGGAACTGAGGAGTTTATTAACACAATATATAGATGCAGTTTATACCCAACAATTACAAAACCAAGTAGATTAACAACCCAGCATGCAACACTAATAGATAATATACTTACCAATGTTATTGACAGCAAAATGTCTAGTGGATTACTTATAAATGATATCAGTGATCATCTACCAGTATTTTTTGGTTATGACTGCCACGTTAGAAATGAAAGGCCAAAAACAAATCTTTTTTATAGGAGGGTGATGTACGAATATGCTGTAAGGAGGCTAAAAGAGGATTTTATGGGGCAAGACTGGGATGCAGTTTACAAAGAGGAAGACTTAGACAAAGCATATGAGCAATTTTTAAATATATTCATGGAAGTATATGACAGGA
>NW_018127885.1:2275869-2276672 GCF_001952655.1 Monopterus albus
AAACCGTGGATGAGTAAGGGATTACAGAATGCATGTAAAAAGAAGAATGCGTTATATGAAGAATTCATAAAGGACAGATCAAAGAAGGCGGAAGAAAAATATAAGTTATATAAGAACAAATTAATTGCGTTATTGAGGATATGTAAGAAACAATATTACTCTAAAGTATTAGAGGATAATAAAAATAACATGAAAGGTACTTGGAAGATATTAAATAAATTGATTAGAAACAGTTCCAGCAAGAGTAACTACCCTCAATATTTTATGGACAACGATAAACCGGTCAACAGATTAGAAGATGTAGTTGAGATGTTTAATAGGTTTTTTGTGAATGTGGGTCCTGGTTTAGCAAGTACCATCTGTACAGATGTCAATATAAATAACAGTACAATTGAAAGGAATATGTGTTCTATGTTTCTTAAGCCAATTGTTGAAAAGGAAATTATAGATATAGTGAACAAATGTGGTAATAAATCATCCAGTGATAGTGATGGTATCAGTATGACAATGGTTAAATGGGCAATTGAGGGGATATGCAAACCATTAACCCATATTTTTAACATGTCGTTTCGACTTGGGCAGTTCCCCAATAATATGAAAATAGCAAATGTTATTCCATTGTATAAATCTGGTGATAAGCACAACTTCACAAATTATAGACCGGTTTCTCTGCTGTCACAATTTTCAAAAATCTTGGAAAAACTCTTTAATAACAGATTAGACACATTTATTGACAAACATAAAATCCTCTCTGATTGCCAATATGGTTTTAGGTCGAACCGATCGACATCTCTGGCCATTAC
>NW_018127885.1:2277339-2291754 GCF_001952655.1 Monopterus albus
AAGATGGGGTATAGGGATCACACCAATGTAGCTTTCATACAGTCTAAATTGTTAAAATTGTTTGATTTAGTGGGATATCAGACTGCTGTGTTTATGTATAAAGCCAGGAACAATTTATTACCTGGTGGAATTCAAAAACTATTTAATGAAAGGGAAGGGGGATACAATTTAAGGGGTCAGTTAAATTTAAAAATTCATGCTATACGTACAACCAAAAAAAGATTTTGTATTTCCATAAGTGGGGTAAAACTATGGAATAATTTAAGTGTGGACATAAAAAACTGTAATAGAATTGATGAGTTTAAACATAAATATAAAGGTAAGTGTCAATCAAGATATATGCAAGAACAGGCTCAATGATTAATTACATGGACTATTGTGGGTGTGGTGTATATTTTGTATCACTTGTGTGATGTAAGAATGTTAACACTGTTATATTCTTTTTTAGTATAATATGTGTGTGTGTAGAAGTGAATCATTTATTGCTTGCAAACCAGTGATGTAAGATGATGTCATGGGGTAGGACTGGATAAGTCTGACTTCTTCCTACTCCATTCAAGCAGGTACTAGGTATAAGCAAATTGATATTAGATTATGTGTGTAAAAATGTGTGTTGTTATATCAACTGTTGTATATGCTTGAAAGAATAAATCAAATCAAATTAAATGCTCCATGTTGTCTCTCAGTAAAAACAACACAGGACGGGCCTTCACCTTTCCCGTCCTGAAAAGGGCCTTGACATTGTTTGGATCGAGGGTCAGAACATCTCGACTGGTGTCCAGTGCCTCGTTGTCCTGCTCCAGTTTGAGCTGAGTGGTGGCCAGGTTGTTCAAACACTTGACCCGATAGTCCCGCACCTCGTCCTCCTCTGCCTCCAAGCCGCTGCCATCTGAACAGCGACAAGAGTTACACAGCTGATCACATGTTCTACTGTGGACATTTAACGTGAACTTCAGTTTCTCAATAGTTGACCCAAACAGACACAAAAAAGCTAAGAAAACAAACATTTGGAAGAGATTAGTTAACTAACCTTGCGAAGAGCTTATTACTCACTGAACAAATAGATAAAATGTAGAGAACAGTTACTTAATAGTACTTTGAAAGAGAAACTCCTAGCGGGTATCGTTATAAGCAAAGCTCATATTCTGTTGTTTTATTCAGTTGTATATTGTATCACTGTTCCTGATGCAACTGAACAGTTTCAGTCCATGACTCTTTTTATTCTTTAGGCATCCAAGACTTTCTTTTTAAACTTGTTTTTAATAGTGTGCATTTTTTCCCTCTCCAGCTACGAACATGAGGGGGTCAGAATATTAGGAACATCTCTAAATATAATGTAGTCCAGTACAACACCACCTTTGACTGACCTTTATAATGAAAATATAATTGAATTTATACATTTATGACAATTTCACCAAAAACAAACATTTTGAGCTTCATAAACACAGATGTTAACACATAAGTGCGATACTGAATTGTACAGGTGTACCAAAAAGTCAGATAGGCCGACATGTTGGTGTCTCTGCCTCTTTTTTTTTTTTTTTTTTGGCCCTTTTTTCATCCCCGAATATGATGCCCTGATAAACTTCTCTATTCAGTGTCACGATGAGTTCACTCACTGGTCCATCATACATACATTATGAGGCAGTTCATGCTTTTCATTTCACCTGCTTGTTCAGCCACATTTCCCTCTTGGGCCCACCCTGCCTCATCAATGATTAAAGTGATTAAGAAGGTGGAAATGATATGAAAGCTGATTAACTTGATTATGCAAAAGAATTAAGCAAAAACATTTATCGCAGCACTTGGCTCGGATGTATGTGGCTCTGCATCGTGATGGTGTGATTAGTGTTATGGCAGACTGGAGGGCAGTACTAAGCTGTTAGGTCATTGTGGGCTGAGACTGGTAATGCTGTGTCTGAGGTCTCTCAAGTGCTGTGCTTGTTGTTTCTTATTTGTGTGCATAGCCACACACTTATACCAGAGTTGTATTTCCATTTTTACCTTTTTGCAACAAGATAATGCTCACATCAGCTGCTATGAGACATTCCTGTTGTAGCTGACAGTACAAAAATACTGCACTTTATATGAATAAATTCAGGTTTTGATGCTGTGTTACCTCTGCTGCGTGTGGTTAGCACATCCAGAGCCAAGCAATAGGCTCTGGCAGCCATGCTGTATTCCTCCCTTTGGAAATGAAAATTTCCTCGCTCTCGTTTCTGGTTTCCAATTCGGATGCAGTCTGCTATGGGTAGACTTAATGGGTCTGGTTTCTCTCTGATGTCCAGAAGCTGCAGGTGGTATAGTAAAGGAGCCCAGGCTGGAATATCAGGCTCTCTGCATATAAACAAACATAAAAACAAACACAGATATAATATCACAGGGTGAAGAGTTACCCTTTGGTCAGATGTCTCTTAAAATCCTCCACAGAACACAATGATGTTTTAAAGATTATTTATGATCAATCAAGAAATCCATCTGTTTTCATGGCTATGATAATTGTCAGCTTCAAGAAAAGCAGAAACAAGCTAGTCGACATCCTGCACACCAAACTCAAAAAAGATTAGAACTTTGATTAGAAGTTAAATATTATTTTTATGCTACTGTCTCCACAGTTCCACACTGGCAGCAAACACAACACAGATATGCCCGCAGTTGTCTTATCTTAGACTCACATTAGACAACAATATTTGGTTTGACCAACCAAACCCTGTTATTATCAATCACTACCAGCAAACATTATGTCATGCACAAACTCAGTGTTCTCTGTTAATCTTCACTCTCTGGTGTTGCTCTACAAACCTGTATTGCATTACTGCTCCCATGTTTCTTTACCATCTAAAAAGCCTACAATATTTTTACATCACACCCATCCAAATGCAGACACACAAATTTTAAGTATCATACATGTGCAGTTACTCGTATAGTCAAGGCTTGTCAGGAAGTCAGAAAAGTTTGATTTGCATCTTATAAACAGAAAAAAGAAAGCTTGGATTTTGGTTAAAAAAAAAAAAATCAATCAATACTGGTCAATTAGAAATCAAAGAACCACATGTGCTGTGTCTAGTTATGACATATGATATATTGAATGTTACTAAACTGGCATTAAGTAGTTTTTAATATAAAACAGTTTGAATATCTGAAGAGTTCAAAACATTTCAAACAGATTCTTTAATATCTTTCATTAACCATTTTTCTCCTCAGCAAAATAATTCAATATGCAATATTTTTGTTTATATGCAGGAAACTGTTCACTGTATACTGTGTTACTTTAACGTGTTTAAAGGATGAGGCCCACCATTTTCCACATTAACATTTTCAACACTGCCCATACAGAACCCAAAGCCAACAAACAAGCCAGTAAAACCTCTGCTCAATGTTAATGTCTGTCAATCTGTCAGTTGTGGATGAGCTTATTTGTCTTTGTTCAAAAACAGTTAAGAACACATCAGGGAAACACACTGCTTCACTTAGAGATATGCAGTATTTCATCATTATTAAAACACAAGATCTTAATATCTGTTTAAAATATCCAGAAATCTCATGCAAGGGGCCTTGACCCTCACTTACTTCAGATGTTGTAAAAAAATTACAGCAGTTCAGAGCCTTCGGGGCAACTTTAAAAAAAAATATCAGTGGTGTTTTGTAATGAGGAAATGTGTCAACCATTACTGCGGTGTGTTTCACTGGTGTGTTTTTAATTGTTTTAGAACAACAATGGAAACTAAGAAAGTCAAAGTTACAAAGCTCTCGCATCAGGACAACTTCAAAGACTAATCCAAATGTTTTTATCCCACAGCACAAAGGAATACTTGAAGTTTTATGTCATGGCCTCTTCAAATACTGTCCATTTTGCGAAAATAAGGCTTGAACATAAATATTAAAAAAAGTGTGATAGCAGAATACATAGTGCAAAGTGAAGATGTACAGTGGTTTTAATGATAGATTTGTAATTTTTGTTTTTCAAGTTTTGACAGCTGCTCTCTGTAAAGATTAAATTTCACTGTATCCAACAGCTCCTACACCTTAAAAGCGGCATATGTAAAGGCGTCGGAACGACTCTGGCTTACTCAGACAAGAATTTGAAACTGGTATGAACTTGTGAGCTGCTGATGGCTTCATTTTATTCATGGGTCGCTCAGAAGCTCAAGTAATTCAGTTTCCAATCATTTGGCCCCTGTGTCCACATGCCTCACAATGGTCTGTTATCAGGTACTATGAGGAGGCTGCAACTCCAAAATTGTATGAGAGCGCCCGTGAAAGCATGACACCTTAGCTACATTTGGAAAAGCACATTTTGAAGTAGCCTACATTGTAGTTTCAAACAATATGATTGAAAAATTAAAAAAAAAACTGCAAAAATACAATAAAAAGTGCCATATGTTTCATGTTTAGACATGCAAAAATCTTTTGGAGTTTAAAGAGGATCCCTGAAAGTTTAATGAGTTCAACAAAATAAAGAACTGAAACCAAGTCCAATAAGGAAGTGCAGCTTCCCTCTCTAACCCCCCAGTGACTGCTGGCTGCAAAGTGATAGTACTGGGAGTTGTGTCAGCTCGTGAATTATTCAGACTGGTTGTGTCAATGTCACACTTTATGTCTGTCTAACAGAATTAGTTATAACCCCAGTTACTGTGATGCTGTGTCAGTAGGTGGGATTGGATTACCCTTACACTTCTTCTCTCTAGAGACTTTGTCCACTAATGGGAGCATTAAAACAAACAGGTGAGCAGAGACCTCAGAAGCCTGAGGCAGGTCCCTCTGCTCAGGACTGCAGGGTGTAGAGTTCAGAGATGTTATCTTTTGGGGCCGTGATAAAGTAAATGAGGTTGTTTAGAAGCCAGTCTGAAATTTTTGATGGCAGCTTTAGGCTCATCGACTTGTTTTCGTGTATCATGGCACAGGACCTGTCATTTGAGTTGTGCAACAGGCAGTCTAGAGCAGCAGAGAAGATGACAGTTGATTCATTTATGTAGAACATACAGAATTTAGCTGGAGTACTAACAATCTGACAGGCTCACCAAATGATTCACTGCAGTTTGTACAACACATGAACATCCTGTAGCTGTTTGTTGCCCTCACATACTTCTCTCTTCTCTTATATGAAAATATTATACAATCTGAAGGCAGCATATTATGTAACATGTACAGCATATAACAATAACACACACACAGTGTCCTGGATACGGTATCCTACTAGTGCCTGGCTCTAGATTAAATGAACTGCGGTGAATCTACCTCTGAAACCCACTGCTAAAGAAACATGAGGTTTTTAAGTTAACAAATAAACACTATACTAAAAGGTCTGTGTGTTTGGTTTGAGTTTATACTGAGCTTGATTTCTTTATCAGTGCAAACAGTGGAAAAAGTGCAATTTAACTAAGTGATTGAAGGTTAAAGAGTTATAAAGTACAAAACTTTATATTTTCTTTTTACACCTATTAATTTGAACTAGATTATTTAGTATTAGGTTTTCTATTATAGTGGTTAAGGCGCAGTGCTCTCGTTGCTACGGCCCGGGTTCGAGTCAGGGTTGCGTCAGGAAGGGCATCCAGCGTAAAACACGTGCCAAATGTCAACATGTGAGTCGGCAGTGTGACGATGCGCTGTGGCGACCCCTAAAACGGGAAAAGCCGAAAGTGACTTTCTTTTCTATTATATACTCATTTCTATTCTTTCCGTTAAATTGTATTTGTTTTTGTCATTAGTATTTCTTTTGAGAGTTTCAGGGCCCCACAGAGTAGAACTATGAGGTAGCACGAAATGGAAAGAGTCAAGTATCTCTGAATTTCTATTCAAGTACAGAACTTTAATTTCATTACAGAACCGCCCATATATAATAAATAGTGCATCCACACATTCGTCCATCTATTATGTATACTGCTCATTTTAAAAGATCACAGGGAGGCTTAAGCCAATCACAGCTGACACTGGGTGAGAAAAAGTCTGTATAAACATACATCAGCATGACAGATACATGACAGATTAAATACATTTACTGAGACTTACTGTTTTGCTGTCATAATACTGAATCTCAGAACCGTGAGTTGAATAGCGTTTGATTTTTAGATATTCAGCAGAAAAAAAAACCCTGCACTCATCAAGTTTTAGATACGGACATGTTTTGAGAATACACCCACTTTACTGCTCATGACTCACACTAATAGGACGCACTAGGTGAGAGGTGATGAATCATTTGTTATTACTGTACTAATGGTACAAACTAAATACGCCACCAACAAATTATCTGCTACCTTGCAAAGGAAACAGAAGTCACACAGCCACAGCGACTGCTCACTGCCTGACAAAAAGCAATACGTCGCATGCATGATTCGACAGGTGGCCTTAAATGTCATGAAGCTCAGCAGCTAATATGGAACTGGTCATTACAAGAAAAATCTATTTCTAAAAAGCTGAGGAATATCGCTTCCATTGTTCATGAGCATTAAACACAACTGGCATGCCTGGCGAGCTGCCGAGTGTAATCTGAGAACGCAATGCGCTGACAGATCTATAAGGTTTATGGTGTCATGTGGGTCACTGGTGATTAGCCCCACAACAGAGCTGAGCTCAGCCAATGAGCCTCCAGGGTCTTATTAGCGCAAACAGGAAGCACAGGCTCATCAGCAGAGTGAGATACCTCCAGAAGATTCCAGTGAAACCTGAACCTGCAACTTTAGCCCAGGTCAGCGTCCTTAAACTGAGCTGCCGAGCCAGCCTCCGTGCTGCTGTAGAAGCAACCCTGATCACACAGTCACACACGTGTTTTTAAGACTGGCATAACCTGGACATGGTTGTTATATCACTGTAGCTTTGAAGCATTATTACGCAAGGGGAATTAATATATGGTATTCACCTTCCACTGAAAATACCAGTACACTAGACCCAAATTAAAAACTTCTCCACTGTCTAAAGGTCATTAAATTCAACAAGTCTACAGTCACGCTAACGGTGGCTGATGCTTTACAGATAGAGTTATCAAATATTCCTATATTCAAATATTAATGTCTATTTAAATTTTCATTGATATTTCACTGTCGACCAAAGTGGTAAACCGATGGACTGGCATTTCCAGATCTACAAAGTGGTCAGAAAATGTTGAGATAATACCCCAACAGTGTTGTGTTAAGAGTTATTGGTGCATGAACTGAGGTAATCTTTCCTCAGTTTCACACCATTTTGTGAACTAATGACTACTATTTGACCTGACCCTGTCCAGAGCAAAGGTCAGTAAAAAGAGACAGAGTGAGGCTTTTTTAGCCTTCAGCAGGCTGAAGCCTGTAGAGATCCAGACTGAGACGAGGGTTAAAGATACAAGACTTTGCTGGGGCAGCAGTTCGGGCAGCACTGAGAAACAGAGACCTGGTCAGGTGTCAGGCTGAACTCACATGAACTCACTGGCCACTTTATTAGGTACATCTGTAGAATTGTATGCAATCCACTTCCACATTAACATCTATGTTTATGAAACTCAAAATGTTTCAGTTTTTGGTGAAATTGCCATAAATGTATAAATTAAATAATATGTTTATTATTGAAGTCATAGTTAAAGGTGGCGTTGTACTGGACTACATTATATTTAGAGGTGTCTCTATATTTTTGTCCTCCCCAGCTACATACATGAGAGGGTCAGAATATTAGGAACACCTCTGAATATAATGTAGTCCAGTACAACACCATCTTTAACTATGACCTCAATAATAACTGTATAATTGAATTAATACATTCATGACTATTTCACCAAAAAGTAAAACATTGAGCTTCATTAACAAAAATATTAAGATAGAAGTGCTGCATTGAATTGCATAGAGCTGTACCTAATAAAGCGGCTGTGAGCGTACAGTATACTGTCCACATTTATGGCAATCTTTACTACAGGTCACCAGGGAAACCACAGTTAATAGTATGCTATTAAGTAGCTTGTTGCTATTCAGCAAAAATAAATAAATAAAAAACAAAACTATTGTTACAAAAAAGAAAATACAAGTATGCTTTAGGATTATATTAGAGATTATATTTTGGAACAAAACAAGGTTTGATTATCCTGCAGGTATGTACGCATGTCTCTGCTGGTGTCGTACTGCTCTGTCTGACTGGAAGGTTTGTGGTCTGTTTGTTCATCTGTACTACCTTCCTTTATTACCATGGTGATCACTTTCATTCACTCAGATTATTTATCCATTCAGTAATCCACTTCCAATATACTCTGGCTTGATAAACTGTATTGTGTTTATGTTGGTGGCCAGAGTTGTGATTTTGCCCTAAACAATGTGTCTGCAGCCTAATTTGCAGCTGTCACAGAAACACCTAGCAGTAATATTAAAAGGATGAGTTTGACATTTGGGAAATAGGTGAAGAAGCTAATACCACTCATAAATGTCTGGTAAATACGAAGCTACAATGAAAAGAAAATCCTGGAAACGAGGAAACAGCTACCTTGTCCAAAGGTCAAAAAATCCACCTACCAGCATCTCTAAAACTAATGAACACCTGACATCTCAATTGTTTAATCTGCTCAAAAACTGAAGTGTAAAAACATCTATTTGTGGTTTTCTGGGTGATTACAATCCAGACTTTTTCTCGGCCAACTGCACAATGCCACCTGGAAAAGATCTGTTTTTCCATCCATGACCACCAGATCCATCTCAACTGCTAAAAAATTATAATTTCTGGTATTGTGCGTGCAAGCAGATCAGATTAAGAAACAAACAGTTCCATTCTCTTCCCGTGTACATATGAATGAGGTGATAAGGAGGACTAGCTTTTCTCGTGTGTGTCATGGGAAGTTATGCATCCAATATAGATCAATTTGATTCATGTGTGGCGGCTTAGCAAACTTCCTCATTAAGTTGTATGATAGTGCGAGTGACTCACCCTGTTATCTGTCATGCAGACCCCTTGCTGCTCTGAATGAAAACAAGAACTGGCTCAGTGGGAAAACAGTAGTCACTTTGACGTCATGTGCTCCATTTTAAATGATGGAAAGGCCAGCAATGTACCTCACACTGGTTTCTATAGTTACAACCTCAGATAGTGCATTAACATACTGCAATAAATGTGATGTGCAGCTTGTGTGATAATACAAAAAGAGGATTTATGAGGCAGTTTATTTTTTACAGCAATGAAAACTGGTCTACTGCTGCTGCCATGTACTGTTGTGTTTGTTTTAACTCTTGGATGGACACATGGCACACATACAGCCGCACAAAGGAGCTTAGCTTTAATCCTTGCATCAGTGAGACGTCACAGCTATTTTTCCTTGCCTGCTGCCATACTAGTTAATTTGCAGCAAAACAGCCTCCTATTACAGTCAGAGATCTAGAAACTAACTGTGTAAGGCTTTTCAGCTGCTGCCTCTGTGTGAGCGTTCCTCTCTGACTTGTCTTTATTTCCTCCTGCAGTAATGAGCCCATGAAACTGTGCTCACAGGGATCAAGGGCAGTGACTGCCTGCATTCTGGCTGTTGAGCTCCTCAAAAGTCCCCACATAATCTACAGCACATTTCCTTAGCCTATTAAAATGAATCTAGTTTCAACCCCAGGCTACCTGTAGGGCACATACTAGCTTTTTAATGGCAGGGGTGTATAGCCTGGCCACTTCAGAGCAATTCAGGGGATCACTGGGTTATACAACCTTATTAAACCAGCTCTCAGTAAAGGTAGTACAGTACATATCTGCAGAACCAGTACCAGGGCCTTGAGTAAATGGGACCATTTAAAAATTTGCTTCATTTATACACCTGACAAATTTGTCATTTTTACTTAAAAGTTGCACTACTGTGAATATTTATTGTGCAGCACATGCTTTTTCCTAACACCCCTTGCTAAACTGGGGCTATTTAAATGAATGAGGATGGTGTATTTCCCACACAAAATCGAGTCAAAGTCGGTCTGAAAGGGGCCTTAGATATGCATTAGTCAGTTTTCCAGAAATAGAGCAATTCTAATCTTTACACAGATTTAACTTCAGGTTTGGTCTCTGCCAACTCTTGAGAAAACTATCTAGGTGTCCAGCTTAGTAAATGTTAGACCTTCTTCAGCAATCATCTGTTGACTTAATTTCTCCGCTCTTTTAGCTGAAGCAGAATATTTTGCAGGAACCATCTAATGAGAGCTGGGACACTCAACCACACAGTTCATTTGCCAACATGGAGGAAAAACAAACAAAAAAAGTGCTAAAAGTCTCTAAACACAGATAAAATCCACATCAAGTTGATGGTTACTGATTGACTGACACATGAACCTTTTTGTATTACATATTCGTTTGTATTATTCAAAATGTGACTTAGCTTAAAACAATAGATCCACACTGCACACACCCAATAATAAATGTGTGATGAATAATAAAGATGTTTATCACTTGGAACTTATCAAATCTTTTACAATAGTTCATGTCAATGTGACAATACCAAAATGTTGCTGCTCTATTCATATTGCTGGGAGCTTGCTGTGGCGAGTGGATTCTTGTCTGTATTTTTGCTTTTAGCTTCTTTTTTTTTGGTCCATCACCTGCAAAGGTTTTTTGGATGTGCGTGACCAACATAGTACATTTGTCAGGTCAAAACAAATTAAAATCCAGGAGCATTTATATCAGTTTATGTGTGTTATGAGCTGTGAGCTCACCCTCCCTGCAGTGAATGAGTCAAAGCTTATAAACAAAACAATACCTACTCTCTGACTCACAGGTGAGCATGAAACATTTCAGTTTCTAGCATATGCAATAATATGAAATCTTTCTCTGTCTCTCTCTCTCTCTCTCTGGTTTATGCTCTGGGGGTGTGGCAACATCTGATGAATAAATCCTCCCCATAAACCTCAAAGATTTTGGTCTATGTTAGAGGTTAATCTGTCTTGCATGGAAACTGGTCATCAACCTTGCTGTCACTGCAGAACATATCTTATGCAGGGACTGACCCGAAATATATAATCAATCAAAATGAGTCAACATTTCTGAGGTGTGCACAGTGCGGTCAAGTGGCAATTTCTCATGCTACCACAAGGAGTGAGGTTTAGTTTCAGTGGGTTCTCCAATGGGTAAATGTGAAGTTGTTGTTAACAGCAATGACAGCTTGATTCTTTCTTTCTTTGCACGGAAGTTATGTCTACTGATTAAATAAACTCAATCTGTGCCAGTTTTTGATTTCACTTTTGAACAACAAAAGCTTTTTAAGTTGCAACAAATTCTGAGCAAGGAGCCAAAAATCCTGCTCTATGAAAGATCTCCTGTTTCATTACCATTATGCAGCATATAAATACCTGCTGCAGTGGACATATCAAATATGTATATAAACGTATCCCTTCTATTTCCATAAGCAATTCAATTTGCTATCAGATCAAATATTAATTTTTTTCCACAAAGTATGATTTGGGCATAAAATACAGGTGAGACAATCATCATTCAACAGAGCTACTGTTTGCCTTGCTTTGTGGTTGTTAGCGTTAACATTTGTGACCCCAGTTTGCTCGCTGCTTTATGTATGACATTATGGTAGGGGAATAAATGCCATAAAGAGATAATGATCAAAAATTAATTAGTCCGAGACGTCAGAAATGTGTGCTGAAACCAGATAACTTGACTGAGAAAATGTCACCGTTTCTGGAATATAAATTTGCGAATCGAGCACGCAACTAACGGCCAACAGTTATCGCACTCCAGCAGTGATTATTAAGTGAGATGTATAGTTAATGCAGAAGCTGTTCCTCATGCGCTCCTAAACAACTGCACCTGGCCTTCATGCCTTAAATGTTGGACATATCTGAAAGGTAATTTACAACATTTGCAGCATACATTCTCTGTTATATTCTTTTATTATATTGCTGCATTTGTTGCTGCTTAAAGTATCTTAGATTTTGTTAATTTGTGTTACATGCATAATTGCGCAATGACTCTGCTGCACATGCTGCTCCCATGCAGCATACATTCTCTGTTATATTCTTATACATTTTTTTTTGTTATATCGCTGCATTTGTTGCTGCCTAAAGTGCCTTAGATTTTGTGTTACTTATTTATCTTCTTTATATTTAATTTGTATTTTGTGGCATTCATGTGGACGGCAAAGTAAGAATTTCATTGTACAGGGAAACACGTTTCCTAACTGTGCATATGACAAATAAACACTGAACTTGAACAAGCACATACATACTGCACATCATTTGTAAATGTTGACTTTTCTGAAGTCTTGCAGTGTGTGTATATGCCCTGGTCATTGTCATTTACTGTCACCCTCCTGTCATATCACTGTTCAGGAGAAATATGACTGCCTCGGGGAATCTGTAGCCTAACCAATAAAGAAAACAGTAGACAGCTTTGCTTCCATGTGCAGCCTGTGAATCAATAGCAGTACACAGAATTCATGACTTGTTAGGTTGTCAGAAGAAGCAGCCTGTCTGCTGGCTGAGTAAAGCAAATGTAGGAGGGCCATTAACACAATCCTTTAGTCTCTCTCTGAGACCTGGAGCATCAATCATGAGTCAAACAGCCACATTTCTCAACAGGAAGGGCTTGACTTTATTTGGCTAGAGCCAGTGGCAATAATATAGGTCATTCTCACCACAGAGAGCTTTTTTTACAAGGTATTTCAGGCTGTTTTTGCTCTTATGTTGTTTTCTTGCACAGCTAAAGTAGTGATTTGCTATATATGAGGTCACTTGTATTGTCCACCATCTGTAAAGACAATATGAAACATTACAGCAGTGCTACTAATCTCATCAGTGCTATCAGAGCATTGAGACTGTTCCATTTATCCCTAAAGCTTAAACACTGCACATCTGATTTTGATTTAGCTGTGTGGATGTTAGTGGGAGTCTGCCGGTCATTAACTTTGAATAGTCTGAAAGCCAAAGTCTGTGTATGACTGTGATAGACCACTGCAGACGGAGCAGCACTGACGTCTCAGTGAAATGAGTCACACTCCACGTCTCCGCCAACGTTACCTCTTCATCCCCCTAACACACACACACACACACACACACACACACACACACACACACCAGTGCCATTTGTCTCTCCGTTATAGATCTGCTTTTTCCAGGTTTGTAGGCAGCATCACACTGCTCTACAGGGATAAGCTGATTTCTCCGTTTCTGCTTCCGCCACAATACATGAAGATATAGACCTACTACATACCATAGGCATGTACAGTGAGGAACAGAAGTATTTGAACACCCTGCGATTTTGCAAGTTCTCCCACTTAGAAATTATGGAGGGGTCTGAAATTCACATTGTAGGTGCATTCCCACTCTGAGAGACAGAATTAAAAAAAAATTTTCAGGAAACCACATTGTATGATTTTTAAAGAATTTATTTGTCTTGCACTGTCGAACATAAGTATTTGAACACCTGAGAAAATCAGTGTTAATATTTGGTACAGAAACCTTTCCTGTAGTTCTTGACCAGGTTTGCACACACTGCAACAGGGATTTTGGCCCACTCCTCCACACAGATCTCCTCTAGATCTGTCAGGTTTCGGGGCTGTCGCTGAGCAACGCGGAGTTTAATCTCCCTCCAAAGATGTTAGGCCACTCCAGAACCTTGATATGCTTCTTACGGAGCCACTCCTTCGTTATCCTGGCTGTGTGCTTTGGGTCGTTGTCATGTTGGAAGACCCAGCCATGACCCATCTTCAATGCTCTGACTGAGGGAAGGAGGTTGTTGCTCAAAATCTCACAATAAATGGCCCCATTTATCCTCTCCTTAACAGTGACGTGTGGTGAGGTTGACAGCTGGTGAGGCACTAACTCTTTTACAGTTAGATTTTCAAATACAAATTGTCTGTTAACTGACAATGCGTTATGTTTTATACCTCATATCAGCATTCTTCACACAAACGTGACCCATATTTAATTTGAGGTTAAAAATTTTTTCCAATTGAGCTTATTTCTAATTAGAAATAATAAAAGTGTATGGTCTTACCTTTATTTGTCAGCTGGTATGTATTTGTTCTCAATAAAGAAGATCCTTCTGGATAAAAATGCCCAGACTGTCAAAAATGTTTTGATTGAAAGTCCAGATTTGCGAATTTTCTCATCTTGGAAATGTAATCTTCCATTTTGATAAGGCCGGTTGTAAAGGAAATATAAACAAGCATGAAGAAGATTGTAGGTAGCGCAAGAATCTGTGGGTTCACTCGCGCCCTCTGCCTTGAGGCAGGCGTACTGTTTGCCTCACCGAGTAACTTTTTTACTGGGTTTTATGGTTAATCTGCGAGCCTAAACACGTTACAGAACTACATTTTATACATTATCTAGATTATGGCAAGGCAGAGCATATAATGAGTGTTTGAAAGCATTTTATTTGCGATATATAGAGGGACAGCGACACACTATTTGCATCGCATACAGTTTGTGAGGATTACACGATCCACCGAGAGGCACAGCAAAGTGCTGCCTCATCGCGCATCTCCTCCATGTATTTGAA
>NW_018127885.1:2292769-2296371 GCF_001952655.1 Monopterus albus
TGGTAACGTCATGCTTTGGGGGTGCTTTTCTGTGAAGGGGACAGGACGTCTTCACTGTATTAAGGAGAGGATGAATGGGGGCATTTATTGTGAGATTTTGAGCAACAACCTCCTTCCCTCAGTCAGAGCATTGAAGATGGGCCGTGGCTGGGTCTTCCAACATGACAACAACCCAAAGCACACAGCCAGGATAACCAAGGAGTGGCTCCGTAAGAAGCATATCAAGGTTCTGGAGTGGCCTAGCCAGTCTCCAGACCTCAATCCAATAGAACATCTTTGGAGGGAGCTTAAACTCCGCGTGGCTCAGCGACAGCCCCGAAACCTGACAGATCTAGAGGAGATCTGTGTGGAGGAGTGGGCCAAAATCCCTGTTGCAGTGTGTGCAAACCTGGTCAAGAACTACAGGAAACGTTTGACCTCTGTAATTGCAAACAAAGGTTTCTGGGAGTAGAGTAGAGGTGGACCTTTTCAAGGCACAGTAACAGGTCTTTGAGAGCCAGAATTCTTGCTGTTTCTCAGGTGTTCAAATACTTATGTTCAGCAGTGCTAGACAAATAAATTCTTTAAAAATCATACAATGTGATTTCCTGAAATCTGTTTTTTAATTCTGTCTCTCAGAGTGGGAATGCACCTACAATGTGAATTTCAGACCCCTCCATGATTTCTAAGTGTGAAAACTTGCAAAATCGTAGGGTGTTCAAATACTTCTGTTCCTCTGTTCCTCACTGTATGTGTGTGCACAGTGTGTCAGTGTCAGTAAGTGGGAGCATGCTCCTCCACTATCAAATCTACATGTATTTCATTCTGCTGGAGTAACAAATGAGCAATGAAATGTCTTCATGAGTTTCCCTGCCACTCTATTATCACCGGACTGTTTGCCTCAGCTGACATTACAGAGGAGTTTCTTCTCTTTTTTTTTTGTCGTTTGAAGCGTCTCAAACTGTAAAATCATAATAAAAAGTGACTTTTCTGAGCCACAAATGACAAGTTGCCTGGGTGGTCCTGAAAGTCAAAGAATCCCAGAAACAGCCTCTGTGTTTGAGCATTGATTAGGAAGACAGAAAGCAGCTATGAATACAAATGAATGAAAACCTAACACAGCACATAACACAGGAGAAAAGAGGTTGGCATGTGCTTGCAATAAACTAGTTTCTAAAATTTGGGGTATAGGGCAAAGTGTTTATAGCTGTTCTGAATGAACACATTTGAAGTCAGGTGGAAAACCTGCTGTCATAGAGGAGGTGGTAGGCATAAAAATGTTTAAATAAAAGCAATTAGAGGACAATATTGCCTTTGTTTTAGCCTACATTATGTAAAGTGATGGAAACAGCTGTTTTCAGAGTAAGAAAGAATGTGAGCGAGGTTAATCATGCCAGAGCCTAAGCCTGCGATCAGGCTGAATTTCAAATGTGTGAAAAAAAAAAAAAGCAGCCCTCTCCATTCATTTCTATGGTGGGTTGCGTTCATCATTATCAGCCAGCACTAGCACTGCAGGGGGGATCCGGCAAAACAGCGCAGCCCTGTGCAGCAAAAACTTGGATCTGGTTTCAATTTTGCCACACCACACAATGACATCATCCAGCAATGGCACTGCATTGACCAATCACGTAGTGGGGATGGTTGGAACGTGGACACCTATGGGAAGAAGACTTTTTTGTTTACCTTGTTAGCATGAGCATTCACTGCTATTCACTCTCGAATTTAGGCAGGTAACACACCATAATGACAAGCCATGCATTTTCTTTAGTTACTCACACTGGTGGTAGAAAATGGTGCTAAGGTAGCTATGTTGCAGCTATGTTAGCTAGCTGGCTGTGTGTATTGTGCATGACAGGCATGTATGATTTTTTTTTTTTTTTGTAGGAAAGGTGCTGGTACTGTAAGGCTTAAGCACTCTCTCATGTGCATTTCTTCCGTGTTCATTTGCATGCCATGTTCTGGAAAACCGACTCTTGCAGTTATGCTACACAACACAGTTAGTGGCACAGTGGCCAGAGCTGATGTCACTGAAGTGTGACAGTGTTGCGGGTATTGAAGTACAGACAGCACATTCTGACACCGACTTAAAGTTAGCCTACAGTACATACTGTACCAGAGGTGAAGAAAGGTGAACAGGCACAGACGTCAACATTTTTGATATGGAGCCAACAAAGATAAATCATCTGCATTTGTACAGTGGTATTTTATGTTTATTGTAAAACACCTTTAGAGGAAGTCTTATGTACACTTTTGGGAATAAACAAATATTTTTAGACTAATGATAATCAAGGAAGCCTGATTCAAAAAAATGAGCTGTAAATAGTCGTCATCTCAAGGCATTCTCTGAGGCACTGGTTCCCACAGTGGGTGTTTAGACCAGATTTAAACCACAAGATTTGTTTTGCTAGTGACACTACTTGACATCACAAGTTCTGGCTTGTGACAATGCCATGAGGGGGAGAAAAAAAAATCAAGGAGGAGTGCTGTGGCTTTGGAAGTGTTTGGAAACCACCACCACTGTAAGGTGCAATTTCAGTGCACATTAACCAATATGTTGCAAAAATATGTATCACTAATGTTTGTATTCATCACAGCAGAGACAAGATTTCATCCCTGGAAGAAGCAGCTTGTTTGCTGTGCCCCAACATAGACAGCTGGGAAGCTGACAAGGATTCTCCCCATTACGATCTTTGTAAAGCTCACCTCTGGAGCAGCTGACAATAATACAGATGAAGGACAGAACGGTTCGATACTTGTGATATACACTAATTTGTTTTCTTGTCAAGGGTTAAATAAGAAGATTGATTCCACTCTTGCGTTTGTATGGTAAATATATTGCCCTGCCACTTTATTAGGTACATCTGTACAATTGTACAGTATGTAATCCAATGCAGTGCTTGCACCTTAGCATCTGTGTTTATGAAGCTAAGAATTTTTGTTTTTGGTGAAATTGTCAAATGTATAAATTCAATTATGTTTATTATTGTGGTCACAGCTAAAGGTGGCATTGTACTGGACTACATTATATTTAGAGATGTCTATATTTTGTCCTCCACAGCTACATACATGAGGGAATATTAGGAACACCTATGAATATAATGTAGTCCAGTACATCATTTAACTATGACCTCAATAATAAACATTTAATTGAATTTATACGTTTGTTTTTGGTGAAACGGTCATAAACATTTGGAGCTTCATAAACACAGATGTTAATGCGGAAACATTGCATTGAAGTGCATGCTAAAGTGGCCAGGCAGTGTATGAAGCTACAGTACTGGCAGCAGGGGACTCGTGGCAGCAGGGGACTCGCTGAGCTTAGCACAATGACTGGAAACTGGTGGTTTTATAGCGGGGTTGTGTGTGTGACTACTTATTTTTCTATCCACTGGCTGTCTGGCTTCCTCACAGTAATAACTCTCTAACAAGAAAGCAAATAAACGCATTCCCAGAAAAGGAAAACTTTTCCTTTGAGACCAGCATCAACCGCCCACCACCATTTAGGGTGGTGGTAGGTGGTTGGGTGGCAGTTGGCAGGCCCCTACTGCTTGACACCTTTGCCTTTCTCTGTGTCTCTGTGGATTATAAAAAAAACACATACATTTATGCATTTTAATGTATAT
>NW_018127885.1:2296467-2313662 GCF_001952655.1 Monopterus albus
GTTGATAAAATGCACTAACCCCCCCCCCAATTCCACACCCCACACCCCAAACTATGAAAAGCAGAAGCTGAAATAACTGAGTGCAGTGCTATATTACAGCCCAGGCTGTGTTGATGAGAGAGATATGCCTGCTAGCAGCAGGGGAAAAAGGTAAACATCCAGGGAGATTAGATGAGGGAAATGCACAGTTCAAACAATGGCCTGAGTGGCAAAATACTGTTGCAGCGCCAGAACAACCCACCATCTATTTTTTTTATGGTGTTCTGTCCAAATTAAATTAATTCACAAATGTCTTTTTTTGAGCTACAGGTCAACACATGAAGCTTCAAACTAATCTGGCACAGCGGCTGTGGCAAACAGAAGAGCGCATGCTGATTGATAGCTAATCCTGATCTTATCTGGAGCATGCTACAGCTGTTGGTGCCTGCTGGCCTGTTCCTAGAGCGGTTTAGGTGTGGTTATCAGTCTGCCTGCTCTATCTGTGAGGTTAAAGAGATACACGAAACCTACAAGCTACAAACTTGTTTAAATTGTGTGATCCGAGTTCAGTTGTTGCTGGAATCCCCCACTAATAACATAAAGCACAGAAAAGTGTTCTTCATGCTGGTGTAAGCTACATCACACTGAAGACTGTTTTTCAACGTAATTTTCGACTGAGACAAATGGTTTAGAATAGATATTGTTTTCCACAGAGGAGCGTCTCAAAAGGTCACATTAGGTGGTTCTGCAGAGTGAGTCATTCTACATTCAGCGCAGACAACAAGCTTTCGTGTCTGCAGACAGGGGAGGAGGGCCGGTGTGCGTAAAAGTGACAGACACCAGTATAAGTCTGTGGTGAGTCAGTCACTGTACCCGTCTACTGGCAAGTACCTGATGTAATAAAAAGCTGAACTACCAGTTCTTGGCTGTGTCATGTTACTTCGTGTGACACAAAAGAGTGGATTGCAAGAAGAGAAAGAACACTCACAATAAACAATGTACTTAATGTACTTATAATTAATGCTAATGCTTATGGGAAAAAGCCGAAAGTGACATTCATTCATTTGATACAAGCTGGATGTTTTACAGGTCGAAATTGATCTGATAAATTTTGACTTGATTATATTCCAATATGGATAAAAACACTAGGATATAATAGTTGTAGAAAAAAACATAGCTACACCTGCATACTAACTACATTTTCTGTGTTGATCATATGATTCTATTTTTTCTTTAGCCATACTAGGGATGTGGCCCTTGAGATTCCAGTGTATCATCTATCAGTCTGTTAGTCTGCTGATGTTAGCATTTAGCTTGGTATAGCCTCCAAGAGTTGCTAGCTTAGCTGTAGAATACTACTCTATTTTTTTAAAGGGGTACTCCACTGATTTAGTATTGCTTTCCTATTACACTGTCAGACGCACAACAGACAGTTTAAAAAGAGACCAAATCTTGATGTAGAAGAACCAGCAAGTTCATCATGTTTCCGCACATTCTTGATCCTTGTTGTAACCTGGCGCTTACTTTACCCACAGTGCAATTTGACTGATGACATTTCAGTCTTAGACTTGGATGCATCATGCTAATTCATAGTTTTCATGGGATGTCACAGCCTTAGAAACTGCCAGATACAGTTTGTCACAAGATACTGTGTTAACATAACCAGAATATTACTGCCTTGTCACTAGTGCCCTAGAATGCTGAGTACAGCGACCCTGAAACTAACAACCCATGGATCAATGTAGATAATTAGCACTTTGATTCTTATCGTTCACCTCCAAAACAGCTGAATTACTGACCCATGCACATCTAAAATACATACAAGTGTCTGTACTTTTCTAACAATTCATTCTGGTGACAGTATAAGAGGAGGGATTCTCCACAAGATATGTAAACATCACCAAAGTTGGGCTCTGGTAGGGAATGGACTTAGCTACATACACACACAAGGTGCAGGGCAGAGATCATTCACAGCAGGCCAGACAGGAGGAGGATGAAGACTGTGGTCTGGCTGCCTTCACACAAAATCCTTCTTGCAGGGTTGTGTGGAGGTGTGGCCGTGTTTATTTGTAACCACAATGAAACAATCAGAAAAAGGTTTTTTCTCTGATTCACAAGGAGCTGTTGAAGTTAGAAGAAAAGCACTAGAAAATTAACAGGCCTGTGCTGCAGTTCTCTGCCAACTGCCCAGTGTTAGCCACCATGATGGAAGGGTTTTTTGCCCTCCAGGGCTCCATGCCAGTCACATGACTGACAGCTATGAAGGGCAGCTAATGTAGCCTCTAGTGGCTAAACTCCAACTAAAATGTGGAAAAAGCAGAGGTCTGGTAACGTCAGATCTTTCTAACCCATGCACCCAGATATTTTTCATTTGCAAACTTGTAGACTTTGGCACCATCTGACATAAGACTGTCAGATTCCACTAAGCTCCTTTTGGCGCTGCAAAAAGCTTTATATAAGTTTTACATGTATGCAGTAGACCTCCGAAGACCTGAAATGTAAAATCTGTGAAGTTACCTTTTAATATCAGATACAAAATACCTGTCTCAATCTTGATTCAGTGGACAACAATGTAAAAAGTTCAGGACTTTATAAATCAATCCCTGACAAGGTTTAATTATGTTGTATTTTACCAATATTTTATAGTGTTGTGAATAAACCAAGTCATGAAGAAAAGCACATGAACCCACCTCATCATATTTACACCTACACTACTCGAAACATCAAACACTGGCAACCATTTACCTTTGACAGCCTGGCATTCTGACAGAATAAGGAAACACCACAAGATCAAATTATAGTTCACAGCTTACAACTGATGATGAATATTACACAGTAACCATCAATCATCAAGGTAAATGTTACAGGACTTTCCCATGAACTGAAGCCTCACTCAACTCACTCCACCCTGCCTATAAAAAGCCAGATCAGTAAGCCTAGTGTAATCATGGCTCTAGCAGCCTACAGTCCCACTTCCCTCAAGGTCAGAGAGAGGAAGATTCCCCTCTCTCCCCCCACAGTAGGAATGATTTGTTTTTCTGCCCACAGAAAATGACAATGCCATCTGGTGTGTTGCCATAGAGTCTCTACAGTTCCTTTAAAGGCTATGTGTTTAGTACATGAGTAACTACTACTACTATGTTGTATTTCAGTCTGTGCAGGTCATCTCTTGGTTCAGAGTCACTGTTAGTCATTTATTGTCTGTATTGTTTCACGTAGAATACCCCATGCTTCAGTTCGGGGACCCTTAAGTGGTTTTTCCATTATAAGAACCGAAAACGGGTCAAGCCGAGTAACGCTCATCATGGGTTCTGTGTTTGATTCCACTGATCTCTGCCTGCTTTGAAGGTGTGTTCTTTCTGGGAGCTAAATTTCAGCACTGCTTTAGAGGTAAAACGAGGATCTCAGTGAGTGGATCGCAGGCAAAGCAGTGACGTCACATTTTTGCAGGTCTGTGTTCTGCTTGTTCAACAGCTGTAAATAAATAAAGGAACTGTAAAGTGCAAAAACAAAAGACAGTACCAAAATGGGAGACATCCAAACAGTACAACTAAAAATAATTAATAATACAAAATATGCTGTATGTCACAATGTGGTAGTCTTGCCTGGTGCACTCTCAAATAAAGTTTAAGTTCCTACCACTTGTGTTCAACAACCTGCATTACATATGCTAATGTTACAGATCTACTTACTCCCTGTGAAGGTCTCAGCCCAGGTCTTCGCCATGTGAGGGCCTAAGCCACCACCAACACTAGAATTAACTAATGTTCTGTTGTTTTCTTTGTTCACGTGTAGATTTAAGTTGTAGGTAGAGTTTAGGGATTTGATTTGACATTAGGTTTAGACATACACAATTAATAAATGAAACATGCACATTTGGTTAATTTCGTATTGTCAAAACATTGCTAATGTGTGCAAATTTTCATTTTCAGTTACCATTTCCTGGTGCATGGATGGGGGTGGTTCCGACAAACAGATTGGACTGAGGCAGCAGCAGGTTTAAATGCCTCCCACTAGGCCTGGACTGTACCAAGTGCCCAATACAAGAAAGGGGGAGTTTGGGAGAAATATATTGTTTCTTTGTTGTTTATGTTAAAACCTTATTTGTCAAGTTATGTTTTTTTTACCGCTAAAAAATATTTTGTCAGCAGACTTTGTTCAATGTTTATGTATGTTCCTCATTTGTGTCATTTGTATCTTTTTTTTTTTCCATTGTTGTTTGAGGTACTGATCAGTTTAGTTTGCTGTATTTTAAGTTGCCTTTTCTTTTGTTGATCTCTTTTAGGTCCCCGTTTGATAGGTGTTTGTATTTTATCCTTATTTTTAGGTAAGTGCTGTGTCCTCTGCCTTACTGTTCAGTCCCTGACACTCCAGTATTAACAACAGGCCCCTTAAATCTTCCTAATATAGTCTGTTAATTGTCCTACAGCCTTAAAAGGGCTGGGCTTTTTAATTGTAGCACTTTCTGCAGATAGTTTACTTTAAAAAGTATACATGTGTTTATGCTTTTCAAATAGGGGTTAGGCCTTTTATTGCTTAGCCTACAGTGATAACTGATTACATTTTTGTTTCTGATAGACCTTTTTCACTATGTTTCAGCAGGTTTAACTTCAACTGTAAGTCTTGTTTAGAAATTATTTTAAAAATACATTAAATGTTGTATTTATCATAAATAGCACACAATTCCCACCTGACATTGATGTAACAGTAGAATGATTAACTGGCTGACACTGTCCATCTGGACTCAGATTAAACTATTATTTTAACTGTGACACATCCCAGTGGTCTAATTAACTCCACTTCAACATGTGCAACTAAGGTAGTTGTCAGATGTGCCAAGGGCAAAAGTATGCAAACACCTTCACTGCCAGCACTGGGACATAAGCTTCTGTGTATGTTTGACAGCTGACCAATGCAACCAGTGCACCACTTCAGACTGAAGAAGTCTTTAAACTAGTTGTGTGGTTCACATATAACGAGAAATACATATATACGTAATATGTATATAATGGAACCTGTCCAAGTTTCATTTAATTCAGACAAAAAAAAAAAAAAATGCAGATGCTAGTGATATTTAATGACATGGTTGATGAGGCATACTCCCCGTGGCCTCCGGAGGGTTTATAAGTGTTAAACTTGTGCCTTTCCAGAGATAAACAGATGTTAGCTTCCACTGCTCTCTAATAATTACCTGCTGACTGTGGGGATGCAGTCTGTGTCACTGAGTAATATGTCTCAGTGGGGAACAGTTGATGCATGCTATTCCTTGAAAAAGCGAACGTGATGAGGTCTTTCATCACATATCATCTTTCAAAGGCTCAGAGGCTTTAATGTCTCACAGGAAAAACATCAGTGTTTCTTACAACCGATTTAATTCTGACCAGCCTGTCTGTTGTAATCAATCAGATAAGTGCTCCAGACTTTTCTACTGGTTTCACTGTCCTCACATTAACCTTCCTGTGGAGTTGTGGCTCTGATCACATCACATGCTGCAGCCAGCCATCTGCACACCAAGCTACAGACCACAATGATACTATGTGACCAGCTTTGCACACTGTTCTGATAAATACCTGTGAAGTACTCTTCACAGCACTGTTTGCACCAGGTGACTGTTCAATCAACGCATCTGCCAGAAAACAGAGGGGCTAATGAGATTTCCCCTCACTTTTTCTCTGTCACGTCACATCACAGACACGCTGAACCTGTCAAATCTACTATGAAACATGTCAGTCACTGCTTGTGATTCTTATTTTTATCCACTTATATGCCAAATATGTTTTGATACTAATTACTTCTGTAATAAACCTCAACAAGAAAGATAATACAGACCAACATGCCATAAATGATAAGGAAAAAGTTCAGAAATATCTTGACATTTGATGAGATGTGCATGAGAAGAATGATACATCTTACATATCTGTACATAAAATACAGAGCTACCTCCTGCAGCCAGTTAGCTTAGCTTAGCATAAAGACAAAAAAATGGGGACCCAGCTAACTTGGCATTGTCCAGATGTAACAAAATTCACCTACTTGCAAAAATAATAATAATGATTCAATTTGGTAAATCTGTGCAACAATGTAAATGTATAATTAATGTACCAAAATTTCTTGGTTGGGTCCAGTAACTTCCTACAATCTCTACTTTATGTCTGGCAACAGCGCAGAACACAAAACCCCTTGTAAAATGACAAATTGTAGTTTTTACACTTAATTTTTTGTAGAAATTAAAGAAGCAAAACATGTTCATTACAGGTGCCGATAGGCAGGGTCTGCTCTTTGAAGAGAAGAATTTTCAATCAATGTATGGTTTGTTTAACAGATTAACTTGAGTGGCTTTAGTTAAATTTGCAATGTGTTGTTTCATTACATACCTTTTGATTTTCAGACCAAATCATTAACATTTAATTTCAGTGACTGGCAACGAGTAACCTCAGTAAGTGAACCATATTTAAAGCGTTGGCTTAAATCCCTGATTGTCTACCCTATGGTACAGCTAAATTTGGCCCTACAGCACACAACCCTAATCAGCAGCATCAAAACAATCATTAACTAACCTCCCACTGTATCCCACTTTTTTTCTGCCTCCTTCGCCACAGATGACAGAGACAGAGAGCGAGACTACAGGCGACACCTCAGACGCTCCTCACTCACACCCCATGTCCCATCATTCCCCAATTCAGAGCTACACAACACAAAAAGGACCTCACACCCTTAACACAGAAGAGGCTAAAACAGTATCATACACACAATGGAAAAACATGGTTTCATGTTACACTGTGTAGTACATTTGAACAGTATGTTGTCAGCAATGTTCAGATGTACTGTGGTTTTTTTGTGTTGTTTTACTATGTTAAAAATGATTTTGGGTCACAAATTTATCCCTGAATCCAGCACCTTTTTAAAGCTTTTACTGCCACATGATAATTGAGTGCATTGAGGTATTTGGTTTAATATATTAAAATATAGAAAACAATATAATAAGAAGGCTTTTTCCTCAAATGTTTTCAGCAATATATTATTATACACAATTTCATCAAATCACCAATGTGCATTAATGTCTCACTGTCACGTGTTCAGGTTATCTAAAGTAAATATTAAAACCTTAAGCAACGGGTATTCGTCACTGACGCACAAATCTCCTCTGTGTTTATACTGGCTCTTTTAATGCTGTAAAGGCTATAAACCTAAGCCGCTGGCCGTAATATGAGCGGTGCCCTCCAAATAGGTTGGGAGGTTACAAATACACCATTGATAGGCCGCCTCTGAATGGTGTCTGGAGGAAGCCATCTGCTCCTGTTTATGGTTCGTTAACCCTGCTACCTCTGGAAAAACAGGCTGCCCCTACAGCAGCAGGTAAAAATGGCCTGGAAAAGTTTTATCACTGCTTCAACATGCTCTTTAATTCTGTCGTTTATCATTAAACAACAATAGCTGGAAAATCCTTACCTTCCCAGATGTCCATAGGCATATTGTGAATGTGTCAGCAGTAATGTGAGCTCGCCTTCCTGCATGGACATGACACACTCCTCCAGGGCCTACAGGTGTCAAAAAACATTTTATATAAAAGGACTGACACTTTTTTTTTTTTTTTTATCTTCACCTTTCTGAATAATTACCCAAAACACATCTAAGGATAACTTTGTGTTGTGCATTACAATGTTCTTAATTGATAACCATTTGAAAATGGATTTCAAGTTTTAATTATGTGGACCTGCTTCTTAACTACAACAGCTGCACGACTCTAGGTAATATGGTCTGTCCTTTCCCATCTCTGTCCAAACACATGGGGACAGACAACACACGTGCATCTTGAAGATGAGCTCAGTGAAATAAGTTTGCAAAGGGTATGGGGGAAGTTTGTCTAAAATGAATTTGTAAATAAAAATATTCCAATGACTCAAAAGGCACAGAGAGAGAGAGATGACTAACCAACTGATGTGTAAAGCACAGTGCTGGGTAAATGGTTTTTAAGTTGGTAACAGCTCTTAATGCACTGTGGTAAAATTACATTGTGCTGGTGAGTTCATACATAACAAGTCACTGTAGTCAAAAATCTGTATGAAGGTGGCAGCCACCAGCCTTTTCCTGGCTTCCAAAGAAAAACAAGACTTGTGTCCAAGGTAAAACCCCGAGGTCAGTCTAAGTTTTTCAGCATGTTAATTAAAAGAGAGAAATTAATCAAACCATAGTCCAAGATATTCATAACATCCAAGACCTTACCCTGGTTTTGTATGCATTCAGTAGAAGCTACAGTTCAGTAAGCCAAAATAGTACAATATTTGACACAGACTGCAATTTAGTGAGTGACTGAGCAAGAATGCACAGGTATATAAAACTGTATCATCTGCATAGCAAGGAGTATGAGTTCCATCATTATCAACGCCAATGTTGTTTATATAAGGAGAATATTAAAGCAGGCCAAGCACCGAACCATGGGGCACTCCATTAACAGTAGTGAGTTAGTTTGAACTAAGTCCATTAACTTGTACACATTGAGTACACAAAAGCTTTCACCTGGTTTACATCTCCCTCTCCAATAACAAAGACAAGCTTGCTGTCCTTCTCCACCACAGTGCGGTCCTCCAGGACACACTGCATCTTCACAGTAACCTCCTGTCCCCAGGTGGGGCACAGTGCGTTCAGATCTCCAGGCTTCAGCACATTCTTCCTCAACAGCCTGTCCTCTGTGTGAGGAAAGAAGAGAAGGTCATGTAGAAGGAAGAGGGTTAATCTGCTAGTTCTTGGTATACACACGCTCAGAAACAGCTACAAACACACCAAGCTTGATCTGAGTCACATTTTGGTTTTCTTCTGCTCTGGTTTCAAATCAAAAATAAATGTGGCAGTCAAAGTTAATTAAAATAAAAGCACTATTTATTGATAAGGATAGATATTTTTGCAAGTTTACCTTCTAATACCAATTCTTACACGTCTCCACATTCACAAATGTGTTCTGACCTGTAATGTCATGCCAGTCTTCTGCCATGAACAACTCCTCAAACACTGATGAAGTCCACTCCTCCGTCACATATTCCGGAAAAAGACTCTCTGCTGAGGTGTCCCTCTCCAACACACCACTGTCTGCTGAGGGGTCTTGAAATCGTACCATCTTCCAGCTGTTTGTTTTTTTTAGTTTCCTCCAATTTTTGCATTCCGTCTCTCTGCCTTCTTGCTCAAGATCAGAGGGCCTTTTCATGTTAACACTTTTACTCTCTCCTGTGCAGCTCTGTGTTTCAACCTGCTCTTTCCTTTTCAGCTTGTCGCCTTCCTCTGCAAGCCCACAGGGATGCTCGGTGTGACGCTCCCTGTGGGCAAGTGCAGAAATGGCCTCTCTTACTTCACATTCTGTAGGCTCCACAGCAGGGTCTTCATGTTTTTCACAAGCTGGCTCTGTTTCCATTTACCTACCGAAACCAACGGACCTTATCTGCATTAGTAATGATTCTCCTTGCTGAGTCAATGTTCCACTTAGATGCAAGTTAGCTGTTCTGCTGCCACCTACACCAAATCTCTATAATAGTGTTTCATTAATCCAACTCAGAATTAATTCATAATTCCTGATATAAGGGTTTTAAAAGCTATGTCCAACTTGCAGCTGTGTAGCTTCTGCAGTTATATTGCAGTGTGTGATCTCCTCTCTTAGTCTTTGGAGTCCAGTGATGTGGCAGCAATAATAATAATAAAAAAAAGAAAGATCAATAAAGAAATTGCAGCACAGTGAAGCAGTCTCAGCTAGCAGCCTTGTGCAGTGGTAATCTGCAGGACTAAAAGAGAAAAACCTAATCTGTCAGAACGTCTGTAAGCTTCTTAATGACTTCACTGGCGTCTCCCATAACGCAGTGTCCATGAATACAGTTTATTATTAGTAAGATCACAGGAAATATAATTTGCTTCGAGTTATGTAGGGAGGCCTTTCTTTTCAACTTTTAGTAAGTGCCACAACACTGATGAACAGTGTAGGCTGTAAAACTGACACTGGATTACAAATTACATATGATGTGTTTGTAGTGAAAATCTGATGAGGATATATACAGTATTTTATATTATTTGCAAAATTCATTTTGTTTTGTTTACAGTAATTCTTAAAAACTGGAAAGAATGCAATGTTTAAACAGATTAAAGCTCTTAACTTAAGTTTGCAGGTTGTCAGGTAGCAGGGAAACTTGGTAGCTTTAAAGTATACATAAGTCGTTTAATATTTTGCTAGGAATTTTCTGAATACTGAAGTTTATTTTATATGGTGTGTTGTGCCTTCATTCTTCTATCTTCTCATATCTATCTTTACCTTAATAAAACACTGTCAAATTCATCTAAAGGTTACGTTACATAAGAACATCCACTTATTCACAGAGGGAGATATAATGTGAAAGGGGCCAAGATAAAATTGATTGAAACTAATAATCTCAGCAGATGATAATGTTTTGCAGTTGTTACACTGAGGCACCACTTCCGAGTTATTCAGCACTTCTTATTTCCAATCATGAGAGAAAATGTACAGTTCATAAAGAAAACATCAACACTGCAGGTAAAGGACACAAGAGAGACCACTACAAAATACTTAGACATCAACATCCCCCAGCCATATTGAAAATAAACCCTGCTTTCTTTACTGAGGAGCTTCTGTTTTATCCACAGCCTAAAGCAGTTTGCCCCTCAGGGATTAAATTAATCCAAATTCCAAATCTGCCTTTTAGTTTCTCTGACATACTGAGAAATGATGAGATTTTCTACTATGCTGCAATATATTTTTGAAATATCTTCTACCCAACAGTGTAGAAACTAGTTCAAATCAGTTCAACAAGCTTCATTAAAAGTGTCCGTAATATTAGTCCAGTGCTACATGTTATATAATAATTTGATCTGAAATGATTAGTTGATCACAAAATAATCAGCTTCTACTTTGATACAGTCATTTTAGTCACATTTTAAGAAAAAAAATGTGAAAGACTCACTGGATTTAACTTCTCTGTGAAGATCTTTGGGGCATTTGCTGCATTTCTTAGTCTTATTTGATAATCCACATGAATATATTTGTGTTTTAGCCTGCTAATTGGATAAAATAAGACATTCAATATTTCATTTTTGGCTCTGGGGAAATTGTAATGGGATATGCATTTTTACTGTTTTCTGACAATTTACATAGTGATTGAACAGTTAATTGGGGAAATAATCATTAAATTGCTGATTAAAGTACTAGCCAGTTGTTGTCCCAATAATAATAATATAATATTCTGAAAGGGACCATTCTAAGTACTTTTAAGTTGTGATACTTTAAGTTCATTTCACTGATTATAATTCTATTCTTGAACAAAATTCTGAAGACTGAGTTTTGTGTGCTGGAATATATACAGAAATTGTACTTTAAATCATGAAAATACTTCAGACTATCATAGTAAATAGTTTTTCTTAGGGTTTTTTTTTTCCTTTTTAAATTTAGATTTGATTGCAGCTTCTTCATAAGGTTTCTCTGCACTGTGTAAACAAATATAAATGCTGTTACCAGAATGTCATCTATTTTCACTCACCACTGTATATTTATACTTCCTCCTGTTTGTGCTGCAAAAATACATAGAGTGCATTTACCAAAACCCAGCAACTTGGACCAAACCCAGAAGATCAAAGACAAGATAAATACAGGTTATGGCACAAGTGTCCACCTGTGTGCGCAGGAAAGCGAAAGTAAAATACTGTAGTTTCTTTATAGCGTATTTAAAGAGATTGTGTACGCGTGTCTGTGCGTGTATGCGCGCACATGTGCGTGGGTGTTAGCCACGCCCCCGTACTCTCTCCTCCGTGACGTTTCAGGTTGAGTGTCACCAATGGTCTTCAGTTGTAGCAATGGCAGCGCTGAGACAGGAGCATCGGTATGGGCTCTCCTGTGGCAAAATCAACAAAAACACCCCGAATCCAACTCTTTATCACGTCAAACTCACTGACACCGCCATCCGGACCCTGGAAGCCTACCAGAACCTGAAGGTAAGACAAATGACTGGATTCAACTTTGGAGCTTGCCTGTGCTTTTACTGAAATCTGTATTTTCTTTTTTCCTCAATCGCCTCCCAACTCCAAGAACTGTACGATCCTTTCTGGAAACGCAGTTTGCGCATTTTATTAGTAGAAAAAAGTAACGTTTAAATACTTTTGTAGACTGTGAACTGCGCAAGTGTCACCGACAGCTGCGCTGGTGGCTGATAAGTGTAGACTGCGCTGGTTTATTCTGGCTCTGTCAGAAGGCAGGCTAAAACTTGATCTGTTCTGGTCATAACAGGCAATTCAGCAGACGTCGGGGAATAAAGGGATCGCATTAAATTCCCCTATAAGCTCTCGTTAAGATTTCTGAGTAGAAAAGGAGAAGCTTGGGCTATTTTATATTGTGCACGTCTGCTTGTTTACTAAAGCGTAAAAACCCAAATCGCCCATGAAAATCCCACATGACAGAGGTTTGTGATTACGTCCCAAGCTTTTTAAAAGCCTGATGAATTCTATAAGTTACATGCATTACATTTGAAATCCATTATTAACGGCGAACACGGATGATGATCATCAGTCATTAAATGTTAAAATGCCCCCCCCCCTCCCTCCCCCCCCTTTTTTTTTTGAATTAATAAATTAATGAACAAGCTCCTCTGAATTGGGAGACTGTTATTGTTTTTATGGTATAGTCTATCCAAGTGGTCTTTCCCAGAGCAATGCCTGATAAGCCCGTTATCCCACAGGTATGATGACTGTAGTAGAGAGGGGTTTTTTATGAGTCGTCAGATGAAATCATCTGCATATGCGCCACAGTCCATAATCAAGCCAGACCTGGAAGTGGAGGTCGGTGGTTCAACTCTGTAGCCCGCACCGGGCTCGGCAAGTTGTGGTTGAGCTCTTGGAATTATTGTTTTTGTTTTTGCCCTTTACGCGCCGGGAAGCCAGTCCAGCTCCGGAGCTCACTGGCCTGTGAAGCAGGGTAAACTCCAGAGCTCACGCCTGACAGCTTCCTCCAAGCCAAAGCAGACGAACAGGAGTGGCTCCTGCAGACGTTTTCCAAGCCAAAGGCCGTCATAGTTTATGAGTACCAAAGTGGACGTTTGTGCAACCAACAGTTTAAGACCCACATAATGTCTAAGGAAACCAATAAAAAAAAAAAAATCACATCTGAAAAGTTGACACCGGTGAATTTTTGGCATTTTGCCTAAAAAAGTAACTTGCATTTGTTTTGTGTTGATGGACTAATCATAGCTACAGTTTTCTAGTAAGGCACTATTAATAAGGGGCTCATTAATTGTAACTAATGGCTTTACAAATGGTTAATTTACTAACGCTGTCAGTTACAGGTCATGAATGACTACCTTTGGGTAAAAAAACTAAAAAAATCTTTGTGTTTTCTCTGCCATGTCTGAATGCTGGCAATACAGCAACAAACACTCATGGGTTTCTCACTTAACAATAAACCATCATTATAAATAAGTTATTGATAGACTGATTACAGCAAAGGGATTTTTTTACAACCTGGAAATCCCAAAAGTGAAATCCTTATTAATGGCTGATCACCAATCAAGTATTAATGATTTATTCATATTTTAAGCATCTGTTACAGTTTATAAAGCCTTCATCAAGGGGGTGGTACTAATTATTCAGCTAATTGTTTCGACTGTAGTGTAAATATTATTGCTATATTTTAAATGATTATATACAAAATAAGTTGATGATCAACCCCCTTGAAGGTAGGCCAACCAAACTGGACCTTGTCCCAAGCCTGATTTAGCCTTACGGCTAATATTGTAACAAACACATGCTGTAATGTCTATTATTCCATCCAATATTAAATGCTAATGGCCAATAAAGGAAATCACAACAACACTCCCTGGCAGGGAAGACATTTCCCAAAACCATTAATAATAAATTAAGAGCACTGTCACAGGCACAGCTGTACTTCATAGATAGTAATAGTCTCCAAGTACCATCCTGTCTCAAAGGCAGACATTTTTTATGATTTTAATATTTCTTTAGCAGTAGGGGGGAAGGAAAAATATGATGTTCATAACATGGTCAGTGTGGAAGGCTTTTAGAGCGTGCCTTTAAAAAAATATATATAAATATAGGTTAATTGGTTTTTGTCTTTCCTCTGGGCTTTTCATTTAGAAATCAGCTGAAACATAAACACAAACATGCTCAGCAAACTGACTGACATGAACAAAGTTTTCTTCAGGCTTTCAATCAATTCATTCACATTCCTCTACAGATTAGGGCAAGAAACCCTTGAACTGTTGACTTCATAATACAAAAATACGACAGTGGTTCTTCAGGACAACACTTGATGAGAAACAGCGATTACGGCAGTTATTTGGCATTTCATGAACAATGTTATTAAGCCTGGTCTTGTTAAGCCAGACTGCTGT
This sequence comes from Monopterus albus, assembly GCF_001952655.1. Taxonomy (NCBI): domain Eukaryota; kingdom Metazoa; phylum Chordata; class Actinopteri; order Synbranchiformes; family Synbranchidae; genus Monopterus; species Monopterus albus. The sequence goes on from NW_018127885.1 coordinate 2,310,834, forward strand.
TATCTAGGGAAGTCAACTGAGCAGATTTGGAACAATGGCAATATATTTTCACTAATAACATATGTAGCATAGCTGTCTCCCAGATTCAACATGAACAGGATTCCTCAGTCAGTGTCCACTTGCTTCTTTATCTCTCTCTCTCTTCTTTCTCTCTTCTCAGGCATCACTATCAAATCAGCCAGCAATCTGCTTCAAGGGAAGCCAGGGGGTAAGTTGTTGTGCATACACTTCCTGTTACACCACAAGTGCCTAACTGGGTCTTGGCTGTGATTGGCTGTGAAGCGCACTTGCGACAGTTCTTCTGCGCATCCTATGTCATTCTTAAGTCAATCACACCCAGTTAGGCAGCAGTTAGGCAAAAGATGTCATCTCTCTTCGACTTTCCAAAAGTCGTGTCTTTTATTTTTTAAAAACATCACCAGTAAAAGATACATTGAGAATATAGCTGCTGTTAATATAACAGAGCACAAGTTCTGAGGGAAAGGTGCCATTAATTTGCTCAGTTATACTGTGTTGTGTCAAATATCCTGGATTGGATATGTATAGATACCCCCCTCCCCCTGCAAGGCTACTACACATTTATCACACAATCAGTCCTGTCTAACAGGAGCTGTTCTAATCCCCACAAGAGCCAATCGCATTGATGAAAGTGACTTTGCTCTGTACACAAATACTGGCGCTGTGTGCTCACACGGGCGCTGGAGGCAGGGAATGCTCTTCCCCTAGGCTACTAGCCAGGTTACTGGGTCATGCTCGTAACTGGCGAGGCTTTGTTCAGGGAAGGGGAGGAGGTAGGGGAGTTAGTGAACCCCAGGGAGCCCCCATGCCTGTTGTCTCTGTGCAGACAACAGGCAAAACTTGAAATACAGGAATGACACCGGAGTTGTGGAATTTGTTCCAGGAAGTGTCCAAAACACAAATAATCAACGTAAACATGTAAAAGGAACATTTTTAAAATGAATGGCCAGATCAGCCTGCTTGTGTCTTCCTGTGAAACAATGTTAAATGAGTGCAGTTTAAGTTTGCTTTAATTACTGAACAGGATTTTGGTGATTATGTCTCAATTGGCACATTACATATACAAATTGCTTTGCAAAATTCAAACATGGTCCCCCCCCAGTCCAGGAGCTGGACGATTGGGCATTAATGAGGTATCTGCGCTCACTGGCAGTGGGGGAGGCCAGATTAAGCCGTTAGAGGGGGGAGGATGTTGGTGAGCATGGCAGTCTGGCATACAACAGGCTGAGACGACAACCACTGTGTCTCCAGGCTGGAGGCTTACAACATCACAAATGTAGTTTTTTCCCCTACTTCTTAATTGCTGTATGAGTGCTTGCTGCACCGAGCTCACCCTCTCTTCAAAAGCACCATGACGTACAACAAGTCTTGTAGCAAGTGAGGAGGGTTGTGTTCACTGACAGTGGCCAGCTGTAGAGCTCCTTCACATAAGCTATAGCTGCCTGATTCTGAGCTTTGCCCTTGGCAGCTCATGTCACATTTCCTGTAAGGGGGCATTTCCAGTGCCACAAAAACCAAAGGAATTCTTCAAATCACACCCCTGGCACCACTCCAGGGCTCAGCGGTATCAGGGGCCACAGCTCCTATGGAGAAATAGCATGCTGAGGGTTTTGGCCGCCTTTCTCTCAGACCCTGCAGCATTTAACTTCATGGTTATCTTAAATTGCCTGCCAAACTTATAATCATGCAGCATCCAAGACACAAACTCTAAGGGTTCTCTGAAACTAGCGTTCAAGGTAAATGTTATACTTACAAAATACATAGTTTTCCTCATTTAAAATAGGGAATAACCAGACTTAAAACTGGATGATATTGGAGGAAAGTGAACTGAATGGGTCTGATCAGTAACTATCATCTGGAGCAGTGAAAGATCTTTTTTCTTTTTTAAATTGGAGATTGTGATGCAACTATAAAGAAATGAGAAGTAGACAGATGCTTTTTTCCCCCACATTTCGTAAAAGCTCAAAGTTGAAAAGAAATTAGATTCTGGATTACTTTGAAACCATCAGCAGAGATTAAGGAATGTATTCAGAGCTGTTCTGGGTTCCCATGGCCTGGAATTTCACATCCTGTTGCTGATTTTCCTTTAGGGCTGGCAATGCTGTCTGCTTGTTGGCATGCACTATCCATTTAGTAAGAAATGAACCTTGTGGTAGTTCCTATGTGTTAGATCCATGCTGCAGGGCACATATTGACTGGGAGACATGTTTTATCCACCTAACTACAACACTATTTGTCAGTTAGAAGCACCCACACTTCACAAATTTCTATTTGTTGATTGTTTCACTTCTGCATGGGCTATAGAATTCTGATCTTCTCTGTTACATTGCAGAGATGTTGCAAAGCATCAACATTATTTTGTTTAACTGAATACAAATTTTATGACTGAAGTGTTATTGCAGGAACAGTGGCCATTACATTTGAATACCGTATGCTGTACTGTGTCAGGAGTGACATCCGGTTCATTTCCTCCTCACGGAGGTTAATAAATGTTGAATTGCAGTCGCCAGAGTAATTGTTTTTGTTTATGGCTCTGTTTTTATGTTCACAGCTGTCATATAAAGCAGAGGTGTTTTTAGGGGAGTAGAGGCGCTAGATATTCTCATGACGACTGTGTGTGAAGGCTGAGCTTCCCTTGGGTTCCCTCCCGCCTGCTCTCTTGATTATTGTGCCATTTCACCCCATCCTTGGGAGACATCAGGACTTCGATCTCACACACGGCTGCTCAAACTCTACACCACACTGCTTTGCTTCGCCTCCTGTGCACGCTATGGTTTTTCACTGTGCGCGTGTGTATGTGTGGAAGCTAAC
>NW_018127885.1:2314192-2344068 GCF_001952655.1 Monopterus albus
CCCACGTGTTTCTGAAAGGGCACACGCTGCTCCATTCATCCAGATGTGAGGGAAAAGTGTCTTTCCTCTGCTCATCTGAGGCCCAGTGTGTTTAGGATTTTTAGATCATACAGGATGTATTTTAGGAATACGCCTCATGAAATTCTACAGTTAAAGAACATTATTTTAGTAAGCTCCTCTGTCATTATTGTGTTTTTTTGACTTCAAATGAGGGATTGTGAAGGATGCTATGGTGACTGTGGCAATTTTAAAAGTATGTTATGGTTACAGGAGTGCTGTAAAAGATAAGAATTCAATGGCACATGCGGGGCAGGCACTGTGACTCAGGGCAGAGACGCACCGATCCAACATGAAAGAACTAGCAGCGACAAATGCCAACTAGCCATGTCTGGGCCATTCGGGTTGAAAAAGTGGCACTTGAACACACAGCGCAGACAAAAGCCAATGGCCAACTAGCACGTACATTCTGCGCCTGCGTGACAGAAATAACTCTCCCTACCAGCAGGTGGCAGTATCTTTATTCGCTAGAATGCAGAAGTATAAGCTATAAACAAAACACCTCCTGTTCAAAGCATCTGCTGTTTAGAGCTGCTTCTAATCCAGAATATGTCTGATAAAATGTTGCAAATGACATTTCCATTCTCTGAGAAACCGCACTAAATGGATGAAATAAAGGATACTACAGTGACAGGCTGAAGGGGCTTTCCTGAACCGTTTTCTTCTTGTGCATTGATTCGCTAAGCTCAACAGTCAGAGTGGTCTCTCTCTCACAGACGAGACCAACACTGATTCAACATGTCGAAGCCCAAAAGCCACCACCATAGGCTGACTAGTGCCAAAGGTGCGAGCCCCGACAGACGCTCACCGACGACGGCCAACTGCCAGCTTGGTGTGTCACTGCCCCAAAGGTGGCAATATGTAGTCTAAGTATATAAAAACTTTAACGAGCCAGAATTAGACACTGAAGCATTTGTGTCATTTATTCCAAGCTATCCCTGGACCCATTAGGACCAAAGATGCAACCGTTACTCTGGGAAACTGGAAGCAGCAGTGATAAAAACTGACAACAATTCAGGATGCTGTGAAGAGAGACTGAGGGAATACGCAGACTTAAAATCTGATTGATTGCCTGTTAACTTGTATGCTCACTATCACCAAAGCCTTGAATGATCCAAATGAAAGAATTAACTAAAATATTAGCATGTGCTGTAGATAAAGGAAAAGACTTTGCAGGAGATTGTGATATTATAGGTGGAGTGTGTGGCCTGCTATGTGGCATTAGTATCAACATTACTGAACAGGTCAAAGTCTGAGGTATAACCACGCATACTGCTAATTGCACCCTGTACAACATGTCAATCTGTAGCTCTTGTATAACTACAAATGTCCAGTTTATATGGCGAGACTAACCTCCTGGAAGGTTATGACACTGTGCTAATTACACTGTCAGTTTATTGTGCTCTCAGAAAAAAGTTTGCAGCTAGATCACAATCACACATTCCTGTTCTCCTCAACATTACAGCAAAAAGTCTCATATTCAACAAAATCATATAAATCTTTTGCCATGAAAATATTTTAAAATCAAAAACCATTAAGATTTTTAAATATTTAGATGATTAAAAGGAAGTTGCCATTTAAGTGACCCCAGATCAACATCACAGTCTGCTAAACTGACTGTCCAATTGTTACTATAAAGATGGAACAAAGTTGACAGTATGGAAATATTTCATACACTGCCAGCACTGGCCTCTCAGGAATCTGATCACAAGAATGTTTTTTTTTTCTTGGATTTAAAAATAGAGCACAACGGGATATGAGCCACAGAAACAGTGCAAGTAAACACAGGTAGTGTCTGTGTGTACAATACCGAGGAGTCCTCTGTATCATAAAGTATATTTTGAAAGTTTTAATATTTATTGTACTTATTATAATTTTCCAGAACATCTGGGATGTCTTATAAACGCTCATAACCAATGGCCCATGTGTTTTCTTAAGCCTGTATCTTGAATGAATTTGACACTTGCTGTAAAACAGGTTGTACTATTTAGGTTACCACTTCAATCAACCTGACTTTATGCATCACATCTCAGTGCATGTTTTGGATTTTCCCCTCGTTCTCCAAGTTTCCCTGCAAGTTAATCAGGTTTGGACATTACAGTACTTTCCGATGCACAATCTGTGAATTGTTAAAGGATTACAGACTCCCTGTTTGCATGGAGAGAAAAGTCCAGTAAAGGGAATATAGTGCTGCAAGTGGTTTGTGAGGTAGCTCCAGTGAAACGGCTCCGAATCAACAAGGGAAACACATTACTGGTCTGAGGTCTAATAACCAGTACAGCATGTGAAGGAAATATCCTAACTTCCAAATATTGTTAACATCTAATGCAAACTGGGCAAGGCTTAGAGGGGGAATACATTTACAAAGAAAATTCGTTTAAGGTATTTTTATTTTACATGACTCAATGAGAAAAAACAGCAGCCTACCACTTGCAGACAATATACAGTAATTGCTTAAGTGTTGCCTCCATCCCTCTGTGTATGAAGAGGATGGCATCTACAATAGGGAGGGGTGGGGGTGGCGGGGGTGGGGAGACAGACAGCGTTTATTGAGGTTGACAGATTAGTCCTTGCTTCTTGGAAAAAGACTGATGCTGCTTGGCATAACAGGCGGTACCGTGGGGGATGCACGACACTTGCCCATCCCCATGTGCCCCACGCTACCGTCAGTCCCCACCCCCTTCTTTTGCTTTTCCTGTCTCTACCAACCCCCCTCAATGAATAGATCCTTCAGCAAAGGAACCACATCCATGTAGGCTCACTGAAAGCATGATTGAGACAGTTAGAGGTGATGGTACAGATTTTGTTTTTAAAAAGTGAGTCACAGTGGGGGTGTGTAGAGCTCATCGTGCAATGCTTGAAGACAGTGAATGGGAAAAATGTATCTGACCCCTGTGTTTCTCTGAGACACAGGTTGTCAGCATCACTCCACTTGCTGACAGTTGATTGCCGTCTGCTCTCGAGAAAGTGCCTAAACATGTGGAATCCATTATATGATATATGAGCACTAAACATATTACCCTAAATAATGAATGAATCAGGAATAAATACACTTGCTCCAAGGATCCAACCCCCCTTCTACTGAGTTGCATTCCTTAAGGAAGACTGTTTAGGACCATCCCTCATGCACTGGCTCTACTGGGAGCCACCACCAACCCCCTTCCCTCCATACACACACCCTCAAACCCCCCCAGTCCCTCCCTTAACCCTCAACAACACACAGCCACACGTCCCTGCTGTTCATGAATAATCCAGGCGGGCCAACAAGCTATTGCACTAAGCTTTGTGGGGGAAGAAGCCAGAACAAAAGACAGGCATCTCACACAGCAGCTAAGGCTGAGAAGACTCGGATGAGACGACAGTGGTAGCTAGTGTCGGTACAGAACGGAGCAGGAGGCGAAAACCTCAGAGTAAATCACATATCCAGGCGCCTGTTCCTGTCTCTGTGCGGCCAAATACCAGAGCTGGGAACCTTGCCTTCTTGCTTTCATCTGCAGAGCAAAGAAATAAAGACAGAGAAGCTATCCTCTCATCTTTCTCTGCAGATGTTTGGCTTGCAAAAAGCACACAGGACTGGTGAAAAAGTAGATCTCTTTTATGAGCAATTTTTCTCTTTTCACCAAATAGCAGGGTTAAGAACCCTATTTAACCTCAAAGATGAGCAGCTGAAGTTTTACAGGGGACATCACCATTGGGCCCTTTGTCCTGCTGAGCCCTCTACCAAGGTTTTTCTGTTCCAGTCCAGTTCACACCTTAAAACAGCTTGAAAGTATTTGACATGGCCAGACACATAGGGCCTGGAGGAGCAGATGTGATGGGGCTGAGGCCACAGAGGCAGTTATTGTAAAGCCTGTACACTCCATGGGGGTCTACACTGACAAGGTGATAAGGATTGTTGTGTTCTGGTGCCATTTGAATGCTCTGATTGCATCTGTTCAATGACTAAACTTCACTTATATCATGATAATGAGAAGTATTATTGTGTCTTTTATGAAGCTGCTTGACTTCATTAAACTAACACCTGTTAATACTACACTTCGATAGTAGTATTAAACTAATTCATCATATGCTTGTGTGTGTCTTAGGGTAGCAGAACATGATCACCATCTCCACATGTGGATATAAATATTACTTCAATACAAGCATAACATCTAATGGTTTAAAAACACACTTAAAACTAACTTGTTCTCACTGCATGCAGTTTGTTGCAGTCTTAGAACCAGAGCTTGTGTGTATGTACACATGACTCACCAGCCCTTCACCTGGAAATACTGGAAACATATTTTTCTTTGAGCTTTTAATAGCTGTGTCTGGCCAGTTTGAGAACTATAAAAACTGCCCTGTGTGTACTTTTGTAACTCATTTACAATTGTACATTTCACAGAACTTGACTGATAAAGCCTCTTTCTGGTGACATAAGGCCTAAACAATTGTTGTTGCTACTGGATACCTGAATTTCCCTCGGGATCAATAAATTATCTGTCTATCTATCTATCTATCTGTCTGTCTGTCTGTCAGCTAGCTATTTGACTTCCCTCTCTGCATGGTACCCTGTGGGAGTGTGAGGCTTCCTTTACATGCAGCCTCAGGGAATTAGACCGAAGCTCAATATGGAGATTCCTGTGACTCAGCATTGAAATCTACACCTACTGCATGACCGACAGCAGCTTCAGGATCACAAACCTATTAGCACAAGAGGTGTCACTGATTAAATACATCAGAAGTCAGAGTTAATTTCATCAGGCTGGATGGGATGATGGCGATGATGAAACAGGCGACTTTGCATAAAATGCTTCTGGTGATTAGTGCATTGTGCAGTCACTTTATAAAGCTGTATCCTTCTCATTGTTCAGACTATGGCACAGTTCAGCTGGTCCTTGTTGTTGGTATGCAGCATAAATATCAAAGACTGAGCTGGTAATATGATAGCGGGCATGCTGTGTCACTCATTTTTGTACAGTTTATATACCACTGACTCACTCATTAAAGCCATACTGTGTAACTTTTGAATAATGCATTCTCCTCTTATAAATAAAAAGTTGAACACGAGCAATTAAAAAACACTTTAATTTATTACACTCAAGTTTCACAGCCTCAGCCTTACTTGATGTGATAGGACCAGAAGTGCATGGTGGCTAATCATAGCTAATGTTAGCTTCAACTAGATATTGTTGTGTGATATCCACTCAGTTTATTGACTTATTAATACTGTTACACTGAACTGTAGCATCAACAGTGCACTTTCAGGGCTAAGTCTGAGATCCTAACATTAGACAGAGAGGCTCCCTCTTAAGTCCCGAACTGGGAACGAATGGGTTAAATGACATATGGTTATGAAGCTTGAGAAAGAAGCTGTGAATAACATGGGGATGACCTCTGAACAGTCTGACCTGAGTGACATCGATTAGAATCTGAATGTGAAGTGTGCACAGTGGCATGGATGGGGGTGACAGGCAAATCTAATGCAGGGCTGGAGGGGGCTCACACTACTGACATCGACTCAAAGAGGGGACATGGTGGCACTCTTGCAATGCTAAATGTATAAATGGTCACTTCCACCTTATCACAAGTTGGTCTTTGTTTAGAAGGACTCTCATTTTAAAAACCCATTAAAATGCAATTCCTTGGCATCCCTTTGACTACACCAATAATCCCATTTTAGAGATTTGCTACTTCTAATTTTGGTCAAAGCAGCTACAACTTTACTACAAACTAGTAGGTCCCGGGGATATCCTGGCTCACTGTGATGCCTTTTTGGTTGATCATTTCTAATAAACATAAATCCCCATATACATTACCACTTCACGTGAACGGTCAGGCATAAGTAGGTCAGAATAAATGGTCAGCTGTGTGTTTCAACTGCCCATGGCCATGTGGACTGCTTTGTGTTTTGTGTTGACATGGCTGAGCTTATGCACATGAAGGAAAGTTGGAGGCTGATGGGGGTAGGGTGAACGGCATGTGTTGGGTTTTAGTAGAGGAGGAGGGGTGTCGAGGAGAGGAGCTGTTCGCTGGCTCTGTGCTGCAAAAAAACAGCTTATGGCTTTGCTGCATGACCGGGCATTTGTGACAGCTATAGTCGTGCCTGACACATCTGCCAGTGGCACTGTGCTCTCAGCCGGTCAGCTTATAATCAATCACTTACAACTGATAACTAAAGAGGCAGTTTGAAGTCCACCTGACATTTGTTTTCATTCAGCCCTGCAGTTAAAAATGGCTGTGCTTTGGCCTGAGGTGGTGCCGCAAGGTCTGCTACAAAAAAGTAAAAGAAAAATCTGAGCTATTTGCAGCCATCTCACATTAAGTATTACTTATTAGTAAGCATGTATTCATGCTTGTGAAGGATGGGTGATAATCAGCAGGCTCCTCCTGAATCTAGGCTGTTCCATCAACAAAAGTAAACTGTCCACTCTCAGGCTGAAACACAGGTGCAGGTGGTGTAGAAGAGGGCCGCTGTCGAATGCGTTTTAAAGAACATATTACCTGGAGGTTAATGACTTTCTATGTTGAACTGTCCTTTTAGAGAAAGTAGGTTTTTGGGTCATTTTATGCAACAGGTTCTGACAGAGAGATATATAACTGAGCTGGCTGGTTTGTTGCTAGGGAGCCACAGACAGTCTGTGACAGAAGAGGTGAATCACCCAAGAGAAAAAGCTGTCTACTATACAACTGTTGTGTACAGCGTTTCAGACAGGCTCCTCCCGTGACCAGACAGGTCATCATCCCCGACATGGGAGCTACAGTACACTGAAGCCTCTGTGATCGGTCCAAACAGGACATCATTTAGTGTGTGAAAAAACAAACGCCACTGAGTTGAGAACGCTCCCAATGAGTTTCAACAAAAGAAGTTGCTCATGTTGGTTTACTTTTTCTAGTGTTTTTCCACTTTGAGATGACAATGGATCAGATCAGGCTACATTCTGGGAGAGATAATTACATAAGGTTCAAATCAGCAATGCTGGCAGATATATTCATAGGCTAAAAATTTGAATGACTTGGCTTTTGTAAACAAATTGAGAACCAGGTTGGTATTTGTACATTTTATTCTAAAGATACACTACCCTTATAATTTCATACATTTTGTTTATTTGTCTTGGACAGTACATAAAGATCCCAGCACCAACACCTGAATCTCCAGATGGATTCAGAGTCTTTTCCTTCTACCTGTCCAGTGACAGCAAAGACAAGCCTCAGTCCAGCTTCGACTGCATTCATCAGTATGTCTCAGGGTAAGAGGCACACATAACTCTCTCCACGGTCAAACGCAAATGGAATTTGTAACAAAATTCCTGTCAGACTGAGGCCACAAAGCTTTACCAAACAGCAGCCTCTAACAACAGACAGTCCCACTGTTAGGCTATATATTTATAAGGCTACGGTAACAGTCCAGGCTTTCATGCCATGACTGCCCACAAAGGTGTGACCAGTAATAATTGAAAACAGAGAGGTAGTGTTTGTAGCTATGTAGGGTCAAAGGCCTGGTTAAAAGGGTACACTAGTGCTGCTTTATTTGCATTTATAACTGAACACTTGTTATGAACAATGCTTTATGAAACAGGACTAGAGTTTTCATGCAGAGAGAAGTCACAGAACCAGTTTTGTGCATGTCAGGCAAGACCGCATATCTCTAATGCTGTTTGACAAATGAGAAGTTAATTGAACTAAGCCAGAAAACTCGTAGCCCTAAATACTAAATCTTATTACTTTTCTTCTCTGCTCCACACAGCGAGGGCAGGGATCACCTGGAGGGCCAGGGCAGCATTCAGGACAAGATCACCATTTGTGCCACAGATGACTCCTACCAGACGACACGGGAGCGCATGTCTCAGGTGGAGAAGGACATCTGGAGCCGCTCAGCAATTGAGATCAAGCCTGGGCCAAGTAAGCTTTAGCCTAATAGTTTATAATTGCCATATGGTGTGGAAGTTATCAATTAATTGATCAAAGTGCTGTGTTGCAATTATTCATGTGAGAGGAATGTCTCTCACTCTTGTAAATTTCATTTTGACCAGATTGTTTAGGCACTGTTCCAGCCTTCCTGCCTGCACCACTAATGTGATTGAGCTTGCCAGAGGTACATGCGCTAACAAGTCTCATGCTAATGACGTTTTGCCTAAAATGTAATTACACTGGATTTTCATTAGCTAAAATATTCCAAAATATCATCTAAAAAGGAGGCCACACTTAACCTGGACTCTTACATGCAGGATCTCCCCCTTGCACTTCATTTTCATGATTCACTGCATTTTCCTTGCCAGAGCTGCGGCTTTAGTCTTTCTCGATTAAATTGACCATGATGGATCTTTATAAATGATCTAGCCATGAGACTTCATGACACTTATAGGTCCCATGTGAGTTTAAATGCTTCTGTAATTGTATTTTATGAATAGAAACATGCTGTGTAGACCAACGCTACAACATCATGTTTAGGGTAATTGCTGTTGAAACCAGATGAGGACAAGGGGCCAGTAGAATTTCTGGGTTTGCCTGCTGCATGCCCACTCTTAAACCAGGAAAGAGCAATAGAGTCCTACTCCACTTTTCCACTGTACTTCACGCTGTGATGGTCGCTGTTTAAACGAGAGAGAGACTGCGCTCCTCTTACATACACTCACAGCAGAGCAGAGGACGTGAAGGATCGCTCCACAGTGCAACAATCAGCCAGTAACAGAGACTGTACGAGCCGTTTATCAAACAGCTGTTCAACAAGCAGAACACAGACCTGCAGAAATGCGACATCTTCACTGTTTTGTTCGTGGTCCGCTCACTGAAGTCCCTGTTTTACCTCTACACCAGTAGAAGTCCCTGTTTTGCCCCTGAACCAATAAGTGAATGTCTGTCATGTCCATGATTTTTCTTGAATAACTTTCAAACTAATAATGATATCAGCATCAGTCCAAATGCCAGCAGCAGGTTTTCATGGTCAAGCAATCATATGAGGGTCAAACCATCATGGGAATATTGCTTTTATGGCATTATGTGAAAATTGAGTTGCCCCTTGACAGAGGTTTGCACTAACTTAGTGCTGTCTAGTTATTATTCTCTCACACATACACGCACACAATCCGAGTCTTAAGAAGACTGACAAATTGCAATGAACCAAACAATTGACTTAAATACAGATGACTATAGTGTTTTTCCTGTTGGAACAATCTTGCAACCAAGTTGACGACAAGTCAGACTTTAATGATAAATTAGTTTTAATGATAACATTTCAAATGGTAAATACTAACCCTCTTAAAATTTTACCACAGTTTACGGTGAAGCCAGTCATGGTTTCATCCCTAGGGAACTGTCCTTCCCTTCCTTTGGACACCAGACAGTGAAATAAATTGGCTCTGGATCACAATGTGTGTCATAGCTGTATCTACATACAGGTGTACATACATGTTTTGAGGTGTCTTTTCATGGTACAGTAATGCTTTACTCATCAGAAAAATATCTATACGCCAACTCACAATAACAGGCCATGGAGTAGAGAAATGTACACAATTTGGATAATAGTGTATGATTTAACATTCGGTCAAATTCACTAGAAAGGAGGCACATGATAACAAAATAAGTTCCACCGAGTTATGAAATCGTTATCAGTAGTTTCCTCTACGTCATTGAGACATTATTGACAATTGCTTTTTAACTTTGGTTACTGCTCATAATTACACCCATATAATTATAAAGCAAGTACAGTTAAGACATTGTCATCAAGAAAGTATCATTCCACAGAACCCACATTAAGAGTCTTCAGCGTTCCCTCAAGCTGCTTTAATATACAACTGTCAAACAACGGTTCTAGTTGCTGCTTGTTGGAAATGTGGCAGTACAGGTTGTTGCAGTGCTATAAGCCAATTTGCATAAAACCTTCATGACCTTGTTAAAGGTAAAATGTTGAGACAAGCTCCTGCAAGACTGTTGCATTGTGCACAGTAGATTTAAAGCCCTTTCAATCTTACAAAGAATACTGCATATTGTTAAAACTGAAATGTAAAACTCCATTTATGAAAGTGGAAATATCTACAGTTTTAAGAGAAGTACATGCCCTTTATACTTCTGTTACATCCCCTGTGTTGTCCCTGTGAAAGCACTGTTAGTCTTTGAGTCTTGTATGGCATAAAGTTGTAATGAGGATACAGTCTGCAGGTGCTACCTGCCTAGATCCAAATGAATTATTGTAACAGGAAGAAGGGGCCACTTTAGTTGTGTTAGTTTCCAAGCTTCTCTGTTTACTCAGCAGTAGGCTAACCCTTCTATCAACCCCTTTAACTGTTTTCCACAGCACAGTACCTTCTTCAAGGTATTTGTGTGTGTAAATTGCTTTTTCAGATTGGCTGAAAGTGCTGCATATACTTTTATCTGTTGCATTTGTATAGATCAGAGAGATATAGTGAAGATAAACCACATTAGGATGTCTCCTGTGTGAAGGCCTGTCTTTCAGAATCAGGGTGTGATTTGTATAACTGGCCTGAGGACTAGACTAGGAAGGATATGACGTATTTGTGCTATTACAGGATTTGTCAATGTCTGTTATCAAGTGAGTTTAAATCTCTTCAAAAATAGCTTTATATTACAGCTGTCCTTACTTTTTCATCTGACTGACAATGACCAGAGTAGTGTGCCTGTTATCTTCCACAAGTCCAAACTGCTGTGTGCTCCTTTGTTCTGATCTTAGGTAAGTGTGTGAAGGTCCAGAGGAAGCAGGGTTTGATATCAGCCACAGATAGCAGCAACAAGCACTCCCCCAGCAACAAGAAGAGCTTGGTTCCTAGCCCTGTGGCACACCGGCCCTTGAGGGATCGCATCATTCATCTGCTGGCCTTAAAGCCATACAAGAAACCTGAGCTGCTTCTGTGGTTAGAGAGGGAGCGTGCCAGTCCAAAGGACAAGGCTGACCTGACCTCAGTACTGGATGAGGTGAGACATCTGGCACATTGCTTTGTAAACATACTGGGTAAATCCCAATTCCCTTAAGTGCATCCATGTCTCCCTCACTTGCATCGTTTCCTGTAGCATCTTAGTCCCACCCATGTAAGATGCGAGGAGAAGGCACAAGGATAAAACGGAGGAAACATGTTTTTATGGACATGAGACCTCCTTGTCTCCGATCCTTCATCTTAAGAATTCCATCATCTACTGATTTCTGATAAAAGGGCAGCCTATGTCAGCCCATCAAAGACTTCCACAACGGTTGTTCTCTTGTATCTAGCTTATGTCACTTCCAGGCAGCCTCCTTGATCCTCAGAGCACAAATAGGAGCTTTAGAACGTCCTTCAAGACAACGAATCAGAACGACTTCATGGTCAAGTGAGGATCGAGGGACGATCAGTTAAGGGAACTGGAACTTACCCACTGTTGACTAATGATGAAATATCATTACATGGAACAAGAAAATATCAAAATGTTAACTGTGACAAATACAAGTTTAACTGCTTTTAGCGTCACTCGATATCAGGTTAAGCATGGAAACTGCAAACATAAATAATATAATATAATATGATACTAATGAGTATACTGTAGTACTGCTGTAGAGATAAAAGCTCTGCTCTAAAAACGTGATGTCTAAGTTTATTTCAAGCATATTTCCTGTGTTCACAATGTTTAAGTCCCCCACTGCAATCACCAAGTGGAGACTGTGCTGCTGCTGCTGCTGCTGGTAGCTGTAATTAGGGCTGTGCTTTAATTATCTTTGGAAGAGAAGATTCTGTTTTGACAGGAGAGGGGTGGTGCGTCTCCAGTTGCGATCTGATTACTTTCAGAACTAAAAGTGGTTGTTTTGGATAGATTTTCATCAGCACAGTTTAGCTGTATAACTGCAAGGTTAACTGCTTACCAAAGAAACGAGACAGATCTACAGTGTCACAAAAAAAGTCTTGTTTTATTTAAGTATAAGTTGGACTTATGGGTAGATTAACGTGGCTTGGTACTTTTATGGCCCCAGCTGGCCATTTTCCTGTAGTATTCTGTCCTCTTTCTGTTGATCTATTGAAACTGTGAGCCGTGCCATTTCAGGTTGGCAAGCTGAACTCTAAAGACCACAGCTACTCTTTGAAGGATGAGCTCTACAGACATGTCCAGAGAGACTGGCCTGGATATTTAGAAGAGGAAAAGCAACTCATCCACAGACTCCTGATCAGGTGGGTAGTAAGTTAGCTGTAATACTAAAACAATATCTTATGTTTTGTTCTGCTTTGAAATGCATAGGATAAAGTGTTCCGTTTACTTTTTTAGAACAATCTTTCAACATTTTGCTCTGTTGCCCTTAGATTGATGTGCTGATGCCAGTTAGCTTAGCTTACCATAAAGACTAGTAACAGGGTAAAAGAGCACCTCTAAAGCTTAATAATCAACATTTCATGTCTATTTAATCTACACAAAACCAAATTTCAGGGGTGCTGCAATGGGATTTATTTTTTTTACCTTCAGGCAGAGCCAGGCAAGCAGCTTCCCTATTTTCAGTCTTTGTACTAAGCTGAGCTGAGCTAATCACCTGCTGGCTGTAACCCTATAATTACTGTACAGAAAAGAGTCGTATCCATCTGTTTTTATCTAACTCTTGACAAGAAAGCGATTAATCATATTTCCTAAATTGTCAAACTACTACTTTAAAGTTCTTTAAGGACTTCTAGAAGCCCATTTGGGAAAATAATGCAGAAAAAGCAATAGATGGATGTGTTTTGACAGAGCTGGCATTAATAGAGAAAGGCCACTGAATTAATGTGGAAGTCTGCTGTGATCACGCTAAAAGGAGAGCTTCCAAATGACTGCTTCTCTGCACTGATGAATCTCTTAATGGACACATCAAAGCAGAGGAAAATATTCTCTGCACCGTGCTGCCAAACGGCATTAGAATGGAGGGGTTCAGAGTATCAAGACTGAACCTTTCAGGGTGAGCTTCCAGCCTGCATATGCTTCCTATGCTAGCCAGTAAACATGCAGGCCATATGCTTTGTGAGTGTTTTGGAAAAAGCGCAAATCCTGCTGACTGATTGCACAACCCCCTCTATTCACCACCCCTGCTAAGTGTAAAAAGCTTAAAACTGTAGTCATCAAATTGTTTGCCAAGTGTGATAAATACTGTAAACTGCAGATTTCTTTCCTCTACTTTATTCATTTGTTGGAATAGATCTTTTTTATTCTGGCTTTCACTTACTGTCTCATGTTAATATGTATTAGTTCTGAACTCGACTCATACTGACCACATGAATCGACAGGGGGTCTCCTTTTGTAATGTGTCTGTCTGAGGAAGGAGCTGTAGGAAGCAGATTAAAAGAGAAGAGGGTTTGGTCCTACAGAGGTTAAATCTACTGCTATTGTTCTGCTCAGTCTTCTTGGTTGCCTCCTGTTGACTGTATCACCAGACACACAATAACAGGCCAAAATTTGATTAAATGCTTGCGTTTTATAATGTCAATAATTATTTCTTCTATGGAAAAGTCACTGCCTGCCTTTTCTCTGGAAGCTGTGCCCTAGTAAATAATTATTCATCCAACTGCTGTTAAAGTCTGCCAAAGCCAGGTGTATGATTTGCTGTAATGCCGCTCCTGTTTAGCTTTACAGGCCATTTGCTCTGCAGTTACTGTTCAGATAAAAGGCACCGTGTTCTTAATCTTCCTTCAGGAAACTTCAACCTCTCCACAGTAGCCAGATGAAGAGTCCTCAGTCCACCCATTCATTCCACAAAACTCCTGGAGACTCTCCTTCTCAACTCAGTCCTGCCAAGAATCCCCCTGTGGTAATCCTTCACCTGCAATGAATTCTACTTTCTCCTGCTTATCCTTTCTTATAAAACTGAAATAGACCGTTTCCTCTTTTGCAGATACACATTACTTGATTTAAATTTCTGCTTCTTTGTGTAAGGTGAATTCCTTTAAACTAATTATAGCATTAATTGAAGCTAAAGGAATAGTTCAACGTTTTTGGGAAACTTCTATTTGTTTTGTTTGTGTCTTTTGCATTAAATATGTAGCTGGAGCAGGTTAGCTTAACCTAACATATTATTTTCCAAACTAATTCTTGATGGGGCAAGCTGTCAAACAACAGAGGCTTCATGAACATATCAGTCCTTGCTAGGAAATACTTCAGCACATAACCTCCTGTTAAACGAGGACCTGTCATTTTTTTTAAGGTTTTTGTGCAGATTAAAAAACACAAGATATATTATTTTGTGAGATTTAGACGTGCTGGAAGGTGAACTCTTTTTTTTTAAACCTAGTTCCTTTGCTAAACTAACTGCTGCTGATTGTTTGAACAGATTAACTTGTCAAGAAGCAAATACAAAGTAAAAACGTATGCACATTATACAGGCACAACTCATGCAACTTGCACTAGAATATCCAAAACATCAAGGCCAAACAATCACTGTATTCTTCTTTTTTCCCCCCTCTAGAAACGCCCATTACCCCCGGACTCATCCAACTGTCAGTTCCCCAAAAAGCAAAAACTATTAGACCCGTGTTTGCCTCTGCGGTCACCCTCACATGGAGACTATGGCACCAGTGGGGCATGTAGCTCCTCTAGTCATGGAAACTCTAGTGTACAGATCAAAATAGAGCTAGACAAAACCAACAATCATTTCCAAGGGAGTCTAAATTGTCTGTACTCACCACACAAGCTCAGTGGGTCATCTGCTATTCCCAAATTGGAGCGGACAGAGCCAGCTCCTACTGCACCCAGCCCCAAGCCCCCACACAGTGAAACCTCCATTTGCACTGACCAACAGTTGACCAATGGACAGCATAAGAAGAAGAGGTCCAAAAAGCACAGAGACAAGGAACGAGAGCACTTCAAATCAGACTGGATAGAGACCAGTCCAGGCCTGAAGCAAAGCCAAGAAAATCACAAAGGTAAATGGCAATAATACTATAAAGCTGCCCTCTCTCAAATGCCTTGTCACACTTCATATTGTGCTGTCATGAATCTGCTGTATAATATATGCTGGAGCCATGAAGATTATTAGCTTTTACTCTGCAGAAAAGTAAAATCCGCAGGGTTGAGCTATAGTTGCTGCCAGAAACCCACAAAGAGCCAATTCATTTGAAAGCACACAGTGTTGTTAGGATTGTAACACCCTCCAGTCCCCACTCACTGCTCTAGCCTGTTGATGATTGACTGTAGAACAGCTGGGTGACCTACGGTCAAGCAAGTCGGCAGGCAGCGCTGCCTCCTACTCAGGACTGCTGACGTCACTGCTTGCCTTGGATCAGATCTCTTATCAGAGACGGTGACACGATTCCATCAGCCTTGATATGATGGCCACATTATCAAATTTGCATTGGCTGACTGCTTTAACCTTTTTTTCATTGTGTCTGTGTTTTTCCTATCTACAGATGTTGGGGGAGAGAAATGCCCTGTCAATAGAACCTCAATGGAGGAACTGCCTGACTATTTAATGTAAGATTAAATACATATCCTATTCCAGAGTCAGACAGGATTAAAAATTAAATAACTGTCACAACATCATTGAGTTTACACAAGTCAAATGTTGCTGTGCTCTGTCACTGTGAAGTAACAGATGATAGTTTCAGAGTCTAACAAAAAGAATCTGACTTGTCCCAAAAGGGTTAGGTTCAGTTTCAGAACATTCACATAAATAAAGGGAAGTAAAACACAGGTCTAAATGACCTGTCACAAAACCTCACTGAGAATGACTCTGAAAACATATGATCTTAAGTCTAACATTTATACATCTGGTCAACACATCATGCTGGTAAATCAGTGACGTGTCAGGTCCCTCACTCCACCAATCTGCAGTACCATCTACTGGAAGGATTCGGAAATAACTTCGGCTTCTAGATATCACTTCGGCTTTTCACAAACAGCTTCTATTTTCTCTTTTCAGAAAGTACAGCACCATAACAGCACTCGAGCAGCGTCGGCAGTATAAGGACGACTTCAGTGCCGAGTACGATGAATACAGAGCTCTTCATGACCGGATTGGGGCTATCACAGAGATGTTTGTTCAGTTGGGCTCAAAGATCAACACACTCTCCCCAGGAACACAAGAATACAAGGTACTGTCTGGACCAGGCACCCACCTCAGTTGCTCTGTTTATAATAAAACAAAAAAAACACACAACCATATATACTACCACAAGTACAAGAAAGTAAAAATGATTTACATTTTTCTCATTTCAAATTTTCATTTTATTTAACACTTCAAGCAGTATAAGCTGGATCTCATGTAAGAATGGCTCGTATGAACATTTGTTTTTAAAGTGGAACATACAAGGGATTTACTGTACGAGACGTTCACCAGACAAACTTTCCTTTTAGATTTTACTGGCATGAGTATTTTAGGACAACAATTCAGGCTATACAGTTGGGCAAGTGCTCAGAAAATTATGCTTCAGTCAAAGCTGTTATGAAGCTTGCTGTCCAAGGAAACAACCTCAATTAAAGCACTTGACAGTTTAACATCCACTGTAACCAAATTTATTATGTTATATCCCCTCGACCACGTTATACATCGGCCATGAACTTGATTTATCAAGACATTTGGCATTTAAATTAATGTCAATTCATTCTTTCCTTATTTTTGTGACAACCTTGATAGCTGTAGTATTGTATAATCCTCTACGGACACTATTACGTATATTTGTCAGTGTTTTTGTCACATATGAGTGAAATCTACCCACAAATGGAGGGGAAATCTTTGCCTCATAGAAGAATTAGCTAATGACCAATTCTCACAAATGAAAATGAGCAGCTGCTGATGAACAGGTGTCACTCATCAGGTTGAAACAAGATATTTATAACATGTTTGTGCAGTAAAGAGAGTTTGGTGAATCCAATTTGAAAGACTAGAGCAAACCTCTTGGGGAAAAAAAAAGGTTTATAAGTGAAATACAGGAACGTTCTTGCAAGAGACCCATCAGTTGGATTTTGATGTACGTTACTGAAAGCTCACTGGTGCCCTTTTTTTTTTTAATGTATTTATTTATTTTTTGTTTTGTTGTAGAAGTTTCCTGGGTATCGGGAAGAGAAAAAGCGATGCGAGTACCTTCATCAGAAACTCTCACATATCAAAGGCCTGATTACAGATTATGACCGAGCACATGAACTCTCCTAGTAACAGGCCTCTACCCTCAGCAGGGTGTCATATGACTGGACCAAAAGACTCGTAATGGACCTGAAGACTTCCCAGCTAGGTCCTGGAGTCACTATTCACTATACCTCTTCGAGTGTTAATAGAACGGAGGAGCGAGGTTCTTTTTCAAAAGTGGGCTGAGACCACCTACTTGTGATCACATGTTGTTCTTTATCAATATGGTCGCCATCTATTATTATCATCACTGTAATGGCTGGATTTTACTCTGCTGTAAAATAGTCTGACAACACAATGGAAGCCAAATCCATTTTCCTGAAATGCAAAACAGATGTGATCCTCCCTGCATAATTATGTTTTGATTCGATCCTTTATCTTGTCAAAACTAAAAAGTGTTGATTTATATGAAGTATTAACGATGGTACAATCAATCTTAGAGGAAAACAAATGCTACTAAAGTCATTATATTTAATATACAGAGGAATTTATTTGTTGTTTGCCGATATAAAGATAATTGCTGACCTAACACAATCATGTGAATTATTCTTTAGTTATATAATATTACATAATAGCCCTAACAGTGCATCTCTCTTTAGGCCACATGCAAAGTGACAAATTCATTTAATTTAAATTAGACTAAATCTATCATCCACACAAGGCCTACAGCATAGTTCTGCAGGGCTAAGACCTTCCACAGGCTGATCAAGGTATATTAATTAAAAAGTATTACAAGTTTAAAGCATCATATACAGAGCTGTTTAAAAATGTGATGTGTTTTATTCTCAGAATCTGTGGTTGGAGCCAGTTTCTCTGGGCTGTGATCATGACCAATCTTATCGCCAACATCCTTTTTCATTTCTAAGAAATGTTGGAATGCCACAAAACTACTTCTCACAGTACAATAACAGCGGTTTCGAGGTAGCACTTATGCACATTTAGCGTCCTTTTCACCAACATGTAGCCTACAGCACCACAACTTGCCTTTTCACCCTGTAGCGAAAAAACATCAGCTCACATGTCAAGTCTTCTGGTTACAGGTTTACACATTTACAGCACACTGAGGGAACATGCCGCTTTTACGCTGTACGCGCGAATAACTGCCAGTTGCTCTTTGAAACATAACCGTTCACTACATGCAGTTTTAAAAACTTTCAGAGTATTTATCTTGGTGGTCAACCTAGTCCACACATTTTGATTTACTATGACTGCTTGATGTTCAATATGGAATTTAACAGATTTAACAATTTACTTCAGTGAGTGTTATGGTTTGTTGTTATCAACAAACTGGACTGTTTAATTTTCAGCTTTGTGTGTGAACCATGGAGAGAATGGCACTGTGAGACCTATAGGGGGTGCTAGTGGGGATCACTATGCTTTTTGTTCTGAATAACCACGACCTGTTAAATTAGCTGCAACCTGAAGCAGAAAATAGTGATCAGATTCCAGTGTTCTCATCAGTGTAGATGCATTCACAACTGTTGTCTTAATGATGGCCTAATAAGGGAGAATGAAGCTGATATTTGCCTTAACATGTACTGTACATCAGACATTTCAAACATTGTGGTACCCCTGTTCTGAAATCTTCTTGGTTTAACTTGCACAGCTCAAAGCATTTCTGTAAATGTCTTTTAGTCTAAAGGGAGGTTCAATTTCTTCATAGTTGTTGTGCAGCAGTTGTCTAAACCCCCCCACCCCCACCCCTGTACATCCTAATCATTTTGTTTTAGCTTCATTTGTCTCAATCTGTCATGAATTCCTTTACAGTTTATGATAATCATTAACTATGAAGGATTTTAATTCACTGTCCAACTTTATGAAGCACCACTATCAAAAGAAAGAATTGCTGCAGAAATCGATACAAAATAATGTGCTTTGCTTCTGCAAACACTCAGCGAGCTGTCACGCGTTTAGCCGCTCTTTTGCAGGTAAAACAAGTTTCTACATTTGATACTCTGTGCATTTGAAGGATTTGAGACTAGCAACAGTTGCTTTGTCTTGTATATGGAAGTTTTCAACAAAAGGAATTTTTATTAAATCTGACTTGGAAAAATGATCATTGTAAGCCCAGATGATGTTTACTACTTCTAAGCATTAAATATAACTAGGTGTGAATTCCTAAAGTTCCAGACCTACAGAAATGTTTTCATTACTCTGGCTGTTTGGATTTCTTCTCAGGACCAATATTTTATTACCCTTTAGTCAATATGCAATTTGATGATGTGCTACATACAGTCGCTCTACCCAGCGTTTGATCAGTCAAAATGACTGAAAAAACTATTTTTTTTTTTTATTCAGGTACTAGATAATGGAAATCAATGAGTCATGGTTCAGTTGTAAAGACAGTGCCTGCTTTGATATACAGAATACTTTTGTTTCATCTAATTTGTCTTCAATCAAATAAGTTCTAAAACATTTTAATAACAGAAATGAAAGTAATAATTGACAATTAATTACTACTAAAGTAATACTGACCAATTGTAAGCAAACATGTTTTTGGGAAATCAGACCCTTGATGAAAAGGGCTTTTCAAGTTCTAACAGAGACTTTATTTTATTTTTAAACTGTTGCAGGAGTTTAATATTAAAGGTGCCTTTTCATTCGGAAAGCAGAGCTACTCTGCGTGCAACTATCATCGGTATTCAGCCTTTTTTGCATTATAAAAAGGCTTTCCAGGACACCAATTTAATGGCATCTAGCCACCGACATGGCCTGCAGTTTGCAAATGTTTTCCACAACAAAACTTCCACATCATCACTTAATTGCTTTGTTGATACTGGAAAAACACCACCTCCCATTAAATGTGAAATTTAAATGAAACATTTTATCAACTCTAAATCACTGTAATTGATCTACCTAAGTGAACAAATGTATTTATTGCATGTATGTTTGCGCTCTCTCATGAGGTTCAACTCTGCATAGTTCATTCATTCTTTTCACATCAAAACACACTGTGGTGAAAGGGAAATGGAATCTATTTTTGCAGTTTTTGATGGTGGATGCTTTATCACAATGGTGTTCTCTTGACAAAAGCTTTCAGAAAAAAAAAAAAAATTGCTGTCTCAATAAAAATGAAAAATAAAGCTCTTTTCAATTCAACATGGTGTCATGTTTCCACAAGAGGGCAGTGTCGCCCAATGTCTAAACTAATCCACAAATGTTTCCAGCTATTCAGATCATCATTAAAACACAAGCATGGAGCTTGTAAACACATAATTCTTAATCTTTTTTATGTTTATTATCTAGTGCTTTATAAACCTCCCAATCAAATGGAGTGTAAACATTTAATCATTAATCATCTGAACAGGATGACACATGATGATAAATGTCACCTGCAGCAATGAGGAACTCATGTTCTCATATCATTGATTAGAGGAATTTGGCATTTCTAGTTTTTCCTTGACCATCTTTATTACCCGTCTCACAGTGACCAAAAAACATTCATACATGTGCATGCCATTCCTAGACTATATGCTAAGAATTCAATTTAAACATTTATTTAAAGCAGTAGGTCTAACCTGATCTGCATAGTTGCTTTTTGTACATTTCTTCATTTTTGTATCTTTTCTGAGCTGCTTCTTTAACAAACAGTGTATTCTGTTGAGGTGAGATAATTCCCTGAGCTCTATAAACTACTTTTTTTATCCACTTGAAGCACTTTTGGTTAGCAGCTTAATGTTTGCCTGCATCCAAGAGTCGCCTGTAGCAGCATTTCATCACAAAACAGTGTGCAGAGCAGTCTTAAAGTGATCACACCACCAAGATTAGGACCTTAACGCTTTTCTAAAATATAGGTACAAAAATAGACAAGCAGCACAAGTGTGCATCAACAAGTACAATAGTTTCAACATTGCCTGTGGTATAGGTGTTTTGTGTGGCATCCTTTATTTATCCTTGGATGGTATAAACTGAAAAAATACAAATGCCATAAAAATGTGATTTGATGTCTTTCAAAATAGTGTTTTAAATGTAATTTTAAAAAAATCTGTTGAAAAACAAAAATCCAGTTATTCCATAAATGTGCACGTCCTTCAGTTGTTGCTGGCTTTAGTTGGGTATAAGCCATAAATGCCATTCTTACAAAGACATTACAAAATGTGTTTGCGATTTGTTGCGGGCTCATTATGCACCAGACTAACCCCAAAGCACCATTACAGTTCCAACTAAATAAGGTAAAATCATTTTAAAGCTTGTCATGAATAACATTTTTATGCATCTATAAGGTTTATCTCCACCCTTGTTATCACGGTTTGATTCTTAAGTTGGGTTGTGCGAGGGTAATGATCCCGATCACTGAGGATATCAGGCCACAAAATCCCACCACTCCTGCATTAGAGTGGTATATACCCAACCTGTCCAAGGGAATGAAAAGATCACATATGTTTTTCAGTGTGTCCAAGGCAACAGCCGGATGTGATCTTAGACTTTCCAACAGCAAGAAGAGAAAAGCATCCAACTGAGGAATAACAACTTCTGCTACTTCAGGACTTTCACTCAGATGCTGATCCCTTTTCTGTCTAAAGTGTTCATCTCTTGCTCTCTTCCACATTAACTGGGAGACTACATAAACATCTCTGGTCAAATTCATAACTAGCGAGAGGAGGTAGCACCGAGAGGCATTTAGGCTCCAGCGGTCCTTGTCAATATCACGGATAAGACCGGCACTTCTGGCCCAAAGTACATTGTCACAGATAAAGTAGAGGGCGCGGTTGATGTTGGCTGCAGTGAGGCACAGGCACAGCACTAGGTCAGAGAGCTGCATGGTTCGCCTAGCAGCCTCAATGGAATTTACTGTGCTTCCCAGCCTGAACACTGACAAAGGAGGAAGAAAGAAAGGCCATTAGAACAGCATTCAATTTAATATGAAATGGCAGGTCAACATTTCATTGTAGCAGTACTCTATGAACAGCAGGATACAGTTAAGCTGCATTTAAACCAAACTACGGTATCTTTCATCTTATTACATTTGTCCCTCCGAGGCAAAAGAGTCATGGGCTCCATTCACTCAGTGGGTTTACTGTAATCACACCTATTGTGGCAGAGGTTTTTCCTTGTAAGCATTGGGTTTCTACACAAGCAAATCCTGTTCTTAAGAGCTCAGTTTGTGAGACCTGCATGTCTCCTTCACCCTCAGGCACGTCAGCTGAAATTCAATAGAGCCCCATGTCTCTACTGCCACAGCACCAAGAGCTTTATTGCCTGACCCTGTTCTAAGGCAGTGCCTTATCATTCATTCCCATGTGGTACTTATGTAAAGTTAGTTTAAATTCATATTAAAACCACAAAGAGTTAAAAGTTCAAAGCGTTTCAAAGTTCACCCCCCATTACAGTTCATACTGTATGAACTGTCTAGGCCAGTCATGGGGTCATGAGTGTTACACGCACAGTTGGTGCAGGTCTAAATGTCAACAGTGCAGTCACCCATATATTGTCCATCTCCCTCACAGTGGGAAAAAGGTAAAAGCTTCACACTTCAACACAGGCACAAACATCCATAAACCAGGTCCAAGCCCATAGGCTGAAGGCAGGTGGATGCAAAATTGTCAATACATGTTTTTAAAAAAAGTGCAATTTATAATACAACTTTAAAGAGCACAAACAACAGCAACTCTCTTTAAACAACATGTTGATGTTCATGTCTCACAAAAACATTTGCCTAGACACAAAACTGTACTCCCTGGCATTTAATAGTGTGGTTTACAACAACAACTACAAATGATGGAAAGAGAAAACAAAGAAAACTAGTAGCGCAAACTGTAAATGCAGGTTGTAAAACCAGATAGCTAACGATTAGTCAATAGACAAATTAACATTTACGATTGATTGTTAGTTGTCAGAAAGTAAAATTGTGTTTCAGTCACTTATACTGTAGGTATTAAAGATGTCATCTTGGGCTCTGGGAAAATTTAAGACCTCTTTTCCCACTTTATAGACTGATGATTTATTAAAATAATGATCATGAGAATGAAATTAAAGCCAATGCTTTTTTTTTTTTTTTTACACAGCAGTTATTTAAGGAATCCTCGTTTTAATATTTGAAACTTCACTCAACCACGGTAGGATTAAAATAATAAAATCCGACATTTGGACTTGGAGGCTTAAGATAATGTTTTATGAACTATTCTTGGGCACAAGGATCGGACAAACATGACTTTTGTTAAGGGCGTAGCAAGACGTTAAGTAAAGGCCTCTTAAATTTGTAGTATTTCGTCTTAGAACTAAACGCAGTGTACTGCACATGCTGAACCTTACAGTAATCTAGAGTACAATCTTAGTTGGGATACACTTTAACTGTGATTATTTGTATTACATTAAACTATTTCCCATTCTGACTGGGGCCTCCTATGAAGGTCCACGGGATAACCAAAGCCCACCTTAACTGCTGCCCCTGTATAGTTACTCACGTTTTCGTCCAGCACTCATGTTGGCTTCCAGACTTTTAAGTTTTGCCACAACTTCCTTTCTTTTCGAGTTGTTTCGGAGTAGATATACCGACAGGGTACATGCATATTGGACTGCTCTGAAAAAAGGACAGAAAAGGAACAAAGTTGGCAATCAAGGAAGCGCTCACGCGTGTTTTGCCTCTAAGTAACTTTACTTCAATTTTCAACTAATGAAATGAACAAGTAGCATTTAAGACCAAGAGTCACAAATACTCTAAATTACCTGAATATGCGATCTCTTCCTTGACTTTGACTTGTGAATTTTACTGCTGCGTCCATGGTTTTGTCGACCACGAACAGCTGGTCCTAGTTAGCTAGGTAAAGTGACAGCAAAGGTGAACCCTCGTTAAACAGCGGACCCTGAGATACGTTAACCTCGCTAAATCCATCTACTGTTGCCGACTAAAACTCAGACAGATGCTCTAAATTAGGAAACTTCATACATGGTCACACAAAAGCTGACTTAAAGGTCCCGAGCAGTTTTATTTGATACATGACAACTGGTCAACATTAACTTGTTTCACTCCGGACAGCTACACAAACGCACCAAAAGCCGGTCTGATTTTTTCGACGTACCAGCAGTAATGGCTATTTGGTATCTGCAAAATTGCAAGCATTTTATAATGTAACTTAATATGTATTTAATTATCTAATATACACATATATGTATGTATGTTCAAATGTCAGCCGACTATATTTGCATTTAATACAAAGATCCTGAAAATGAACCAGGAGTTTAGAAAAGTTTTGGTATTGTCAGCAGCACAGAGCATTTGGATACCATAGCCTATAAAATGAAAATTGGTTAAACATCATACTTAAAGTATAGTTAAATTAATATAAATGTGTTAAATTGTAACGATGCCCATGAGTCTTATAGCTGCTGTTTCTATGGAGAAAAAGCTAGCCAAAGGCATGACTGAGACCCTGGATCGACTGAAATAACCTTTGCGAGTGAATGAGAAAATAAAATCAGTCATGTTTAAATATCAGTGCATGGAAGGCAAGACCTAACATCATTCAGACCCCTGATGTGTCCATTACCTCTGTGATACAGCTACTGCTATTTGCAGTTCTGCTGGTATAGCAACCATACCTTTGCTTGACGTATTATTAAGATCGACAGGGCCATAAATATCTTTTTCCTTTCTGTTTAGCAGTGCTCCATCACATCCACTTGTCAACCGGCTATAGCTGCAGGCACACAATATTTTGTCAGAAATTTTCAAGTTAAACATTACAGTCCTCTTTCAGAAAAGTATTTCATCTGGAATGTCCTTTCATTACAAATCTTCCAAAAAGTATAAGATGAAAATCCACATATATGCCATCATAGTTTACTTTTCACATAATTTTCCAATAAATAAATTCTTCTTATCTCAACTCATCAGTGGGTGTACACATATTAGTGTCATGTATCCTTCCACCCTCCAGCATATTCAAATAATTCAATAACATAACCTATTTTAATAACGCACAATGGACCAATTTTTTATTATGAACACATACCATAGTCTCTGTCTTATCTTCATTTCTTAATAAGAAAGTGTTCTCAAGAGAGCAGGCAGAACCTCTAGGAAAATTTCACTGTGCCATAAAAGCACAGACTAGCCTGTAACTTCCAAAGCAGCTGAGTACATGTGTTTGTTATATCATAAAAAGTAGAGTTTGAGCCACAGTAGAATTACTGATTTTAGAATGCATAAACAAGCTCAGGAAAATACATGAAAAGGCTCATTCCAAAACTCACCATATCTCTGCCTAGGTAAATTTTCAGTTTAAGACATTATGAAAGGGTTTATGAGGGTCTAGCAAAGGAAAAATAGGAACAAGAATTTTTGTCAACCATTTTAGTGATGCCTCTGTTATATTCACTAATTATAACTTAATAAACATGTTCCTTAAAACTACCTTTATTTTGTACATTGACATTTGCTCTAATTGTGTTGATTGCATTGTCAGTTATATAGTTTTAAATAGCAACTAGTGTGTTACATGGGTGCAATGACTCATATGTATTAGCACACTGTATGTTCATGTATGAGTCCAAGCTTACATATGAGGCACATTTTAAAACAACAGATGTCAATTAATGTCCAGGACCAAAACCAAGAATACCGAAACCAACAAAACTAAAGATACAGCACATACACATAAACACACAGTAATGCATCTACAAGCATGTGTCATACAGACTTCAAGGCCAAAGAGGAAAAAAAGGATGAAACTATTTTTAAAAAGTGTCAGTGATGGGAGCAGATCTGATATAATGTATGAGAATATAGGGGGTAAAGCTTCAAGCACCAGACCTCCCTCTAGCGTCAACCTCAGCAAGCTAGCAGGTGTTTTTTAAAGGACCTGAGGAGCCTTGGGGTTGAGAATGAACGTGGGAGTTCAGCTATTTAAGTAGGATCCAGTCCATTCTAAGCCTTTCACATAAGCCTCAGAAAAATAAAGTCAATATGGAGCAAAAAATAAAGTTAAGTGCGTGTACTGGGCTGATATTGTCTGAGCCTGCCAAAAGCCAAAGAGCAGTTTTTGTACATGTTATTTTAATCCTTGAATTTTTGAGACAGAAAGAGGGCTTTGTCAATGGCTGCAGTTTTTTGGAAACGATTCCTATGGAAACCACTTACGTTATACTAAGGCATGCACTAAAACCATGCACTTTTATGAAATATAACACTTTCCAGTAGTTCAAGGCTTCTTTCTGCAAAAGCAGCCATTTTATCATTTATTTCTAAAGTCTTCAAAACACTGTAACCTTGTCCATAAATGGTGAAGCTCCTTCATTACATAGAAGAATGGTACAGTGCAGTACACCATTATTCATTCAGCATCCATTAGCAATACGGCCTATCCTGTGGAGGCCTGTGTGCGAGCAGGAGCCAATCCCAGCTGACACTGTGTGAGAGCTGGGCTACAGCACCATATTATATAAATTCATATTTTAAAGTGTCTTATAACTGTGCCCAGGACCATGTATAAATAGTGTAATATGAACCACACATTGTAGATTTATGTATCACATACACGGGCTGATGTTATAATGTGCATTCTTCTGGTCAACACTGTTTTTAAGACATTTTGAAGTGGTGCTAGTGATTTTTTTCTGTTTTATCTGTGTTGTTACAGTTTGGTGAATACTGGTTGAAGTGGTGAAGAGACAGATTAATTAATACCCTGATCATGCTCCTAACCGATGCATTGATTGATGTACAGTATTGATTAAACAAAAACGTTTAGCAGGCTGACATTATTTAGTAGACTGAAACTCATCTCCTGTTAAACTGTATATTACAAAACAACATTTTGCAGCCGTGGAAAGGTATTGACATGTAATTTGACTTGTAGCTCAAGTTTATTTTTACAATTTGTCTCTCATATTACCTAGTGTAAAGGGTGACGTGACAAACACAGCAAAAAGAGAAATTATCTCAGCAGTCCACAGTGACAACACACACTCCTCAGTTAACAGTCAGAACCACCACCCCAGAACATTCCATTACAAGGGTAAGGATTATTCTTCATTATTTAAAAAAAAGAAAATTATCATTTTATATTTATAGTAGAATTAACTGAAAGTACTGAAAGGGCATCTTAAAAATTACATTATATCAGCTCAGCCACTTGATTAAACTTCAAATATCAGTGCCTCTGCATTGCAGCTTCAATAAATTACACTGTGCAAGTTGTGTCTGAATGATTTGAAGTGTGCATTTCTTTTGCAACACTCTGCTTGTATTTAGATTTGATGATATTAGATGGCACAAGGCACCGTTTGATGTTTTTGTGTTGCGACCTACGAAAAAGGAGCTTAGTTTCTTTTTCTTTTGAGCTTTTGGGCTCATTTAAACTTCTGTATTGTCTGCTGCTTTGTAGTGTTCTTTCTGTATTTTTGTTAGTGCCTTCATCTTCTTCAGGTCAACTTGGGAGAGTCAGACAACACTGCACATTGTACTTTAATATATCTGCTGTGCAGTGTGTGGCAAAGTTTGAGAAGTCTTGCATGCAGTATCTAGTTCATAAGAGGTTGCATGAATTGAAGATGTACCCTTAAAATTAAAAAAGTGAGCAAATACTTAAATAAAATCACAGCCTGAATCACAAATGCAGCAATTGAGAGAGGCCGGAGATTTGCCACACTTTCCTAAATGAAACCCTTGTGTTACTTTTCAGCACTAGAAGTGGAGTTAGAAAGTGCTGCAACCACAGGCTCCATTTTTGTATTCACCACAGCCCATTGATTCTTCTCAGCACATTTACCCTGAGAGCCACTGAGAAGGAGAGGTTCAGCTCAATTGAGTGTCAAGTCCATTTTTATTTGTGTTTGTTGTCACAAACCTATCTTGGTCCTGTTGTTTTCCAGATTTTTCTGTGAACTGTCATTATCCACCCAAACTCCAGCTGTCCCCGAGACTTTCCCTCTGGCTCTGCCCTACACCCCACTAACCTGTTTTTGAATTTAGCTTTTTGCATCTCACATGGATACGTTTCTTTTTATAAAACATGTTATTATCAATACTATGATTGCTCCTCTTACTGCTACATTGAAGTGGAACATTTTGCCTTGTATCTGGTACCCCCCACATAACCAGACTTAAGCTCTTTGATTTGGTTTCATCCATAAATATTACATCTTACAGCAAGACCATCTAAACTAGAGTGAATTTCTGAAGCAATTTCCCTGTGGCAGGCAAGACATCTTCCGCTAGGTCTTGGTTTAATAGTGTCACTCAGGAATAAAGCACTCTTGAGGTGGATCTGCAGAGATTAATGTCCTCGTTAATGGCTCTAGCATGGCTTATGTGCTCCAGTTCAGTGATGAGATTTCTCTGTGAATATCTCAGTATGTACCTGTCATCTGCATCTCATCAGTTCTTCCAGATTCAGCAACCATGCCCTGCTCACTGTGAGAAAGGTGCACCAGATTTTTAATTTGTCTCAACAGTAAGGGAGGAGATTAATTACAGTACAACCACTCTCATGATAAACTTCTCTGTGTATGCAAGTAAATAAAAAAATTACGATTGCACCCCACCAATTTCAGCAAAGTCATACTGCTCTGAGGTACAGCATGACAAGTTTTAGTGTGTAATCAAAATTAAAGTGTATTCAACAAGTTTGGGTAGATTTAAATGTGGGGCATACTGTAATAAAACAAATGAAAGTTCATTTTCACACAAAATAACAGTTTATTATCCAGATAAGAAGGAATCTATGTGAAGAAAATGTCAAGAGGCAGGCAGCTGTGCATAATTATGTCACAAAACTGGCTCTACAGATTAACAGATGACAAGCAATACAAACACAAAGTATGAACAATAATCCATGATTAATCCACTTTTATCTAAAAATGTCATCAGCTTCAGAAAAATCATTACTTAATTTATTTTTATTTATGCAGATATAATAATAATCACCTTTATTTGGCTAAGTATGTTACACACAAGGAATTTGTTTCCGGTACAGGACAGAGGCAGCCATCTGCGGCGCCAACTCAAACGATGGCTCTAACCATTGGGGGCAACTTGGGGGTTCAGTGTCTTGCCCAAGGACACTTCAACATGTGGACTAGAGGCACCGAGATTTGAACCCCCAACCCTCCGGTTTGGAGACGACTGCTCTACCCACTGAACCAAAAATAAATAAGGTCACCATTACCAGGATTGGTAAATCTGTCTAAATGCCCAATTATACAAAGAGAGACAGTAGTACAACAGTAGTCTCTGGTCACCGTATGAGTCTCCTTTTCCATGTAATTGTCAGGTTTGCCCGGCTGTCTGGTATCCATCCTTGGGGGGGGGTCCTGTCAGGTTTGCCCGGCTGCACCTTCCTCTCTTCTCTTTTTCTCTCGCCCTAGTCAGCTCCCTCACACTGATTATTTGATTAGACACACCTGCCCTGATTTTCTGACACTCTTCAGCTGCGCCTCCTTTGTCTCACTCCTTATTTATATTCGGCTTACCCATCACTCCCTTGCTAGTTCTTTCTCTGTCGTCAGCTCTCCCTTAGATTAGAACTTTGCTTATTCTCGTTGTTCTTCGTATGTTGTGTGTTCCTAGTAGTAATGTGCAGATGAAGCTTCATGAAGCAATGAAGCCTTTCATCCAATTGGTTCACTCCAGCGCAAAGCTTCTTGAAGCTTCATTTGCTCTAGTAGGACATTTACTGGATGCAACAATATCAGTTGGCATGAATTTGAAGTGTGTGGCATTTTGCAGAAAGCCTGTGAATAAAACTGTCAGCAAAATAACGAAGTATGCAAAACATGTATATTGTAGTGATGGCAGTATGCTGTGTGTGTGTGTGTGTGTGTGTGTGTGTGTGTGTGTACATAT
>NW_018127885.1:2347640-2350355 GCF_001952655.1 Monopterus albus
TGACCCCTCACGGCAGTTCGTGGTAGAGGTGGACGCGTGCGACACTGGGGCGGGAGGGGTCCTTTTGCAGCGGTCAGGGGAAGACCACGCCCTTCATCCCTGTGCCTACTATTCCCAACGGTTGACCCCGGCCGAACGCAATTATGATGTGGGGAACAAGGAGCTTTTGGCCGTTAAACTGTTTTCATATGGCTGCTACAAAGAGTAGGGAGCTTGTTAATGCTAGGACTTAGACATGTTTGAGAGTAACTCTGGGAATGCAGAAGTTGCTCTTAAAGGAATTGTTCCCAACATTTGGGAAATACGCTCATTTGCTGTTTTGCCGAGAGTTTAAACTGGAGAAGATCGATACCACTCATGTCTGTGCACCGTGTGTGACGCTTCAGCCAGAGGCTGGTTAGCTTAGCTAGAAGGCTGGAAGCAGGGCGAATCTTGGTCACTGGTACTGAAGTAACAAGTACTAGTACCTCTAAAGCTCACTAATTACCTTTGTCTTGTTTGTTTATTTAAAAAACAAAAAAACAAACCTAAGTGTAAAAGCAACAAGTTGCAGTTTTACAGTTGTGTGTCTGAGGGAGCAAGGCTGGCTGTTTACCCCTGTTTCCAGTCTTTATGCCCAGCTAAGCTAATTGTCTTTATGTTTACTGTCCACACAAGAGAGCGGTGTCTGTCTTCTTGTCTAATGCTCGGCGAGAAAGCCAATCATAGCATTTCCCACTGGCCTGCGGGGTTGTCGTCTGTGCTGTTGTTCTTGGCTGTCAGTTATTTTATATCAAAGAGAGGGCTCATTACCTTTTGTAGGATAATGTTAAATAGGGTAAACCTCACAACAAAGGACACTGTCCACATGCCGTTTCATAGTTGGTTGACATTTATTCAGATGAAATTTCTTCCACACGTGCAGTTTGTTCTGTTTTATTATATGCACATGAATGGCATAGTAATGACATGCTTGCCTTTAGTCACAGAGAGACTTCACACTTGCCTTTCTAGAAAAATGGAAGTCTGCATCATGACGGCTTTCTAAAAAAGGGGGCACTTGCAGATCAGATAAGCAATTTATAAATGTGTGAGAACGAGATGCAAGATCTACTCTTCCCCCTTTCTATATAATCACCCTTCCCCTCTGTGAAAGCAGAACTGATCATACTTATGAATGAGTTAAAAGGTTGGTGTTGATTTCACAGATCGTTTCTATGGCTGCCAAGTAGATGCTTCAAGGCTGTTGGTGGGCGTAGGTCTCTTAGAGTTTGTGAACAAAAAGCTGGTGAATCCCTGATTGCTTATCTTTTGACATGGCCTGCTTTCAAGCCGCTTCCTTGCGGTGAACTTTTATTGAGCGACGGGAACCCCTGGTGATTCCTCATCTCTTATCACCGTGTAGTTATGTACATAGGCAGAGCTGCAAGGCAGTAGAGTTGTACCGGTTGTTACATTATCGCTGCATCTTTGTTATAATGTGTCGTCTTCCTTTGAGCAGATTTCTGGAGGAAAAGGATGAATTTAAGTTTCCTCTCCCTCGATTTGTTTCTTGTTGGAATTTTTCAGATCATAGGAAGAATGTGTTTATTTTTTATTTTTTTTGTTCCAACAATTATGTTTGTGATTGTGGAGAAAAGAGCGCGAACTTGTCAACAGTCTTGGGTAAATATGTGCTGAGACGTAAATGGGTATAGTTTGGCTTAAAAATAGATGGACGTTTTGGCGGGGGGTTGGGTGCTTTTTGCCTCCTTGTCTAGAGGCCGATGAGAAGTTTGAAACCAAGTTGTCTTATCACAGGAGAATTCTTCTTCACATTGAGCAGTGCTGCAGAGTGGGATTCACACCTAAAAATGGCACATAGTTGATGTTTAACCAGTGACTCTCAAATCTCTCTGGTGTAGTAGTGCCAACTGTGTAACTGCAACAGCTTGGGGTTTTGTGTTAAGCCTTTGACAGTAGCCATAAATTAGAAGTCCTTAAACAAGTCAGAAAAAATGGAAATTTGAACTTTTTCTACACTGAAAACGGAGCCAACTTCTTCTGCTCATATCATATGAATGAAAGCTCCAGATCATGCACTGACACTGTTCCAAAGAGAGACTGCAATATATTTGCATTCCTGGCTTGGAATTGAAATTCAGTCAAAATGTTATCGGAAAAATATCAAATGATATAAATTGTTCATAGCCTTTGTTATTACTCTGGACATTCTTAAATATACTTGTTCAATATCTGTGATTGGCTTGTGTGCTCCCTGTAGCGTAAACATTTCAGCAACTGTTCTGAGTATCCCTTGTATTTCCCTGTGTTTTGGGGTTCTTTCCCCATTGTTGGACTCTGCTTGGTTTTTGCCTTTTGTTATTTCCCCTTTGGGCTCAGACTGATTTCATGTTTTTGATCTGGACTTCAACTCTGACTTTGTTTATGGTTCTCCCTACTGTGATTTGTTGCCTGCATCGCAGTAAGCCCGGTCTATTAGTCTTGGTAATTAACTGCTGCACTTTACCTGCCATCCTGCCTGTTTGTGTGTCAGCGTTTGAGTCCGTTCACCTCTGTTTGCCACTTCTTTAAAGAAACATGACACCATTTAGTGCCTCTATAACCATCAGAAATGTGCTCTTATACATAAACTTTACTATACATCAGATTATTTAGAGCAGCTTTTTTGTAAAAAAAAAAAAAAAAAAAAAAAAAAAATTTTTGTGTTTAAAAATTAAAAATTTTACATGTCCA
>NW_018127885.1:2350651-2370107 GCF_001952655.1 Monopterus albus
ACACAAAATTTTTAGAGACGTTTTTTTTTAAAAAAAAAAAAAAAAAAAAAAAAAAAAACATTTTCGTGGTTAAACATTAGAATATGTACATGTCAGCCATAGTACACTAAAAGTGTCATTATCCCACAACCACAAAGATTTTCTCTTTGCTGAGCTAATTCCAAATCTACATGAGCCAGGAGCTCACTGCTTGTGCATCAGCCATGCATGTGAAAAATAAAGGCTGCATTTTTTTAATTCAATAAATAAATAAATACACACATTGTATACTTACAAGTATACTTTAGAACATCATCAAACAAACAAATGCTACAGTTTGTTTGCAGGTTGTGTGTGTGTGTGTGTGTGTGTAAATTTGTGGCTTATTTTACAATATTACTAAATTTTACTTAAACTATCAAATTTTAACTGTTCTTGTCAAGTCTTCAATCACAGCAAGCAACACAGTTCACAAAATAATATAACACTTATACTAATATAAAATATATCAAGTGTCACAATAACTTGTGGATATTATATGGAGCTTTGACCCCAGTGTGGTTTCTGTTCAACACAGTAAACACAAAATTCATCTTTCACAAAACAATCAGTCAATCAAAAACATGCTGCACACGGACATTCGATACATAGTACTGTAGGCCATAACTATTTAAAAAGCTGTCCTGGTCAATAATGATAGGGCCTCATGTACTGTAGCATTCATTATTGTTAAGAAACAAAATCAGACCTTTTATTGCAAACAAAGTGCTTTGAATAACATTTCAGAGCAGTCATTTCAGTCAATAAATAATGATTAGCAGAACACCTTATGGCAACATTCCACATATAATAAAAATATAAAGATAAACCAAAATAGTTGCATCACATAGAAGTTAGCCACATGACACATGTCTATGAAACCTCCAATATGGAACACAACAGTGGCCAAACAGTTACAGCACAAGCCAAACAGCTGCATTGCCAACAAGACGATTCTACCAAAAATGGTCTTAAAGCTTTGACTGGCAGTGTGTGAGACATTCTGTGTGATTTACAGCATCAGTCAGGATTTTGTACATTCTGCCAAACAGCAATGTCAGGCATCAGTCTGCAGATTTTGTCAAAATATGATCAGTGGCAACTAAAATATGTGTTACAGATAATGTGTGGGATGAACAAACTAGTGCTGATACAACATTGAGCTCATCAGTGGAACAGATTTGTTCAACAAAAGAGCAAAGATTTCTTATGGAGCTTTAGCATTTCAAAGCAAATTCAATGAACACACTGTCATGTCTAGTTAAAGACTAGGCTCAGCTCTGATTAAAAGCACAGATGCTTTTTATGTAAATTCTTTGAGCCATTATATTTTTCTTAATACATAAGTGGCCTTGAGCCACTTTATGTGCTGTTGTCGTTAGCTCCCTCGTTGTCTGAATTGTGGCTGCCTGAGGCAATTTGCCTGTGAGACGATAGGAAAGTCAGTTGTATCATGCAAGTGTTATTTTCTAATTCGCTCTGTGTGTCTGAACTTCGACAACATCCTTTCAGACCCTGGTGACGATGAATAGTAAACAGACCATAAGTGATGGGATCTAGACAGGCGTTGAAGAGGCCAAAGATAAACAGCATATGAGTTAGTGAATGGGAGACCGTCTTCTCCATTTTTTCAGAGAACAACCAATACCACAGGCCTAGCAGGTAGTATGGGGTCCAGCAGATGATGAATGATGTCACAATGACAATGCTCATTTTAAGAGTTCTCATCCGAGCTTTCGGGATGTTGTTGTGGGAGCGACGGAGATGAACGTCTCTAGATACCACTGGAAGAGAAGAAAGCACCGTCTTTGTCATGCACAACTCCTTGTGTGGTGGTGCATCAGATTTAAAAAGAAAACATCAGACTTACGGTTACTCCGGGCCATGCGGCTGGATATCTCAACAAGTATCCGTGTGTAACAGAAGATCATGATGACCAAAGGCAGGAGGAAGAGGCACACAAAGGTGAACATGTTGTAGAGGATCTCCTGCCAGTGCTGGACAAAACTGCCATAGGTAGTGCACTGGGTGAAGTTCTCTGGGACAGTGATGGTCACATTGTGAAATATAAACATCTGTATGAAAGGAAGAATAGTTTTGCTTAGTGGTGACAATAAATCAGTTAAACAAAATGGAGACTTTTCATCCACTACTCTTCCATCCACCAGTCTGTGACCGGGACATTAGCTGAGGTGGTGGGAGTGTAGGTTTCCTGTCCCCCCAGAAAAGGAACTCTGCAGCAGGAGGTGTCGCAGTCAGAGTCCCTGTGACCTGAGGCTTCTGTCTCTGTCCCAGGAGTCAGGTCACCAGTTGCTGAGCTGTACAGCAGCTGAGCAACTTTAAACCAGGAACAGTGCATCTGCCCAGGTAAACATGGGTAAGTCCACTGAATGAGCAACACACTTCTGTTTTTCCTCTAGGGTGACTCATATGTTAGGAAATATCAAGCTCACACATTCTCAGGACATTAAATAATTTGAAGGTTTAAAGGATAAGACTGGTCATTTTCTATATTAAGAGATTTCAACAATCCCCATACAGATACTAAAAACCAACGATGATTTGCTTCTACGCATTGTGGTAGGTTGACTCTGAGCGGCCAGGAATGTAGGAGAGACTCGAAAAAGACATCAGGTTTTCTCAAATCAGTCATTTATTTTAAACAAGTGCCAGCAAAGCACACATGCCAAACAAAATCACTAAACAAACTAAATGGTTTGTTTGAATCATGCGTCAATGCACTGTTACTGTTCAGAACACAGTCTAAGAGCAAATAATAAGTAGTATGGAAGCCAGTCTGCTTTCTAGTGATACAATGCAGCCTTTGTTTTGAAACTTAAAATGACAAGAGTGTTTTATTTAGGATGTACTGAAAACACAGCAGCAGGAGCCACTAAAACTGAGTTGTGTTCTATTCTGACTCTTTACCATAAAATGAGAAACCTTCAAATATTTGTGTCACTGTCTTTCCTGTCACTTTTCCCAGGCAACTCAGTTTACACTCTCAGGATCTAAATCCAGACTGTGCCAGATGGATTTTGAAAAAGTCTAAATCAGGGCACATCACATATCACTGTTGTGTCATGAAATCTGGAATGTTTCTTGTTTCTGTACACAATATATTCACAATCCTGAATATAATGGCAATGCATGTGAGCGTTTCTGTACACAATGGTCCTGAATATAATGGCAATGCATGTGAGCACAGTGTGAATTAGCAAACAGCGGCAGAGGTTGAAATTTTAAATCCACAGACTAGTTGCAAAGATGTAGGTACAAAAGGTGATGTCTATAATGTATAATTGGTTTAATTTGGCAATTCAAAGTAAAAGGTTTTCAAGTAAATCTAAGTGTAGGAACTGCCAGCCTGTCCTGATGAACTGCTGCAAAGATCCAGATCAGTAGCTCAGACCACTCGTGGAAAATGTCTAGAGCTCTTCAAAATGCCCGAGCCTTACACTTACAAATGCACTTAAAAGGAACAGAATAATAATGTATTCAAAAATAAATAATAAAATAAAAATGCACAGTATGTTTCAAGGTCTTGTCCTTCCATTTAGTGTCCTTATTTTCTGTTCACAATGTGAAATGTGAGGCAATTTGACTCAAATAGACTGATAACTGTTATCCCACCGATTCTAAAGCCATTTACAAACTGTTATTTCTTACCATACTGACCATATTGGTTTTGTGTTTATTTGTTTGTTTTGTCCTATACTGAATATATGTGTGTCAGTTGAACTTTTTATTACCTTTCATGTTTTTGGTTTGTGAGTCATCTCTCTCAATTTCTTATTTTACAAAGGGCCTCTGCATTGGGAAACCACAGGCTATCATTCTATATAGCCTGTTTTATTTTTGTTTTTGGAAATTTGCTATATATGAGAAGAGTTTTCTTGCTGAGAATTATATACCAAAAAATCAAAATGTGTTGTCTCACCTGAGGGAGTGAGAGAATCACACTCATCGTCCAGGCCACAGTCAACATGATTTTGCTCTTCCTTTTGGCTTCACTGATGCCCAAAGGATTGAGGATGGCAGACTGTCTATCCAAACTAATGACCACCGTGACAAAAGCGCAGGAGTACATCGCCACCAGTTTCAGGAACATCAGCAACCTGCAGGCGACGTCTCCCGCCTGCCACTGCACCGTGATGTTCCACACTGCGTCCACGGGCATCACAATAAAGGTCACCAACAAGTCTGCCACAGTCAGGTTCATTATGAGGATCCTGACGTGTGACTTGCGCTTGCCACCGTTGCTGGCAGCCCACAGCACAACCAAGTTGCATACAGCTGACACTGCGCACAGAGTGAAGGTGATGATGACTCTGATTTTGGCCGCGGTGGAGAAAGTGGGAAGCTGGGGTGTGTCTCCATCAGCGCTTTTATTGCACATTGGGGTGTGCCCCTGGCAGCTGCCATTCACTTTGTGATCCGTCAGCTGGTGGAACATAATGAACACCGGAGTTTGACTGACAGCACCACAAATAAAAGCAAGCAGGCGACAATTCCGGCCACTGCTAGACTCTTTCCTTGTCTCCAACTGGATTGTAAACTGTGAAAATTAAGAAGAACAAAGCAAAACAAAATATCTGTCGAATTTCTTAATGCTCGACTGGATTTGTGGAGCAGATGTTTGCATTACAGGCTACAGCCTACATCCTTTATACTCCTCTGTAGGAATTATATGCATTAATAAATGTACCACCGCGTGTAAAGCTTCTATTTGGTATCCAGGAGCGTGCAAAGTGATCGTCACAGTGTGACAGTCATGGCACTAACGTTAAATTACAAACGGGAAAAAAGAATAGGAAGTGTGAGAAACCAGAAAACAGCACAGGTAGAAAAAATACCAGCAATAATAGCATAACAGTGTAGTAATTTGCTGAACTTCTAACCATTATTCTCTTTTAATTTTTTCATCTTTTTTTACATTTTTGCTTTTCCACATTCACTGTTTTCACTAATTAAATGTACTTTGCCCACAATAGTTACAAAGGAAAAAGAGAAGAAGAAGGTAATCGGGCTTAAACCAGTTTCCGACCGAAGATGAAACATCTTACCTGTACAGTAGCTGCAGAGCTGTGGACGCTATAGTGGGAATCTCAGTGAGCATGTTTCCAGTGAGGTCACTGCGGCTCTTGCTTCAGTCCGCTTCATTCCTCCGCCCTGTTGCGCTCTGACGCACATAAGAGAACATTCCCATAAACACTAATAAAATGTAAGTATTTGTTATTCGCTGGAGGCAGTTTCAAGTAGCGCTCAATCACTTACTCAGTTACTTTTTTGCTTCTATGACTCGATCATTTGCAGCAAAATATTCCTCAAACACTAGGATGATAAGAAACTTCATATTTAACTCGTTACTGATAATGTCAGACTCTGAATCCTGGTCATGCTTTCTGATAGCCTGCAGTATTTTAAAGATGTTTGACAGGTTCATCATGTGTCAGCTGATTTAAGGACAACTGATTTATTGCTAATTTAATTGGGATTATACTCCACTAGTGAACTCCAGCGACACCTGTCCTGTAAAGGGTCCCTGTGCTGATCTGCTTGTGCATTTGCACCGTGTTATTAGAATTGGGTGTAAGGGTAGGGGATGTCCTGTCATACATACATTATAAAGCCCCTGGAGGCAACTTTGTGATTTGTGATCCTGGGCTTTAAAAATGTATTAAACATCACTTAACTAAATAGATGTGTCAGAAAGCAGGTGTACTGCATATACTGTAAACACCCCACATTCGCGATTCAAATGTAGAATGACATTAAAAGTAGGGTTGACAATTCATTTCAGAAGCATTTTTGTTACAGTTCTTGAACTTCTCTCTTCATCCTGATGGCAATGAATATTAAGCGCACAGACAACATAAAGAAAAAAATCCATCGTCTGTGGCAGCAGCAGGGTTGAAAAAAGCCTGACCAGTAAGTTTACTTGGTCTGAACAAAACCTTTGAATGGCCTACCTGCCACTCTGCCCTTGCACTCATCACATGAGCCAAGAGTCTCCCACAAGGCCAGGCAGGCAGACATGTTATTGGTTTGTTTTTACAGCTAAAGCTAGCGAGCAATGGCAGAGAAGGTACCCACAGCAGCTTTTGTTTGCAAATGGGAAATCATATTCGAGGATGTTAGAACCAAAAGGAAGTTTGATGCTGCAAGAAGTAAAAGCAGAATTAACATCGGTGTGGCTTTTGAACAATGGTGACAATTGAGAAAACGAAGAGGAGCTGAAAAGTGAAGTGGTGGACACTGTGGGCTTATGTGCATTGGTTATTAGATTAACAGCTGAGACCATACTGATCTCCTGGGGTTGCTGTTTCTCATTATCTTGAAGCAGTGGAAGTGTTCATCAGTGATGACACATTGTACTGGGTCATTTATTTCAGCTGCAGTAAACACACATCTTGAAATGAGAAACTTATTTTTAGTCCTCAGGGTGTTTTCAGGCAGTGTAAACAATCATGTTTGTGCCTGGATCACTGTGGTCACATAATGCAGTAGTTTTGAAGAGGTTTGATGGTTGTTTATATGAAAGAAGAGTGGTGAAGTGTGTCAGCCATACACGCAAACAGCAAGACAGGGTCAGAGAAGGAGCCAGAAAAGGGAGAACACTTTTAGATTTTCATCTCAGTGGATCAGTAAAAGTGCTAGGACCACCCTGTCTGCTAGAAATTACACTTATATAGCTCTGATTTCTCAGTTATGTTTCAAGGGAGCTCTCATTTCTTTAAGGCTCATGTTCGATGGCAGTGTTTTTACACCGAGTTATAGGGAAGTGGTTTGGTTTGAAAGTTGAGACAGTTGATTGAGGGTCACACCCTGATCCCAGCATGCAGTTTTGGTTCGCACAGCAAAGGCACTTTGGTTAAGAGTTGGAAAAGACAGTAGTTTTGGTTGAATGTTAAAAAGTGTCTGGTTCTGTCTCCTGTTTTAAGCCACTTTTGACATTTGGTTTCTTGCTGAGAGTTAGAGAAGATTGATGCTACTCTCATAACTTATCAGAACCTGAGGTCTGATGTTGAGAAAGACATGTCACCCATAGGTGTGAGAAGGGGATTGCTTTTTATGCACACATACAAATGTATATAGGAAAGGAATAGGATTAGCCTGTTGAAGATGGAGCCAGTAGCATTACAAATATTACAGTAAGTGTGTGTTAGGTTTGCTCGCACACGGGAAGTGAGTGAGCAAAAAAAAAGAATGGCGGACCCAGGTAGCTTATTTTGTACAGTGCATCGAAATGGCAAGACACAAACAGGCGAAGAAAAACTGAGTAACTGGGTGTCGACCAGCAGCAGCAACCGTGGAGTGATGGGATGGATGGGGTAGGCCGAGCTGCGTTGCTGGGGTCACTCCTGAGCTGGTCGGTGGCAGACAGAGGTTACTGAGGAGATAAGAAGACAGGAGTTTTGTACTGATGGCAACTGGTGACCGCGCATCGACCTGTCTGGTGGAGACTGGAAGGGTTGAGTAGATCCAAGGTCCGGAGGTAGTACTGTAGTCCGTGGTGGAAAGGAACAGCCTGGGAACAGAGTGGCAACGGGAGAGTACGACAGCAGACGAGGAGTACTGGAATTCAGACAATACACAAAAATACTGTTGTGGAAGCCTGTGAACAAGATCAAACTGGCAAGGGAGTGATAGGTGAGCAGGGTTTAAATAAGGGCAGAACTAATGAGGTGCAGCTGGTGACAATCAAGGGATGTGCAGCAGGTGTGCCAGGTGGTGCAATCATGGGCCGAAGACGAGAAACAACAGTGAGGGAGGTGAGAGAGACCGGTGCAGCCGGGCAAACCTGACAGTGTGATACCATGTTCACAAGAATGGGACAAATGGACAGACAGACAGACAGACAAGCTGAAAACCTCCTGTCACCAGCACAGAAGCATAAAAATGAAAATATATGTGTTTTTAATGGCATCCAGTATATTCATAAAATGTGACAACTAATTTGATTCAACTGCAACATGCTACATAAAAACTAACATGAGGGTTTTACACATTACATTAGTTTATATATGTTAATAATAAAACATAACAAAGTTTAACCACCCAGAAAACAGGTGCTTTGTCCTTAAGCTGGATGAAAGTGTTCTGGTCCAGAGGAAGGGGGAGGACAGGGTGGATGGACACGTGTGCTTGTGTGTCTCCATCACACACAGCTCACTGCACATATTTTTTTATTTTCAAATTTTGTCATAATCAGTTTTGTGAGAGAAGAGCTGAAGAGAAGGATGACCCCAGGGGTTATCCATGCTTTGACCACTGTTGTTTCATATGCCTGTTTTTTCTCAGTGTGTGATCCCATGCTGCTGTGGGGCATAAATTTTCTCCTGCTCCATCTCCTGTGTCACCATTTGGTCACACTGTCATGCCTCCCAAATGGTTTCAGGTCATGCATAATAAAACGCAATCCTGATAAGAGATGTCTTGGAATGTGCTTTTGGATCTTGCAGATCAAAGGTCTGGAGGAACCTGCATTTATGGAGAGGAAGCAAAGTGAAGAGCCTTGGTGGTTTAGCTTTGTGCTGAAAATTGGGTGTGTAGTACATGGTCTGTCGGCCTTGTTGGTCCTACACCTTTATGTAAAGAGATGAAAAGTTAGACCATGGAGGTGGGGGCGGCGGATGGGCGTGTAGCAACATCTGACTTTAATGCAGGAAGTCAGTGGTTGTGCCCCGTCACACACCGTGATCTGACATTTACTGTAAAAGTGTTTTGTTGCTCAGCCCCAAATCATAACTTAACTATAGTTTATTTTTCATCAGCACAGTTTTTCTCAAACATAACCATGTCATTTCCATAATAAAGGAAACTAGAATTTTATAGACACTGCTACTGGAGGTTTAAAAACTGTTTTCACTGAACTAATCCATGGGTTAGAAAGGGTTAAGCTGAGGCAGAGGTGTGAAGTCATGTGTTTCATTAAGAGATATAGCAAGTGGTTACACAATTAGCCTCTGCTCTTTGAGGGTGTTCTTAATGAATCCCAGAAGCAATGAGGATTCTGCTAAGGGAGCTAATCTCCCCTCAAATTAGAGGCATATATCTTATGTGATTTGTGTTAATGTGAACAGTTTTTTAATGTAGTTTAAATGCACAATATACACAGAGTTAGTAAAAATGCTGATGTCATTAATATACTGACTTTAATAAAGTTGCTTCATCTCAATTTCTATGCCTTTTCATATAGGCTCTAATTAGTTTATAGTGGTACAGTTACTGTGTCGATTGGGTTTTCACAGATCTAAATACCAAGCAGTTCACTTACAAAAAGTGCTTGGAAAAAGTTGTGAAGTTTTTAAAGGTTTCTCTAAATTACAGTTTTAGAGTAGCATGTATGTGGGGATGCAGAACCAGCC
This sequence comes from Monopterus albus, assembly GCF_001952655.1. Lineage (NCBI taxonomy): Eukaryota > Metazoa > Chordata > Actinopteri > Synbranchiformes > Synbranchidae > Monopterus > Monopterus albus. Next base: position 2,360,041 of record NW_018127885.1, read on the forward strand.
ATTTCCCACTGCGGTTACTCTCTGCTCTCACTTGTGTTTGTCTGTCATCTTCACAGTGCTGTGTGTGCAGTAATCAACTTGCCAGTATTCTTTACCATACTATGTGTGGCACCTTGGCTTTGGACAAATATTCTGACACTTGGGAAATGAGTCACATTTAAATCAATTCTTCCGTGCTTTGGTATGAGCCAAAAATTCTAATGTGTGCAAGTTGACAACCTCTGTTGTTACTAATCCCTTTCCATACAGATCATGCTACCAAACAACACCAAATCAAAACAACATGGACCATTGTCCAAATTGTAAATAATGGATGTCTGGGGCATCTGGGCAGATGGAGCAGGTTCACTAAGCGGAGGAGGGCTCAAAAAGCAGTGTTGTTTTAGACACAGCTGCCCTCCTGTGGATATTTTTAGAAATGACTTTGTGTGCTACCAGCAGCAAAAACTGAGCCTCTATGTTTCATAAGAGTTTATAGATACAGTATGTTGCATATACTCCTATACACTGCAGCACATATAGTACATGTACTGCATTAGAGTCCTATTCCCTGCCTCCGCTCCAACAACACCAGCCATGACACATTCCATCTGCAAAACAAAAATCTACATTCATTATGCATGCTATTCATTTTTCTTTCTGCTTGACTTTGATCACAGTGAAATCCATCATAATAACAAAATACTTTACAGTGCTCATGTGAGAAAAGACGCTGGCATACAGCCACGCTTTAATCTGTCATTCTCTACCCAATCCTTCAAAATATTTCATTATAGCTGCTCTTCTGAATGAATTCTAATAACCCTGTTAAGCATTTTCATTCACATTTTGGAACTGCTCATGATGAATGAACTAATGAATTATGCTGTTCTTCTCACTCAGAAGTGACTGATGATCCCAAATCTGTTTGACTTTGTCTGGATTTGACATCATTGATTGCATTCTGCTCACTGACTCAGAAAATTGGTTTTGGTGCACTGATAATATCATGAATTGGATAAGATTTGACAATGATGATGATGATCATGATGATGAAAAGAAATTTAGAAGCAAATGAGGTACTTCACTTAACTCCAGCATCAGCTTAAGGTGGGATTCCTTTAGGGTCACTGTTTAGTCATGTTTCACGATGAGTCCCTTAGCAAGAAGGTGCAGGGTTGAATTAGAGCTGTGTTGTATGGAGTACACAGTATATCTTCCTCCCTCTCTTTCCATTTTATGGGCTTCGTCTAGGTGCCTGTTTTGTCCTCCTACACCCCAAAGACAAGCAGCATATCATCTGAAGCCTATAACTTGTCAACAGGTGAGAACACAAGTGTGTTTATTTGCTTGTCTGTGTGTTTAGCAGCCAGTAATCAGTGTAAGGTGTTTCCCTGCCTTACACACAAGAACAGAAAAGTATTATGGAAAGGCCATTAGCTCAGATGAAACAGCCTGAAGAATATTATTCTATACTAAAGAATACTGTTCATCCTTTTGAGTTCCAGTACTACATAATATCTGAATGGATGTCCTGCTGGGTGAACCTGGAAGTAATGCTAAGAGAAATTCTTTGGAAATGAAATCAGTAGCATTCCTCACATTCACTACACATTCCCTGCACCTCCCCTCTCCTCAGCAGAATTTAGAGGAGGATGAATATCAGACAAAGGGGCTGTTCCCCAGCCCTGGACCCCTGCAGTAACATCCGCCTGCAGTCAGCCAAGAGTGTTGCATATACTGGGAGGACATGTAATGCACATGCTGTGCAAAGTATGTAAATTGGATATTTTGTAAAATAGCTTTTTTGAGTCAATCTATTGTGGAAGGGTTCATTCAGGCAAATAAATAAATGAATAACATTGTTCATATTCCTCACATTTTCAAAGATCATAGAAGCAAAGAATCATCAGGGAATCAGGTCTTTGATTGTTTGAATTGAAAATGAATGATTAAAAGGCTCAACTGTGGTAATTTCAACTGATAATGAATTGAAAACATTTCTACCAAAGTTAGAACGGTTTTTGTGACATGCATTTGTCAAGATTTTGCAACATTTGGCTCAAAATACAAAAAAAGCCAGGCTGTTTGTGTTGCTTATGTTGCCAGTCAATGCTCGCTGAATATTTGACTTTTAAATTCCTGATAAATATTAATTACGTTTTTTCCTTTGCTTGATTAGTCGTGAATGTATAATATAGAAATAGGATTGATTTAGAAGCGTTATTTAGGATGTGACACCAAGTTTTCCATGGCTTGTCCAGGAGTGTTTTTGTAAATCATCAGTCATTCGGAAGTCTTTGCTGGTTGGCAGGACTCCAGAACAATTGCCTAAGATTTTGCAAGTGAGATAAAATGTTAATTACTAAACTAGAGCTGCTCATAGCTGGGTCTTGTTACCTTTGGACAGAGCTAGTTCCTGTGTCTTGATGCTAAGCTGAGCTAACTGACTGATGGCTAGCTTCATATGTATTGAGTGGTATTGACCTTCTCAATAAGAAAGCAGTTTTTTCCAAATGTTGATCTGTTCATTTAATTATATTTAAGAGTCTTCCATAGCAGGTATTAAAATGTGCATGGGGCTAAAATAAAAGACATAATATACCATCAAAAACCTGCCGGAATAATATCAGCTGAAACAGTCACTATGAGAGTATTGGTAGTATCCAGTTTTATGTGTGATTCTGTAAATGACCAGCTTTATCCAGTTATTTGCAGGCAGAGTCAGATGTAGGGTGCACCCAGCAAACCTCCCATCACCCATTACACAGTGATGAGTCACTAATCCCAATGCCTGATTTAATTTGCAGTCTCACATGCGAACAGCTGTTTCACTTCCCTTCCTCGTGAACCCCCCCCCATATGAGAGAAAACGTTTTCACAACTCAATTACCCATTTTACATTAGCTCAAAGCATCATCAGCTCTGCCTTCCAGGCATGACTACCCTGCGCTCATGCAGTATCGAGATATTAAAGACTCAAAAGAGCAAATTAACTATTAATCTGCTAATTACAGTCTTGCAGCTAGATGTTAAACCCAAAATACAAATTGGTTTTTTATCATTCAGTTATCCTCAATGGAGAAATGTTGCAAATTATAATCTTTTACAAATATTATGTAACATTATTTTGCTAACATGGTCTTTTTATGAGCTGTTCAGTACTGTATTGACATTATATACTATATCTATAGTAAAAGCAACATGCAGAGTTGACTGTCCATAAACATGTCATGTAAATGTTGCTTTTGTAGATTAGGAGTGGACCGCTTATGATTAAAGAGACTGACAAGGAGTCAGACGGTCTGATAGCTGCCTCTATTTATGACACGTCAGTAGTGCTGATTTTAATCTCAACATGCAGACCGATGAAGAACCTGGGCCCTGTAGGTGCTACTTTGGGGCTTGTTGTCCTTATAAGCCTATTACACACATCAGAGAGCACAAGACAGCTTGTCAAAATAAACCGCCACCTCACTACGTTTAGTGACAGTTAGAAGATAGATTGGAATTAAAGTAAAATCTGGCACAAGCATTTGTAGGACCCAGTCCTTGCTACCATGCTAACTCTGAGAGACGAGCCAGTCCAAGTAACTTCAAAACAGTGCTGATTTATTCAAAGGATCACAGGTAAAATTAACATTACACGCTCAGGCATCTTGCACCTCCAAATGCTCGCAGGCAGATGTAAGATGAAAGACCCTGAACCCACCAGGCCTATACATTATATCCCTTCGGTTGGGCTAGCCCCATACTACACAGAAACGTCAACCGAGATGTCTCTCTCTCACCAGCTCTGCAGCTGGTCATAGCAGTAGTCAAAACATGAAGCAAATCAATGTGTATGTGTCTGTTGATTAAGTGGTGTGTAGCTAAAAACATTCTCACAGACCTCTAGTAACATGTCGTGACTTAAACATAAGAACATATTATGGCTAAGGCTACAGTTATACACATCATAATAATAATATTAAACACCCTGTCTGCTGACAGTCATCAACTCTTCTCTCTAGTTATCCTTGACCAGATGTACCCTGTAGAAACTCATAAGCATGACTAAGCATTTAACAGTCTAACTAGACATCCTATCTCCACTAAACATTTCTAATACATAAAGTATCTATCCAATTTCTATCTGACTAAAAATATCTAACACATTCAAAAGGTATTCATGTTCAACAGGTTTTATATCATATACAAGTAAGCGCTGTTAAAGACCTGAGGTAGCAGAAAGATAAGGCATTAAAGATTCTCATGACGAAATAACAACTGCCACTGAAATTTGAACTTTATACTTTCACTGCTGGGGGTTGAAGTGTGTTTGCTATGTGTACACACCAGGGCCTTATTTGGAAAGCTGCTGAGCTGTAGAGCACTCCAGGGGGTCCTTAAGACCGTGTGGGGGAATTTGGCAAGGACAAAAGGGCATAAGCAAAGGGATAGTTGGCATTTTTCAACAGTTAACACATTTCTTATTAATCCGTTTTAACAAAAAGGCTCATTGAGCATCGCGGTTTGTTTTACAGTGTGCACATTCCAGACCCCCTGTGCAACTCCTTTATTAGGAAACTGAAAGTCATTGTCACGGTGACAATGCTCGTAATGTCACAAGGCGAGAGCCCAGGTGCGGGCCTGGCTCAGATGAAACTGCGGAAATTAGGCTCATGCTTTGTTATGAGAGTTTTTTTTCTATAGATGTGAGTGAGACAGCACCGCCCTACAAAACCAAAACCCTACATACTTGTTAAAAAATTGCCCCACAGAGAGACTGCACTCTCTCTCTCTCTCTCTCTGTGGGGCAGGTTAGCCCAAAACTGATTATTATTCTACTGAGAACTTAAACACAGCTTACTTTCTTGTGGGTTTTGTCTCTGAAGCCACAGAGAGACTACTTGCAGGCAGAACTGCCACATAAACAAATCATCAGATATTTGATGATGCCACTGTGTAGATGCTAAACTCAGAATAACTTTACAGACTATGTCTTATGCTAAATGTCCAAACTATTTTTGTTGTTGTGTGACTTTGACTCGGGGCATTCAGACAGGGTCCAGTGGTTTGGTTACTGTTTGACTGACGGTTTAGAGGTAAGAGACATAATACACAATGTGTTACTATAGAGCCAGATGCACTAATACCATCATCTTAGGGACTGATGCACTCCTGGATAAAATGGTCCTCTAGCTTGGAGTGGGTGAAAATGGCTTTTAGATGGTTCAAGGTACTCTGGTTTGAAATAGCAAACAAGTATTCAGACATGAGCTTGGTATTAGCGAGGTGCAGAAAGACAAACAACTCCCCAAAACATTGATCCTGTTGCTCCACGGCAGCTGGTCTCCAGCAGTGATCATTACATCTGGATGACTGAGGTGTGAAAACAGCTTCCTGTTGCGACAAACCATAGTTTTTGTTACAACTTACAGTCGGCTGGTTCAAAATGCAGTGTGAACAAAACCAGTGGCACAGGCCAGAGAGAGCATTATACTCACAAGAAGACTGGTGTCATGCCCTGTATATGAACGCTGTCCATACGGACGGACGGACAGATGTCCTGCCCATTTTGTGAACACAATGTGTCAGGAACATCTTAAGGAAATTTCTTTGGCTTTGGTACTACTGTCCACTCGGACTCAAGGATGAACTGATTAGATATTGGTGGGCAGGGATCAAAGGTCAAGGTCATTGACATCATATTTGTCCCATTCCTGTGAATTTGACTGCTTGGTGGAGGGAACCACAAAGCTGTAGTTCTAGTTTAAACACTGTTTCTGATCACAGCGTCTATTTTTCCAATGAATAATCCATTATAGTAATAATCAAAAACAACAATAATAATAATAATAATAATCTATTTTCCATTGGATAATGAAGGGCAGCTTGACGGGTCATGAAGCTCTACCCACTTCGAGCTGCTTTCAAGAACAAGATATTTAGTTAACTCCAATAACTTGGACGGTCCATTAATTGTAACTCAATAAAACTGCCTCACTTGTATAATGGGATGTGGGACCTTATTCAAACATTGATGTTTGAAGAAACAATAAAGGAAATTATTTAAATAAAATTTAACAAATTAGAGTGAACAGAAGCTTTTGTTTTCATACACACTGAATATCAGCTCTAACATCTCTAACAAGCTTTTATTTGGCGAGCTTTACACATCAGGGACAAACAGACGTTACAATTTTCCATAGACACGTGAAGGCACTTATAAATAAGTGCAGCATTGACAAATATAATTAGCATCAAAGTATTAATATCAAAAGTGTCCAAAAAGCATGCTTCAGTTCAAGAGCTATCACTTTAGATACTATTGAAAATGCTAATGCATTATAGTAATTAAATTTTAATGATTCCAAATGCATTTTCCTCATTCAGTGACATGAGAAGTGACAGCGCAGCCCATATCTTTCTTCACTGTAGCCATAGTCTTTTAATCTCAACCTGAGAGATGTGGTTATCTACGTGTTCATGTTTTTCTCTCTGGCTCTTATCGCTGCTCTATAAGTGTCCACGTCACTGTGAAATCATTTTTAGCTCCAATGAAGCAAAAGGCAGCTCTTGCAAGTGAAACATCTTTGTCAGGCTGGTGTTTAGTCTGGACCCCGTTGTGAACTAGCCCAGCGGGGTCAGAGACTGTGGCCAGGACCTGCAGGGGCCAGACTGCCCCAAGCTCACTTTGTTAACCTGTGCCTTGTTCCTGTCAGATTCCTCATACACAAGAATAGAAAGGAGGGGGAGCTGGCACCAGCTTACCTGCCATTTGCCCTATCATGCTGCTGCCTTAATAGCCTCGAGGATGGACATCCATCTTCCCGACACCAAATGATAGATGTAGAAAGGAGGAAAAAAAAAAGATGTTTCTCCCTCTTAATGTTGAGGGTCAGTGCAAGTTTACTGGAGCAGAGAGGAAACGATCTCCTGTAGACAGATAACAGAGCTAAGTATCTAGCAAGACTGGGAAACCTGAGTGGGTTTAATCAAGTACTTGGACATTTAGCAGCCTCAAGCCAGTTCATTACAGCACATTATGCATGCATATGTTAAGTGGACATTTCAGGTGCTTTAAAACTGCATAGTCCTAATTTCCAGTGTGCTACACTGTATACAACAGTCAATAGGATGTCACTGAACTATTATTTGCACCCAGAGGACAATAAACGTGTAATAACTGCTTCAGCAGTAACTATTTGTGAACACTGATATGACATCTTTTTTCAAGTTAATATGGTGAATTGCTTAGCTTATTCAGACTTCCAGCAGTTGTGAAGCAATATTGTAATTCACTTAAAGTTGTGTTTCTGGCCAACTCGAGCCCAACATTCACCTTTTTGAGCTGTAGCTTTGCTCTCTGCCAACTCATGAAGGAAATCACTGGAAAAATCAACACAACTGAAAATCTTAAATTTAACTGCACATTTTATGCTTTATTTATATTTTAATAAGATGTAATAAAGTTTTAGACAAACAGTACATTTTCAGTGCATGACATCTTTAGTGGATTTAACATAAATATAGAAAGCTGTTGTTTTTTTCTTTACAGCATTTAGACTTTAATAAATACAGGTATGTACATTTTATTTACATTTTATTTATTTACACTTTCCAGTCAGTTCTTCTTGCAACAGAAAAGTTTTGTGAGTGGTTTGAAGGCTTTTTTTTTTAGCCTGAAGACATGTGCTTCAGTGTACGCATCATAAGTAAATAGACATTTTATGCATGCATAGAATTTCTTCTAAGCTGAAGCCACAGCTGGTAGCAAATAAAAACAGCTCATACACATTGCATATGTTGTTGCATAAGTTACATGTCAAGTATCTTTATTATAAGAAATGTATTTTATGTAATTCCATCCCTCTTGTGTAGCTTGAAGTGCATCTAATCACCAGAAACACATGTCACATCGCATCGTCTCCATATCAGCTTAATGGATTTTTTCTTCTCTGGAGTCTTTCCACAATTTTTACCAAGAAGAATTTCCCATCTCTGTTGTGTCATTGTCTCTGTAGGTTTCATTGTTATCTCTGGCATAAGTATATGTGACACATCTAGTAATATTTCACTGGCTAACTATTATCCATCCAGCCAAATATACCTAATGTGAATTCACAGAAAACTCCTTCCTCTTCTTTCATGGTTTTGCTAAAACGAGTCTGTCCGTCTCCTGGTAAACACTGCAGACATGCTTTTCACTATGCCCTTGAACCCCAGAGGCCTCTTCATGGTCAGCTTGGCATCCTTCATCCTGTCCACCAGTCCGTGAAACACCATGAGCACGCTGTGGTAGTTCTCGGCTGCCGACACCTCATAGAAGTGGCAGTCTGTGTTGAGAGCCAGCAGCCGGCCCTCCTCACTCAGCACTGTCCGCCTGTGGGGCAAGTCTCTCTTGTTTCCCACATTGAAACTGGCTCTGTCGCAGATGCTGTAGACAAGGATGTAGGCATCTGCCCACTGGGCCTTCTTCTCTGAGAGAGATGCCTCCACAGATGAACACTGTGAAATCACACACTTAAGTTCATCCGCAGCAACTACCAGTGGTGGAAAGTTACTCAGTACATATGCTTTACTTAAGTAGAAATATGAGACATAAACATATGATCACCATCTAATCTAGGGTAGATAACATAATTAAAATTAACATCATCCAACATATAAAATGCTGCCTATGTTAACATTTCAGTAATAACAAAACAACATGACAATATACTCAATAAAAGAGACTTTCATGCCTTTTAATTAAGTCACATTTTAAATGAAGAAACTTTACTTGGATTGGAGTATTTTTACACTGTATTCCTTTCTGCTTTTACTTAATTTGAGCGGAATTAAATTATTCATCATTAATCATTAATAGCCAAAGTTATTGATAGTAAGTGTCAAAGTGTTTCCTCACCTCAGAATAAGGTGAATCCCAAATATTGAGAGTGATCTCCCTCCCGTCCACCATAAAAGTGTGACTGTAGATGGCCTCTACGAGACAAAACGTTAATTATAAGTTAGATAAAATTAAAGTCTGCATTTTCATATGCATATTAGTGAAGCACAGTGGACACTCACCGATATCTCCATACTCTCCGATGAATCTCCGCGTTAAGAGGCGCACAGTCAGCGCTGAAAAACAATACTGTTTAAAGACCTGTGTACAACAGCGACATTCACATAACTTCATTTCCTTCGTGTTTTACCTGACTTCCCGACGCTCTCTGTCCCCAGAACAACAATATTGACATTGTCCATGTTCAGTCAAATAGCTGCGCCAAGCCGCTCCATCCACTGTGCGTCGCCGCCGGCTGAGAGCGGGTGTTATAGCTCAGCCAGGTGGGCGGTGTTAACAAAATCACCCACAGTACAGCTGTAGTTCAAGGATATCTAACTCACATGGTCTCCCGCACGGGTCTGTGTGTGGCCCCAGGGAGAAAAACAAACAAATGGAAACAATGTCAAACTAGGAAATGGCTCACGAGCTGAGTACTACTGTGTGTGTGTTGTTTTTTTTTTACCTTGTTATATGTCAGACAATCCCTGTACTCTCCGTTCACTCCAAATCAGTTATGGAGTGGGAAATCGGATAATGAAAAAAAAACACTCCTTCAATTTTTCACTTTAAAATGCAAATCAAACTAGACAAATGCATTTCCTGAAGAAACTATCTGTGGATGCTGATTGCTGAAGAATTGACCTGAAAATGCTGAAATGGCTGAAATCCATAGCTTGGTGGTTAATGCCACTGACTTTAGTATGACTTCATTATGCCTTTTTCTGTGTTGTCATCTGCTGCTATATAGAAAATAAAATTAACTTCACCTTCAAGGGGGGGCAGGACACTAATATTGCCCTAATATTGCTGCAAATAAGATACAAAACACTGACACAGTGACATTCATATATCTTTCTCCCAGAGCTTCCAGTCCTACTGGGAGTGCTGATGTTAGGGTCCTTCATGTACACCAGAGGCCCTCGACTCCATCACTGGATGGACATGGTCAGCACTCCACAGGAGCCGGTGAAGCTGTGGCATGGATTGGGCAGATACATTTAAGCAACCAAACATGAACAGATCCACAAACACACATGTGCATGTACATACA
>NW_018127885.1:2370278-2370659 GCF_001952655.1 Monopterus albus
GTTATGGCATTCTCATAAGACAGACATTGAAAAATCGACTGTTTCCCCGTAACCCATCTGTGGGCAGAATGGTCTCCATCGTGCGAGTTGGTATGTTAGGTATTTTTAGTCAGATAGATATTGGTTAGGTACTTGTTGTATTAGAAATGTCTTTAGTGTAGACAGGATGTCCAGTTAGACTGTTTAAATGCTTACTCAGTTCCATGAGTTACTCCAGGTTGTTCATGTTCAAGGATAACTAGATAGAAAGTGGCTACTGTATGATATGTTCAGCCGTATTCTTAATCATAATATCTTCCTAGGCTTAATGTCCGGACATGTCCCTGAATGTCCTGTATGTTCTTAGATACACACCACATAATCAACACTCACACACATTGA
>NW_018127885.1:2373811-2377237 GCF_001952655.1 Monopterus albus
GTCAACCCCTGCCTGTGTCTGCTTGCTGAAATGTGATCTAAACCAGGTGTGAGTGTGTGTGTGCTTCTCAGGTGGCAGCTTGATCGATGAACACTGAACAACGAGTGGTCTGGGCTGCAGGCCCCCCTGTATGCTTGATGCTATTGTAGGACCTAGTGAGTATGTTAAACGGGCCAGGTGGTCATCTCAGGTTATAGGCACCCTATCTCTGCAAGATACCCCATGACAAAGGAGAATTTGGAATATGCTAAGTGGGTCTAGGTGAAGGTGCAAAACAGACCAACAGGTCTTTGTTAACATGTAAAATAGGCCGTCTGGTTACTTGAAGATACAGACATCCTGTCTCTACAGAATTTGTAGTATACAGTTCTAAAATTTCACTCAGTAAAATACAGCAGCCATCAATACAGTTTTAATATGTATAAGCAAGGAAAACAAAGGTATGAAAAGTAAATAAAGGAAACTAAAATTATGAAAAGTAACTAAAGCTTCTAAATGGGCAGGCCTAACAGCCTCTCCTCAGCTTGCCAGGGGATGCCTGTACCGTCCTCTCCTCCATACTCCTGAAAAAAAACAAATAAGACAAAATGGAATATTTAGAAATTCAGATGAAGTGGGAACCGATGACTACATAAAACCGTTAACAGCATTAGATAAACTGATATTTACTGCACACATGAAAGGTCTTACACTTCATCCTGCCCTCCATCACTTCCTCTCTCCTCACTCTGAAAGATAAATAGAAGACCAGAGGAGCTGTGCCTTAGTTAAAAAACTAAGGCACAGATGATTGGTTCATGACTACTGTATAAAATGTATTTAAAGCAAATAAAATCTACTATATAAAATGTAATTAAAGCAAATAAAATTATACTTACCCGTTCGAGATGTTAAGATGCCATTATGCACCCAACTCATCTCCTCTCCTCTTCTCTACCTGTTTCTTAATTCCTTTTTCTCATCTTTTCATGTTATTTTTATACGATTATCAAAATAGTTGTGAATGTATTGTAGGTGATCCAGAGTGCAGCCTGTATGTGAGCCGAAAAAGTGTGTGTGTTTCTGGGGTCAGATTGGGATTAATATGAGTTTTTTTTTGTAAATCAGAGATTAGCTAACAGACAATGTGGAAAATTATTTCGATGGCACATTTTATGTCTCACATTTATGGTTTGGGATTAAAGTTATAAACTGTACACTTACTTTGACCTGGAAAGAAAGATTGTGTTCTCGAGGGTTTTAGTTTTTGAGATATCCAAAGTAATCCGTTGGTAACTCACATTTTTTTTAGCGATCACAGTCGCGAGCCTTGCATATTGCTGAATACGTACAGTGGGTACGGAAAGTATTCAGACGCCCTTAAATTTTTCCCTCTTTTTTATATTGCAGCCATATGCTAAAATCATTTAAGTTCATTTAATTTCCTCATTAATGTACACACAGCACCCCATATTGACAGAACACAAAAACACAGAATTTTTGACATTTTTGCAGATTTATTAAAAAAGAAAAACTGAAATATCACATGGTCATAAGTATTCAGACCCTTTGCTCAGTATTTAGTAGAAGCACCCTTTTGAGCTAATACAGCCATGAGTCTTTTTGGGAATGATGCAACAAGTTTTTCACACCTGCATTTGGGGATCCTCTGCCATTCCTCCTTGCAGATCCTCTCCAGTTCTGTCAGGTTGGATGGTAAACATTGGTTGACATTTTCAGGTCTCTCCAGAGATGCTCAATTGGGTTTAAGTATTTTAGCATATGGCTGCAATATAACAAAGAGGGAAAAATTTAAGGGGGTCTGAATACTTTCCGTACCCACTGTAGCATAATTAAAAATCGCACCTGTCCTGTTAAATGCATCTGGTCATGTTCAGAGGATCGTCAGTGGATGTACGGGCAGCAAAATGGTTTTAATGTGTCTCCGGTTCCGTGAAATCGTCGAGTGAAATAAACTTGCAAACTAAACTTTAACGTTTAACGCTGAGCCCTTTGATCTTTCAGCCGTTGACGTCACATCCATGATGACGTCAGTACTCCTCCGTTCTTTTCTCCGTTCCGGACAAAAGACACAGTCTGTTCTGTGTAAAACTGCCTTCTAAAATTCTGAATAATCACACATACACATATATATATATACACCACATACACATCCCATGCATACAGCTAAAGCGAGATGTGTGAGGTTGATCATGAAAAATAGTTATCACCTCGGCCCGGTTTTTCAAAAGGTTTAATCCGGATAAAATTGATCCGGATTCAGTAATCCTTTTTTTGCGATCCGTGATCACGTAATCCAGCTTACTTCTTGAGCCAGTTTTTCAAAGCAACATCGGATTGGATCAATCTGATCCGGATAGGAACTTTTCAGGATCACCAAATCTGGATAACCAGTGCTCAAACAGGATAGGAAATCACAATGTAGAACTATAGATATGTAAAGAGCAACAAGTAGAATAGCCAGTGTGGGGTCAATATACGTTTATTATTATTTGAAATGAAAACACACACATTTAAAAGAAACTAAACACAAGAAAAACCCCACCCCATCCTCTTCCAGCAGTCCGCTCATCTGAGACCTACAACACAAACACTGTACATCGAGGATATTTATAACAAGTTTCAAATATAGATGTATTGAATTAAGAAAAGTGACCTAATGTCAAATACGCCACACTAATTTCAGACTTCCTCATCTGATGTGGAGAGAACAGCTTGTCTGAGCGTAGCCTTTAGGAGGCGGATCTCAAGTCTGGCCTTGGTTTGCTGCAGTTTGGTCAGAGTCAGTTGTTCCTCTGCCAGATGAAGCTGTGCTTCTGCCCTTTCAGTCTCTTTTTGCAGAAGTGCCTTGTAATCATCATCTTTGTTTGATGAAGGCCTCTTCAAGCCTTTGCTCTGAGATCCTGTGGCAACTACCACTGGCTCAACCAATGAGGATCCAGCTTCTTCCTCAGGAACAGAGCTGAGATTCAATATAAATACGCTCTCTGGATCAGCCTCAGGAGGAACTGGCAGATTCACCTCCTCCTCCTCAATCCAAGGCTCGCCATCCCCTACAACACCTTGAATACCATGAAGAGCTTGCGACTTCTCACCTCCAATGATGTCGAGGACCACATCTGTGTAATCCCCCCTCTTAAATGGCTTGTTGCCTGTTTGTGGGTTTTTGGCTTCAGCATGGTCCTTTGTTGCCCTGGCCTTAAGATTCTTCCACCGCAATTTGATTTGGTCTGTGGTCCTCCTCTGGCCAGACCCTATGGCATTCACATTGTCTGTGATTAAAATCCAAACATCATTTTTCTTTTTGTTGGCATCCTTAGCAGAAGTAAAACTTCCCACTATTGTTCCATAATGGCACCGAACACCCTCTAGTAGTGCATTGGTTTCAGCAGCAGTGAAGTTACAGCTTCTTGAGTCCATGGTTCC
>NW_018127885.1:2378975-2457384 GCF_001952655.1 Monopterus albus
TGCCACCAAAGGAGGGGTTGACAATCTTGACAAGCTGCTATCCTGCTACAGCTGCCAAAGAAGAACTTTCCGGTGGCCACTTGAGATTTTATTCAACATCCTAGATGTTTCCATTTTCAAAGTTCAAACACAGTGTACCAGAGGCACGAGAGTCAGAATATTTTCTAAGTCCCAGGCAGAGACCCTCTGCCCCTCTCTCTGTCCGGGCAGAGAGCTACAAACACGGCCACGCTGTACTGCACCTCCCCCACATGGATCCACACTCACCTACGGGGGAGGGGGGGTGAAGCAGGTGAAGGAAGCAACAAAAATACAACAGGAACACAATATAATGCAATGAGCATGTAAACAGTACAGATGGAATTATATGAGGTAGATCCTGAGTCAGCTGTTTAGGAGTCTGATGGCAGTGTTAGGGACACATGGGAGGGTGAGCGAGTGAAAAATAAGAGAACGGACCCAGATGGGCAAGCAAATGGTGCTATACAGACTATTTACAGTGCAGTGAGAAGAAAAGCTAAACAGGAATATGGGGATGACAAACCGGGTGTCGATCAGTTACAGAAACAGTCCAATGAAGTATTGATGCGATCGGCCTAGATGCGCACGCTGGGGTCACTCCTGAGCTGGCCGGTAGGGGTGGGACACTTGTGATGAGACAGAGTAGAAAACAGGCGGTGAGCAGATGGTATCTGGTGACTGTGTATGACCTGGCTGGTGGAAGCTGGAAGGGTGGTGATGAGCAATGGTCCAGAGGTAACTGTCCATGGAGGAGATCAAAGAGGAAACAGAGTGGGCAGACGAAAAGAGATAAAGCAAAAACTGAATATACGAACATCTAAAGGTGAAGAGAAGAAGGCGCTGGTTGTCAGCCTGAGAGCAATGACGAACTGGCAACAGAGTGGTAAGTGAACTGGGTATAAGTAGGGTGAGGGACTAAGTGAATGCAGCTGGTGTAAATCAAGGAATCAGTAGCACACACACACACACATACATGTTTTTATGCCTTTGTGTGGCCCACGTTCTGTGACTTCTTTGTGAGGGCCACCACTTCTACTATAACTACAATGGTGCAAAACACAAATCTATCATGAGGTGGCAATAGAGAATCAAAATGTCACTTCAGAATTCAGCAAACTCGAAATGAAAAAAAAATCTTTTTCTTCTACACGTGTGAGAACCGGAGCCTCTTGCCTAGCAGATTTGGTGAACTGGACCTTCTGTCACAAAGCACCAAAATAATACATGTTATATCACCAAATTTTAGCACATCTTTCATAACTGTCCCATCTTACTTTCCTGGTTAACCCAAACCACAGCATTACAGAGATGGAAGCATGTGGTTTTTAATTTTGCCAATGTAAAGTGTATTTAACCCTGGGGACAGAATAAAGCAGAGTGTGCCTGGTTCTCCATGGGTGAAGCACAGTGCAACCACAATTCACAAGTAGTTCTGTCTGTGGGGCATTGGACTAGCAGCTTGGGGATATAATAGTTAAGGTATTTCTTGTTTGGTGAATTAAAACGAGTGGTTGGATTGGGTTACTCTCAACGGTAGAGCGCACAGAATTTCTGTGGGGGAGCTTCTCTATCGGATCTGCCACTCGGGCGCTGTGCCATTCACTGAACTTGTAAATACATGTGTATATTTTTTTTCCATCATATCACAAAACATACTGGAACAGTGGAAGGATTGTAAATACGGTACTTTACCAGAAATAATCAGATCTGACAACGGCTCACACTTCTCCAGTGAGGACTTGGAAGAAGTAGAAAAAATGTTTGGGATCAAACATATGTTTGGAGCAGTTTACCATCCAGCTTCGCAGGGACTGGTAGAGAGAGCTAACCGTTCCATCAAAGAGGGATTGGCAAAAGTCTGCGCAGACACCAAATTAACCTGGGTAGCAGCTCTATGATCTATCCTGTATTTGCTGACTATCATTTGCCCTGAATCTTCCTTAGGTAGTACAATCTAATATAATAATTCTTGGTTCTTAAGCCTTTGCTGTTTTAAAGAGGTTCTGTTTCAGCTTTATGGCCATTTCAGAGACTGTAGATTGTAGTGTTGCTGAACAATATAAGCTTCATAAAGCCAGGTTTAACTGGCGGACTGTTGTATAAACTGCATTACTTTTAGTTAGTTGATTGTATCTAATAAGTATTAACTATTGATTTTAGTAAGTATTGACTAATGACTCTAGACCAAAGTCAGATAGCTGTCTGTGTATTAATCGGTTTGTTAGTAGCAGGTTGTAAACATCAGCTGTGGCAATATTTGTTTTTGTTTTGTTGTGCATTTCTGTGTACACACAGTCTCCCTGATCAACTTCAGTCCAGAGTCATTTAATTTAAGAATCTTTCGCTACTGCAATGAAATCCCCATCCACAAGGAGGGAGTAGATTTCAACAAATGTTTTCTACACCAGATGGTTTTGTTTTGCTTCCTGTAGCCAGTAAAGGCTGACACGAATTGGCTGAACAGAAACGGGCCCTCAGACAATTGACTGTTTGTAGAGTCAACCTAACAGCCTCTCTCTCTGTGTGTGTTTGTGTGTGGCCTGGCGTTACTCATGTAGCCGGGCCCTACTGTGTTTATACAGTCATGCTGTGGGATCTTGACATCTTGACTCTGCATTATTGCA
The DNA here is from genome assembly GCF_001952655.1 of Monopterus albus. Taxonomy (NCBI): domain Eukaryota; kingdom Metazoa; phylum Chordata; class Actinopteri; order Synbranchiformes; family Synbranchidae; genus Monopterus; species Monopterus albus. The sequence goes on from NW_018127885.1 coordinate 2,381,621, forward strand.
ATAACATCCCTAAAATGCAAATCACTACATTTTAGAGTGATGGCTTGGTTTAAGGTTAGGCCGAGGGTTGTGAGAGATGTTAGTGTGTGTGGCACTGACATATTAAAACTTTATAAAACTAAGAGATAAATAAGCCCATACATTTAAGTTCATGAAATATATGCGTATATAAGTCATATAATGGACAAATGCAACATAATTGATCAAATGTGCTATTTAAAAGAAAACATGACCTAAAAATAAACAACACGTGAATAAATGAGTGGACAACTATCCACAGTGAGAATATGAATGTTTAATATCAAGTGCAGTTCCTTATAAAAGATTTGAATTCACTACATTTACCAGGCTGCCATCATCAGTGACCTTTATCATTACAACTCATCAGTGTGAAATTAATCAGAGGCACATTAAGTCTCCTGGCCAGCGAAGGTGCCATGTTCATGAAAATTCATATGCACAGATATTATAGTGGTGAAAAATATTTTCAGTCACAAGGCATAAAATTGAAAAGGAAACCATCAAAAAATGTAACCAAAAACAAGGAGACTTCTTTAAAGACTTCTTCTTTCATCTTCTCTTCTCCTCAGTCACTGCTAAGCAGGAAAATGAGAATAAATGACAGACCACTGCCAAACTGTTTCATTTGGTCATTACATCAGAACTTATGCAAATGTGCTTCAGTGCTGATGAGGACTGTCACATGACTGTTACAGTAAGAGATGGCTAAGCAAACCGGACTATACTCAGCTGCCAAACCAAAGGTTTTGTTTGACCCTTTCCACCATGGGATACACTGATCAGCCACAACATTATGACCACTGACAGGTGAAGTGAATGATAATAACAGCACCTGTCAGTGTGTGGGGTATATCAGGCAGCAAGTGAACATTCAGTCCTTGAAGTTGATGGAAAAACAGGCAAGCGTAAAGATCTGAGTGACTCTGACAAGGGCCAGTTGTCACTCCTTTTACATATTATTATCACTGCATGACAGAGAGTGTAAGTTTGTGAGTTGGTTCTTACTCTGCCAACATTTCTCACTTCTGAGGTGATGAAGACGCCAGGGGGAGGCAGTAGTCCGCCTTATCAGGGTGTCCTACCTGTATTCATCTGATTGGATTATGGTATGCGTATATTCAGTGCAGCAGGGATTCTTGGCTTCATAGATGATTTCCTCCCACTAGGTTCCTGTCCATGTCACATCAAGTGTTACTGTGTTCACACTCTTCTGTGCTCAACCGTGATAGTTGACATGGAAGAAGGAGAATAAACTGTTGACACAACATTGGCATATTAACACTTCAAAAAGTTGCTAAATGTGACAGAAAACAATCACATATTTACTGTACACACTCATCAGATGCAGAGCACCACTAGCATTCATTTGGAGAGTCACCTTCTGGTAGTCCAATATTATATTCAACCTCCTTTTAGTTCTGATTTGGTCTCCAACTATGTCCAGAGGAAAATATCTGTCTCCTTAGCTACTAAACACTCAAGTGATTCATATCCAAGTCTCTAACTTTCTCTAAGCAGGTAATGTAAACTGGGTTTTTAGAGCTTTGCTGCTAAAAGCAGCTGTTTGCTGTGGCTGAAATGTTCATTATTAAGAACCATGAGAGTGAATCAGAACAGTAGAGTTGCAGGCTGTAAAACCAAAACTGAGGGGAACAGTAGGGTCACAATTCTCTGAGAATTTGTCACTAAGACTAACCCATTACACAAAGTCAATGAATCAGTAAGGAGTAGTCAGAGAATCATCATAGTCAGTGGGATTCATCTTCTGGGACCCATGAATGTCTGATAAAAAATAATAATAGCATCAAAATCCATCCAAAAATTTACTGAGTTTTTTTAAAGGTGTGGGCACAGACAGCCATCACCATCCCTATGCTGCTAAATACATTGATTAGAGCACCTTTAAATACATTTTGTGCACTCTGTTATATCAATGTTTCCACTGAAAGCTCAGTTTTAGTTAGCATTTTGTAAAACAACAAGATTTTAAATGGGAAGACACAGAAAAGGGAGCTATTTTTGGAACTCTAAGTACAAAAAACAGAGCATTTCATTCTGAAGCCAAAGGAGTATTTATTCAGGATTACTGGTGTCAGATGGATGCAGCTGATAAAACTGAAGGCATCCATCATCAGTAGCCACTTATACACCGATGCTCTCATGAGACAGCTGTGATACAGGACGAAAGGAGAGGGAAGCGCAGGCCATTAGAAAGTCATTTCCTGGACAGGAAGGAAGCCATCAGACTCACACCACCAAAATTACAGGATGAGGAAAAACGACCAGGGTGTCTTTATATACAGAGACTGAAATAATTCCACTGCTGTTCTTTGCCAACATTGGCAAAGGCAGTGAGAGAATTATTTTCTTGGGTTGGGGGAAAGAGGTCTGTCCAAACAAACTCTAGGAAATGTCAAAACTGGATATTACACAACTGTAATTCTTTAAAATGTCCTCAGATAAATTTTGGTTTTTACCCTGCACATACTGTATCAAACATCTATGTATTTTGGACCAACATGTTAGACAAATGAGGGAATACACTCCAGTAGAGTTTAAAGACTTGTAGAGTATAGTGACGCTGTTTGTCTATATACAGTATGTAGATATATTACATACTGCATACTGATTGTCCCTCATCTGCAGTTTGATGGCACATATGATTGGGCTTAAAACCTACATTACCTTAATGATAAAGTTTAAACAACAAGAAGAAGAATAGTAACAATAAAGTCTAGACTTTATTATGAGATTATTTTTGTTGTGATTTGGCACTATACAAATAAAATGGAATTAAATTGAACTACACTGAACAAATATACAGCACTGACACCACTTTACAAAAACCATCTCTTCCATGCTGCTGTCCCTCTGCTGCTGAGTTTGCCAAGTGCCCATATGTTCACAAGTTGCTTTTAATTTGGCTGCATTTGACCTCTAGAATGGTTGTGTACTCACTGGGAAAAGTGCTGCTTGAATATTTCATGGTATACATATGGTAAGTGGTTTGCAAACTTGAGTTTGTTTTGGCTCTCACTTCGCCCTTAATTATCAAAAATTAGAGGGAGGCATTAGTTAACGCAGCTTTAACTTCCTCTTTATGTCCAGACTGGCAATATTTGATTTATGAGTTGATTCTCAGTAGTTGGCAGTTGTTGCTGAGCTATAAGGAAGAGGCTTTAATTAAAGGGATCATGGTTAGTGGTGATTCACACTTCAAAGACGTCACATGACCAAACATACAGGCTACTTCTTGCACTGAAAGCCCTTAAGTACTGATTCTTAAGCTGCTGAGGAGACTGTTTTTATTTTTATCTTTGTTTTAGTGATTTAGTATCATTTCAGTCAGTATCTTCAAAGACAGGAACAAACTTAACTTACTGTTGTTCTTTCTCTGGGAATTTGGGACATTTAACAATCTCTATACTAATAAAAAAAAACGGACTATATCATAAATCTCTAGGGTCATTACATTTTCTGGGAGGCTTGTGATTTTGTGTTTAGTAACATAAAGGATAATGTTTAAAGAAATAACTGAAATGTAAAATAGGGAAAAGATTCTGTAAGTGCTTCTTCAACTTCTCAAAGGCCAGCAACTCAAATAGCAATACTATGGTTGCCTCAAGAACTGAGCAACAATCTGATTTTAAAGAATATCCACAAAAATGTTTAAAATAATGTGATACTTTTTAAAAAGCTTCTTTAAATTTTGAAAAGACTTTATAAAAATATTTAGGAATGTATTTTATATCCATTGTACAGTGTATGGTTTACAAAATATTAAAGTATCGCAGATGGAAAATATTTGCTTAGATGCTATTTTGAGGTCACATTAGGTCGACAATGAAGTAAATATGTAGGAACAAAAAATGCAGAGCCATTCACAAAGCCTGATTTTTAATGTTCATTTCTGTTTGCCCGTAGCCTTGGGACACTTTGAAAAGCAAACACTGGAAGATTATCTGGCAATAAAAAAAGGACTTTGGAGTATTCTCAGGAGATGTTTGTATATTTCTGCTTCACATCATTATAAAGCTATAAAATGAAACTCATAAGGTCATAAAAGCATCAGTATGAGTTAGCAAAGTCCCAGTGCAGTCATTTCAGACTGTAGCTGTGTTTGCCACTTTGGGGAAGAGTTTATGTGGGAAAAAACATGACTAGTCAAGGAATGAAGAACTGAAATGTCCTCTCAGTGGTTCTCTGTGGGTGTCCTATTCTGTCCTGCCTTCGTTTCCATCTCCCTCCACAACTCAAAACTTTTCTTCTCATGCTCAGCTGGCCCTTGGTGCTTCTTCTTTGCTGATGTCATCCAACTTGTCCATCAGGTTCTAGCAGTGGTGCATTTTTTTTCTTTTTGGAAAAGTATTTATGTTGCCCTGCTAATTTTTGGCATCATTCCCATAAAATGGGTTGGACTGTTGTTTTAAATGTCATCACAGAGATGTCAACAAATTTGCATTATTCCTTAAATGCCACAGTGCTAGGTGGAGCAGGTTTTTCTGAGAATCCTTTCATATTTTTAACATGACATGTTCCAGAAAAGAAGATTTGTATTAAAGGTGACTGAGCAGCAGGTTGTTCAGCTTCATCAGGCCGGGCTTCATCTGGATATATCCACATGTGGTGTATGTCTTTGCTCTGTGTACCCTGGAGTGGAAACTGGGTTTCTCCTCAGCAGCACAGACAATATTACTCTATTTTAAAACCACAAGTTGCCCTCCCCATTGATACCAGAGTAAAAATAGGCATCGGAGTGGCAGCAGGAAATGGTTTAAAATGTAGAACAGACAGTAGCATGACATATCTATTGGACATGATCAGAAAAAGTGCCTTGTGACATTGTAGCAACTCCCCAATGAAACTGCAAACACCATTTGACTGTTCTAACATTCATGTGCTATTTTTGTGCCCTGAAGATTGCTGCTGATGTCTGCAGAGAAAACTGAGTTTAAGGTGTGGTGCCACCTCTGGTCAGTGTATGACTGTGAGCAAATGGGCGATGGCACTTAATATCTGCAGGCAAATATATGTTATTTGAGTATGAGCCTCAGTTGCTCTCCCACTTGTCAGTGTTTTTGGGAGAACAAAAGAGTTGCTTAGAAAGCCTATGAAGTGGCACAATATGAATCCAATTAAAAGTCAATCTAACACCTAATACAGATACATTGCTACATTTCAGAAGTTCTGAATCTTTAAATCTCTGCCTTTCTTGTTTTGCTTGGCATATGATGAAACCAAAGAGGGCTGAAGCCAGTGAATACTGTACCTTACAAGTTATGCAAGTGAGACTTGACACTACAAGAAATATGTTGGGTGCTTTCCATGGAAAATCTTACAGTATGTGTGAGTTTTGTGTAAGTGTGGTCTTCTGCAGAGGCTGCTCCCTGCAGGTGAAATTCCAGCCCAGCTGGCAGCGCTTCATGGCTGGGTGATACAGCACCTGAGGCCAGACTGGCTGGACATCAGCCCAGACAACTCTGAGCACAGAATGCAACAGAAAGCTGTCACTGTCTGAACACAAAGATCTGGTTTTAGTCTGAGGCTATTAAAAATGAGAACAGTCTGTGGAAGTTGTGCCTTTTATATTTGTTTCTGGCTGAATAACAGTGAGGAACAACCACTGTTGTTTTTAGTGGCTTAAGGTTTCAATGAACAATGATATCGATAAGAAATACTGAAATGTGGCTTAGGTAGAAACAGACATTATGGGGCAAGGATAAATGCAAACTCCATGCATTGATCAATCTGCCTTAAAGGAAAAGTCTGACATAGATACACTCTCATGTCTATGTGCTAAATGGAGTCAGAAGACAATTAGCTTAGCTGGGGGAAACAGCTGGCTGTCCAAAGATAAAACATCTGTTTACCAACACCTCTAAAGCTCACTTATTAACACAATGTGTCTTGTTTAATTGATCCTTACAAAAACTGAAGTTTGACGGTGACAATAAGAATCCAGGAAGTCAGGCAAGCTAATACCTAAGATAAGAGGTTTTTAAATGAAAGATGAGGTTCACAGTATATCTACATTTCATTTGAGACTATTTAGCCTTTTGTGGTGATTGAGTCTGTTTCAATCATATCCAAAGAACCTAGCAGCTAGAAAACTAAAGTGGATTATCATATCAAATGCCAGACATGGCATCAGTAATGACTATTGTGTTTTCGCAGTAAGTCACACATCTCATTTTTTTTTAAATCTGTTGACAAGTTCACAAGATGAGCACAAATTCCCTCTGCACTGAGCCTGCTGCTTCCCATATCCTCTGGGACCTGTTTCTATGGCAACCGCTGTGGTACGCGAGACAGGCTTGAAAATTTTCTGATGGATGCTCAGATCTAATGACAGATGAGCTGAGGAACACACAACTGTACAACAGCAGTCTTGAATCAGCACTGAGTTAAATAAAACCAAAGAATTCCAGATGTTTTCCATGTGTCAGTGATGTTTGAATCTGTGTTTTCAGTAACGGCACAAAGACCATAACTAAGCTTGACAGCTGCCAGTAGCACCCAGACAAGGAGAGGCTGCCCTGACTCTGTTACTGCAGGTGAAACTCTGCATGGGACCTAAACTTCAGTGAGCCATGAGAAGTCAGAGCCAGCGACAGCAGTGCATTATGATACTCTCTACTCTGTGACTGTGGAAGAAACAGTATCTGTGAAGGAAATGATTTCCAACAGTTAGCATCTATTTACACCTACAGTGTAATTACTATTCATTCCTGAATACACAATATAAAGCAAAGACATGCAAACTCACATGAACGTACACAGCCAGGAGAATATGACCATTCAAGGAAATCCATGAACTGTTCCATAACACTTTACATAGTTGTTAAAAAAAAAAAAAAAGTCTCACCAGCGAGAGTTTGCAAGGAAAAGCATGCCATGGGCTCTGTAACAATTCCAAATATACTGTATTCACACTTCACTTTTGCTTTCATGTTATGAAAGCAAATATCAAATCATTTGAAGAGATTTTTCATGACACATAATTCAAACCAAGGAAAGCATGTATGCCACATCATCACTGGCATAGAATCACAGCGTAAAATTGTTTTACCATTAAAAATGAAATGTTTTGATGTTAAAAAACTAACTTCAGTGAGTACTCTGTACTTGTTTCACCTTTCTAATGATACATCTACACTACTAGTCAAATGTCTGGACACACTTCCCCATTGAATTTGATGAAAAAGTGCCCAACATTTGGCTGGAAGTGTAGTTTAATGTAAAACTCACAGATGCACAAACACTATAATAAAAGTGATACTGATAATGTTTAAGCAGAAGATCTAGGAATATGCACTCTACTAGTGGAATCCATTGGTAAAACTGTATGACGCCAATAGACAATGTCTGCAAAGTACAATACATTTAATAAGAGCATTATAGTTAAATAACTTTAAGAGCCCTGAGGCTTACTAATGGACTTTCTAAATTACATCATGAAAACAAAATGTAGCAGGAAACTGTGTTTTATTCTGACCGCTCCCATTTCACAGTGTGAAGCAGACAGGCTGGGCCTCTTGTTCACAGCGCACCCTTCTCCATATCCTATAAATAGCTGTTTGAGGGAGCAGAACAATACTCTGTAGGCTTTTCCATTCATGCATTCCTGGCACAGGTCCGAGCTACAGTATCTCCACCCAACGCCTGTCATTACCTGACTCATGTCCCTGCATGCACACTGTATGTAAACAGTGGTGCACACATACATACACACACACTGAGCAGTAAAATTCTACTTGAGAAAGCAGTAATTGGCTGATTTGACCCAAGCTGTCAGGGTCAAGAACACCTCCACCCACCCACACACCCACCCATCCTTGTTCAGTTTCACTCACTCTGACAACAAATCAGATCAGTATGGAAAAAGGGTTTAAAATATAACCTCTCTTCTTATAAAACCTCAAAATAAATACTTTTGTGATGCCTTTACAGTGAAACAGAGAAATCTGAAACCACACAGAAACTTTAATATGGATTTTTATAACAAAGCTCCTCAGTGCTCCAAGCATCCCTGCTAGTTCACTGAACAAATGTCAGGTGTAGGGGGTGTTCAATCATCGAGCAGGCACTTTGGTTAAAGCGTAACTGTAGGTATTCTTCAGGCACCACAGACTGAAAAGGCTCTAACCGTAGGGTTAGTGATGGTGTCACTGCTACTGAATAAAAGCTATGTGAACACAGAAATTGTTGCAGCTGTGTAGGTTTCAGCCCTTTGGAAACTAAAACGTGGCCCAAACTGCTCCACTATAGGTTAGATTTACATTTCACAGTACTGTTTTAGTTTTCAATATTTACATACTTGTCTCGGTGTTGGCTCATCTGCACTCTGTGGGATTTTAACACTGCACCATGCAGTCTGATTTGAGCTCCTAACAATAAAACTGTCAGTTTGACAGGCCACGTTCTGCTTTTTCCCAGCAGACTGAACGTAGGAAGCAACATGAAGGACTTCTGTGTGGGAGGACACTGGTCAAGAGTGAGGGAGCGTCTGTGATTGCTGATTATTTTTCATGGGACACTTGCCAAAGCCCAGTCTGAGACTGAGGGGGCTGTGCTGAATCACAGGCGACTGTTGAATCCTGCCTGACCATTTATAGTTTTCAGTGTGGAACGGTTCATCTTTTGTTCTAGGGAAGTGAGACAAAGCTGGTTTCAGAACCGTTGGGTTTACTGCACAATGGACAACACAACTGTCACAGTGTTATCTTGATGAGGTTTTATTAAAGATATTCACTTACCAGAGGTTAAAAGTTGAATTTATGTTCATGCTATTGACAGTTTTTGTGCTGTACTAAAGGAGAATGTTATAGCTTTTAAAATGAATGTTATTTATGTATTTAGAATCTCACAGCATATCTTTCTATCATTTGTGTATTCCAAAGAACCAAAATGATATATTGAGGTGAGAATTTTGTACAATGAGCCAAAATCCTTCTGAATGTATACCGTATTTTTGGCTGTTATCTATATCAATTAATAGTTCAAACAAGCCAGTGGTAGAAAAAGTACATTAAGCAATAAATAGTTCATGTTCGGACAGTACTAGCTTTTAGGGCTGGAGCTTTTATTTTCATTATCAATTTACCTGTTTTGTTTATCTAATCAATTCAGTTCCACTAGTTTTGAACAACATATCTAATGATTTCATAAAGCCCTTGTATGTCACTGTGATGTTCTGATCAGTTTTTTAAATGTTCTGTTTGGTTCAAACACACATTTCACAGTTTGACAATTACCAGCTCGCAACCTTTACCCAGTATTTGTTTACCATTCTGTTTAGTTCTACTCCATCATCATCACATTAAGTGGTGACATTACATCATAGTCACTGTAATACCTCATCCCAGACATGCAGACAACATGATAATCCAATAATAAATGTTGGAAGACACACAACGCAAACATTACAGCTCCTGCTGTAACCAAAAGCAAAAGCAAGAGCCACAGCGACTAGTCAATGCGTTTAATAAGAATCTATTTTGATAATAGAGGAATTGTTTAAAGGAATGGTCTTTGGAAAAATGCTTTTTTGCTTTCGTGCCAACAACTCAATGCCACTCTCATGTATGTGCAGTGAATATAAAGCTACAATCAGCGGTTGCTTAGCTGAGCTGAACAGCTAGCCTTCCTCTGTTCAACAGTGCCAGCACCTCCAATGCTCACTAATTAATATGTTATATGGTTTTTGGTCAATTAATGATTCATACTAAACTGAAGCACAGAAACAACACATTTTAGTGTAATGGGAGTTTATATGATGGATAATTTCTTGGTTAGGATGACAATTTCCACATAGCCTACCTGTTTACCCCGTGTTTCCTGTCTCACTCTAACCTACCCGGCTGCTGGTTGTTGTTTCAGACTAATTGATCTTTTCATCCAGCTCAAAGCAAAGAAGCAAGGGCATTTCCCAAAGTGTGTCACTTTTCCTTTGTCTTGCTAATTGCAGACACCTCTAAATCTCTTTGGGTTTTGGACTATGGGCTCTATAGGAACCTGTGATGGGAACTGTTTAGTATTTGATTTAATTTTTCAATAACTCACATTTGCTTAAAGAGATACTCAGGAGTAATATAGGATGTTTTAAAAATACAGTCTTTATGGCTTGAAGATTGGCCTACCAAGATATTGTGGGGGTTATAATCCACTGAAAGATTATCTTATCTTATTTTTTATAAACCAAACAACTACCAGAAACAATAATCAGCAGATTAAGCCAAATAAAATAATAGTAATAGTTGCAGACCTAAACTCATCCTTAGTTGCAGGATTGAGACCAAATAAAACTCCCAATCAGAACCACAGATCCCTGTGGGTGTGGATGTGGTAGGGGATTTCAGATGAAAAACTGCAGCACTTCATTTTAAACTGGCTGTGAAGCACCACACACACACACACACACACACACACACACACACACACGGGGCCCCACAGGACTACTGTAGTGATTTTTCAAGTCAGAGGCAACTTGAGCAGACTTGTGATGCTGCTACACAGCGCCTCTAGGGCCGTGCACGCGTCTACACAAGAGGAGAGAAAGCGAGAGAGAGGTGGGAGCTCAGAAACAGAGCGCACTCGTTGTACGTGGAGTACCATGACAGCCCGGAGTGGCGGCAGGAGTTAGAAGAGACGTAAAAGACTGAGTGTTAAACCTTCAGCTGCAGCGGAAACCCGGAAAACACCACGACGGAAACATGCTGTTTGACAGAGATTCACGTGTGCATTTGCAAACACCGTCAGGGAGTTCACACGTTCCTGTGCGTCGAGAAAGAGGCGATGTTTAGGCGCAGGCGAGCAGCAGAGCCCTACGGAGTGTGGATGTGTGTTTCCTAGCCTGTCAAATGAACGAGGACAAATTTCTGAATCAGGAGACAAAACGACCGGGAGCGCCGCGAATGTAGTCTCTAAAGGACAGCGACACACTGCGCCTGCCAGTGTCTCCCCGCGGCCATCCTATTGTGTGCTTGGGTCCTCGCGGTGCTGTGTGGCTAAAAAGTATATGAAGATGCAGGTGAAGCAGCAAGGGGACTCGGACCGGAGCAGCGGCGACATGGAAGTAAACAGTCTCCGCAAAAATCCTTCGTGCTTCTCGAATATCAAGATATTCTTGATAGCGGAATGTGCCCTGATGTTGGCGCAGGGCACCGTCGGAGCATACCTGGTGAGTGCAACACAACCCCAGCTCATATAGCAGGACTCAGAGACTGACCTCTCTTGTTGGTGTAAACTGGGAGACCCTACTGATGTAGGTCACACTTGGGTCATCCCAGCCTGGGCTTTGCCTGCGCGCGTCGGACTAAATAACGCGCAGCAGAAAGGTTAGGTCAGATGAAAACTCCAGCTCAGTGAAGTACAACCTGCAGGACACATTTCATGCTATTCAGCTGTCCCTGGTTTGTTATTATTGTGAGAAAATATTTATATGCCTTTATATTTCATTTTTCTTTACTATATCACAACTTAAATTGAGCCTGTTTCTAATCAGCCATACAGCCAATAACTACAGAGTTACCTGAACGCTCCCGCTAGAATTATTAGGAAATGTTTTATTATATTTAGGGAGGCACTTGGCTGATTTTACCCAAAATGTCATTCAAGGTCAGAGATCTCCCCTCCCATCCTTCTTATTTCCTATTTATTGGGCTTTACTCACTTTCACTTTTACTGTTACCCACACTAATGACAAAGATGACTGGGGTGACAAATACGGTTCTTTGTACTTATAACACCTTAAAATGCGTACTTTTACTGGCATTTTGCAATGAAAACGCCCAAACGCAGACAGATTTCAAAGCATGCAGAGACTCTGATATAGATTTTGTGGGCCACGGCTCCCTGGAGAGCCCCGAAATGTTCCTCAGCGCGTCCTGGAGGAGCTCCGGAGCCTCAGGCAGCCACTGTGATCACATAGTTTCGATATTAGAGATGTTTTTCCCCTAGAATCGTAACAATGCTTACTCACCCTTAATAGACTAAACCCTAAATGCCTTTACCATGTATGGAGTGGAACATCTTATCTTCTTTGTGAGCGGACCTGCTGAGCATCAGGCGTCCTGCAGCTCAGGGCAGCGCTGAAACTCACAGTCAGGATGATTTCCTAAAGAGGATGTTCTTGCTCTTTATTGTTTGTTTTTGATAAATGTGGCATCACACTTGTTCTGCTTTTTATGGCACATTAGCTTTGGACACCTGTTCACACAGTCTGAACAATAGACCAGAGGTAGGGGTTGGAACCATTTACCTATACAAATGCATGTGGTTCTATGGCCTGCTTCCTCATCACCACAGAGCTCATTTACATGGGCAGGGCTTTAGGTACATGGTTTACTGACATTAGGTGAGCTCATGCCCTGCTCATTTACATGGGCAGGGCTCTAGGTACATGGTTTACTGACATTAGGTGAGCTCATGCCCTGCTCATTTACATGGGCAGGGCATTAGGTACCTGGTTCACTGACATCATGTGAGCTCATCTCCAAATAGTAATCTCTGATTGGATGATAGGACTTAAAAAGTGAACTGGTAGCAAAGGGACAAAACTCAGCTATCAGGTATACAAGACACTTGTGCTGTGTGTCCTGATTTAGCAGCCTGCAACTGAACAGGAATCAACCTGCAGATACCACAGAACTCCTGATTTGACTATGATGTCATCACTGGCTGATTGATAATGAAAATAAACATTTTCATAATCATACACATTTTAATAAGCCCTAGTACTAACAGAAGGTGTAAGGAGAGAACAGTTTTAATCCATCTGTTACAACCAACACACTGAATTACTGACATTGTTAAATAGTGGTATGTAAAGGTGAAATGAGGACATTACTCAGCTTGTTCAGTCAACAAAACATTAATCGGCAACTGGTGTCAGGTCCGCTCGGCGCGACCTGTCTCTCTTCCGCCTTTCTCTCCTCTGCTCTCTTGATCTTGCAGGATCTGCACCTCAGCTGTGTGGCATTCAATAATTAGCGACTCGTTTGTCGGTGCGCATAGCTGGGGTGCATCCCGATGATTACCTACTTCCTTATTTATACTTCTAGCAGACGTTCCGTCATCGCATTAACTTGCATACCCCGTAAAAGACCTAGACTTATTTTCGTGGTATGTATTGTACGTCATTGTGTTATCCACGCTGACAGTTCCTGTGCTGTGGATCTCTTTGTGTTTTGTCCATGTGGTTAGCTGGACATTCTTTTTGTTATCCACGCTGACAGTTCCTGTGCTGTGGATTTCCTTTTTCGTTCGCCAGTCCTCCTAGTCAGTTTGTCTATTCACCTGTCCGTCCTGTTCCTCCCTCTCCTGGTTTCTGCTGTTAGCCTGTCTGCTCCCCTGGTCGTCCTGGTCTCCACCATCTCTGCCCTACTTTGCTGGTTTCTGTACATGGACTATGATACGTTGTTACTGTGCATTTCCCACCATTAAACCACCTTTTTACTTGCACCTGGGTCGGCAATCTTGAGTCCTATCTCAGTTCTCCCTCACCCTCCTGGTGAGTGGGACTAAACCATAACACCTGGTCTTAGTCATTGTTTTTTATGGCAAAACTGAAAACAGCCCAGCTTCTCAAATGATAAGTTTCACCACTTCTGGTATTTTATAGACAAAGTCATTAATTAATCATGGAAATAACTGTTATTGGGATTCTGGGTTTTGCAGGAACAATCTGAAGTTGTGAGTGTTAACTTGCCTTCACAAATAGCCTTCACCATTTCAGCCCTTTCACATCAGTGCTAAACCTTAATGGGCTGAGGTGAATGTCAACACTGAGCGGTGTTTTTCTGCCTGCTGATACTATGGACCCTGTCAGTACATCTTGAAAGGTTGCGATTCCTTTTGCTCAGACAAGACTTCCGTTACTATAGGTATCCAGGCAGAATGTGGCTGTGACCACTAACAGGTATACAATCCACTTGGTTTTTCCTATATAACTTATCCTGGCTTTAGTTCTCCTCGAAGGCTGCCTGTTCCAGACATGTTGATAAGCTTAACTCATCCAGAGTGTTTCTACTGCAGAAGCTGTCAGGCAGACCCACTTACTCAGGTCTCCCATAACTGGATGGGATCTGTCTGGACTGGATGAGGCCTTCACTCCTTCCACTATACTTTACTACAGTGTTGCTGTCTGTGCAGAGCTAAAGCCACAATGCCAACTGGTTGTTTGGGCTTGGCATTGTTTCCAAGAACAGAATGAAACGACATTGCCATCAAATCCCAGCTGGAGCAGAGCCAGCCAGGCGTAAATGCAGTCGGTCCAGTGTGTCCACATTTGTGAGGAAGATGCGCCCAAGGGGCAGAAACAACATGACTCATTCTGAAGTTTTCCATCCACTCAACTTCACCGAAGGACTCCAGCACAAACCGCTCCCACTAATCATTGTCCCATGTTTTCATCTGTAGTGAAGGAGTCACTGCAGTCAGAGCAGCTGGAAGAACAACCGTCTTTCACTTCTGACTCCTAAAAGTCACAGAAGACATCGTTTTTCAAACTTCACAAACAAAGCAAACAGGCTGTATAATGTATAACTTAATATCTGCTCACCTGTAGCGCATCAACTGTAGTCTTAAATGCTATAAAGAAAATTTGAGCCCCAAAGCTCACTTATGTGTTTAAACAACTTCTGCTCCAATATACTGCACGTAGATGGACTGTGTACATTACATTCGCATAATTGTGTATTTAATAGAAATCATTTTCAACAGTAAACTCTAAAATTGATTTATCTTGCCATGAAATCACGTTTTTGAGAAAGGGATGCTTGTGATGCCATGATTTTTTTTTATTTTTTTTTTTGGAGCTCAGTCAGACCTCTCTTAACAGAAACAGTTGGGGAAATGTTAATGCCCTTTCAAGTGCAGTTTGGCACAAATCTGAAAATAGCTTAATAACCGTTCAAATGTGACACTGAGTCACATGAAACGGAGAGACTGTTCCCACATATCACAAGCAAACACATCTGTGCTCTGCTTCATCTCAGATTCATTAGAGAAACACTTTACTTTGAAACATTGTGATGGAACTTTAGTGTCTAACAAAACATACTGTATATGCTCATTGTCTTTGTATATCCTGAAAATAAACATGGCCTTAGAGTTCACTGACCTGTGAATCACATCTGACAGACTGCAGACTTTGAAGTTACTGGTAGACTCATGTCTGAATGACAGCTGGTTAAAGAGAGAGAAGCTTGTGACAAACCGTTCTAACCAAAGGCATGGAAGTAATTGTTGCTGTGTCTGACTAACCAGAAACAGAAGCCTGTTAGCATGGAGGAGCCACACTGAGCAGCTTGTTATGCAGGATATTCCAATGGAAAGACACATTTTAACACAGCATGAGTGATGAAAACACACATGGTTTCTCCTAATATGCAAATGTGTTAGATGGAGCTGACAGATGTGTCAGCAGTGGTGGCATGTCACAAGTCAAGCAATGGGTATCATTCATTTTTAAATCACTTTTTGTGAGGGAAGACCTGCTAGCTACAGTACTGCCACTACCACTGTATAAAAGATGCATGCTAACTCAGGGGTTGTAGAGTTATACCATATTTTTGCTCCATTCAGCTCCATTCAGCATCATTCCCATAATCCTTGTTTGATTTGTGCTCTGTGGCTGTTTTCAGTTGAGTGTGCTGACCACCCTGGAGCGACGGTTCAACCTGCAAAGCGCTGACGTTGGAGTGATAGCCAGCAGCTTTGAAATAGGCAACCTGGCATTGATCCTGTTTGTCAGCTACTTTGGGGCTAAAGCGCACCGGCCCCGCCTGATAGGCTGTGGGGGCATTGTCATGGCACTTGGCGCCCTTCTCTCAGCTCTCCCAGAGTTTCTAACAAATCAGTATGAGATTGGGGAAACGTGGAGGACTGATGTGGGTCGGGATGTTTGCGCCAACACCAGCAGCAGGGACCAACATGCTGAGGACACTGTATGCGCCAACAAGCCGAACACCAACATGATGTACCTGCTGCTGATCGGAGCCCAGGTCCTGCTGGGGATTGGAGCCACGCCGGTGCAGCCTCTAGGGGTGTCCTACATCGATGATCATGTGAAGAAGAAAGACTCCTCACTCTATATAGGTGAGCTATCTTCTTAAAACTGTATTTAACTTGGCAGCACTCAGAGTGCACAAAACTCCACCAAGGCAACTCATTGTCCCCATATTGTCATTACACCTAAAATCAATATTCCCATGATAGTTTGACACTCATAATGTGATTACACCTAACCTGTTGGAAAAAAAGGTTAAAAAAAAAACAAAAGTCTGGTTTCCAAAGGCCACTAGGAAGGAAGGTTTGAGATCAGCAGTGCTTAGGGAAACAGTGGAAATTAGTAATCTACTGCAGCACACTCACTTTCCACAGCAAGTAAGAATGGTACAGAGGAAAGTCAACCATGAATGTGTTTGTTCATTGCCACTGATGTTTGTGTGGTTTGAGCCAAGGCATATATTGTTCGTGTGCTCGTCTGCTGCGCACGTCGCCGTTTGTTCCAAACACAGGCCTGTTCACTTGAGCACCAGGTGAGGACATCTGGGAGCTTTTCAATCGCTGTTACAGCTGTTTCACTGGCAAAGAGGCCTGATGTGGGTTGAGAGTCTCTGCTTCACTGTCCTCTCTCAAAAGCACGACGCTGCTGATGTGCCTCTTCCAGGTTTAACTGTGCATTCAAAATGCTTTCTGTGCAAAACACATTAGCTGTTAAGGAATAAGGGTTTGCTGTGATGTGTATATTTTGCTGTGTTACTCTAATACTTTTCTTATTAAGCCATGGTGGATTTTCAGTTCCGTAGCTTTTGCTGTGTGCAATCTTCTGTATATCCAATGTTTTGCAGGCAGAACCAGCCAGTGAGATATTGTTACTCTGCTAACAGATGTTGGCTCCTAGCTCCTGCTACCTATTTACCATACAGACATGCTGTCACTCTTTGAATCTAATTGTTGGCAAGAACTGTTTCCCCAAAAGGTTTTGTGTTAAGTTAAAAATTGTAACTTTCAGAGACTAATGTTCCTGCATGGTGCCAATCAGAAGAGCAGAGAAGTTCCCTGTGAACCATGGCCGCCAATATGTGTAATAGTATGTCTTTGTTTTGACTCTGACTTGCCTGTAATTTGTTGGACAGACTGCCACATCAGCCTTTTACAGTAGATGAGATGTGTCTGCATGGTGTGTGTTGTTTGTTATCAGCGTGGAGCAGAGACAATGAGAGCCTGAATGGAGGATGAGTTCAGGCTGGCACATGCCCTTTCTGATACATTCACGCAGCAGCGTGCTGTGTCGCTGCCTTCTGTCAGTCAAAATACTGATGCGACCTGTGAACAAAGACAGCAGTGTGCACTCTGTGATCTCAGGTCCAAAGCTGATCCTCTTTATCACAGTTTGCTGTGTTTAACATGAAAGTGAACATGAGTTCCTTGAGGTGCTGTTTGAAACAATGAAGAAAAAAACAGTAGGCACATTTTGGCATGACCATAGTGGCTTGTTAGCAGTTTACATTGGGAAGTGGACTGTGAGTGATTGAACTTTGGCAGGTGTAGGAGGGAGCAATTTGGGTCTGTCGTGCTATGATAAGCTGTATAGAGGGCTGCAGGAAAAACAAGCAGTGAGCAGCGAGGAACAATGTGGTATTTAGTCGCGCTCAGCTGATTGTCCTAATCCTTTTGCTGCAGGCGCGTCATGTGCCCCCAACTGCATGAATGGAGTCGATTGTCTGAAATTCTGTGACATTTCTTTTCACACGCTGATAGTGTATTTAATCGGTTTGTCAAGTTCTCATTATTATAGTGGTGGCGACAAAGTTTTGAAACACTGTCATTGCCAAATATTTGCTTATTTCCTGTGGGGTTTGTACAAGTTTCGTAGGCTTTGGTCTTATGTTTCATTTTTTACTGTCTGTAAACACATCACTGTATACTGTAAGTCCCATAATATTAAAAAGTTAACAACACAAAATTATCTATTTTAGAATAAGATAAATGTAGATAAATGAAAGTTAATCAGTCTATTGTCTCTCTCAGGCTATTTTGCCTCTGCAGAGAGGTTTGGGGTGCAATTTAGGAGTGGGGTAAGAGGCACTTAGACAGAAAATAACAGCTTTTGAAACTGAGACCAGAAACCTTAACCTGAAATGTGTCTCGCAGCACAACTAACAGGTGTCTGTCCCGTATGAACACATAATGTATAACATTTCTGATCCCCCTGTGTGCTCTAATTTTTACATGCTAAGTCCATGTGGTCTGTACCATGAAGACAACAACTGTTGCCTGTCACTGTTGTCAAAGCATATTTTTGTTTAGTGATACACTGATGTTAAAATTAGAGCCTGAGCTAAATGGAAATGTGAAAAGTGTGCGCCTTCATCAGAGACAGGTCCCGCCCTGTAGGAGCATGGCAGTGCAGTAAAGGCTGAACTAAGAGGCCTGGAGAAGAGCCATAATTACAGAGGGAGATAGGAATGCCAACCAGCCAGCCATGAGGTGGGACTGAGTGGGTCGGGACACACATGCATACCATACAGGCCTCTGAAAAACAACTCCTCCGGAGGCTCTGACTGCCTGCTTTTACCGGTTTCACTGCTGCAGACACTCCTGTTTAAACACCTGTAAAACACACTCAGGCAAAAGTCTGCTGTGACTCTTCAGAGGGTGCCTCTGGTAAAATATGTTCCCTGGGTTTTGTTTGTTTTTTGTTTTTTTTTAGCAGCTTGTGCTGCTACATGGTGCCTGTTCTTCTTAAAAGGACATCTCTAGCAACCAGATTGAAACCATTGTCGCCACATCACATTTTAGCAGTCAGACATTAACATAGATAATTTATGGGGTCATGCTGTTTTGGTTTGTTTCCCATTTCTAGATGTGGGCACTCGTCTCTGACCAAAGGACAGAAATATGACTGGACAAATTGTGTCAACAGGATCTCCATTCCTACTGCTCTGTGACCTTTCACTACCCACTGCTAATTTTGAATGTTCCCACAGGACCCCCAGCTGGGTAAATATACTGTACAGGACACACAGAGAAGGGTTTGGAGCTGATGTTGTGTATCGTACAGCACAATCTCATCCCCGCTGACTTTTCAGGTTTCAGAAGCTTTTAAACAGCCAGATTAGGATTTCATCATTGAACTGTAACATACAGTATGTAGCTTCTGTGTTACAGTACATTACATTATGGTGGAGTTTAAGACAATTTAAGTTTAATTCATGTCATGCCTTTTATGTGAAATCCCACAGATTTATAAATGTGGGTGTCACTTGTTGCGTAATACATATACAGTAGAAAATGTACAGAAAAGGTCTAATGGAGAGTACAACAGCAGCAGTAAGTGACACAGTCTCTCGCTGGTCATTATAAAGAAGTAATTAAAGTAATTGATTATTTATTTCCTCCTAAAGCATACACACTCTATCTGCTATGCAAGCTATACATACCACGTGTTTGTGTTTTAGAAAAATGCCTGCAGCCATGCTAGTAGCTCTATGAGGCTTTACTGTGGCCCTGTGCTGCATTAAGCTAAATGCTAACATCAGCATGCAACAGTGACAGTGACAGTTAGTTTAATGTGTTTACATACTAATATTTGTTAGTGTGAGTTTTGCACCTAGTTTTGCATGTATTTGGTCATAAAGCTTTGGACAAACTCAGATTTTGACTTTTTGGTGATGGTAAATGTAAAGGGATCAACAGACTCATTAGGACTATGAATGTCTGTACAAAACTCTGTGGTAATCAGTAGAGTAGTTGTTCACATATGTCAATCCAGACCAGAGTTGTGGACTTACCAACCACACCCATGCATCTAATGTGGGGAAAAATGACTTCCTTTCAGGAGAAATTTATATTTTATATTTATTTGCTTAATGACAGCACCATATCATTTGAAATGTCACGGGTTTTCTGTGGACATTGTTAGAGAACACCTTTAAATATCCCTAATCAGATTCATTCATTTGGATTTTTCTTTGCACAAAGCAATCATTATGTCACTAACTGTCAGACAGCTGCTATTTACACATTAGAGAGAATGACTTTGACCAATCACATTTGCTTTTTATTGCCATTCTAAGCGTCATTTTGCAGGCTAGCTAATTAGCTTGTCAGCTGTAGCACATGAAACAGCTGAAAAACCTACCTGTCAAGTTTAGTTCAGATGGTTTAAGTTATGGCCCGTGTTCTTCAGAAGCTCTGCTAATTAAACCTGTCTTTGATTTGACAGTGACAGATGATTGTTATTATGTTATGACATGACATTAAGTTTCTATGCCGTCACCTCAGCTGTCAATCAAACGCATACACCAGTCTTCCCATTCAGTTCTGAATGCTAAAGGACAATCCTTTTATAGTCACAGTTTACAGTCACTTTCAAATGAACTCTGACTGGAAAAACATACTGTGATTTTAGGTGGACTTGCTCTTTCTCTCTCTCTTTACTAAAGCAGGGATAACAAAGGAAACAAAAACAAACACAAAGGCCCTTTTTATTCTCAGACCTTAGCACTGTGTTTCACCACAGCTAATGTGTTTTTCTTCAAACTTACATATTTCAGCAAATCTCTAATGCCATAATTCATCATAGTTCTACTTTCGCTCAACATCATATTTAACTTCAGGGTTGTTAGCAAAGCCGATTGCGGTAGTCGGTGACAGAGTTCTCCGGGGGATCCTCGAGAGACTGTCAACGTTCCTGCTAAAATGCTCTGACTCCGAACTGTTGCTGCGGCAGGGCATTTATAAGCTACTTAAACTCTGTACATGTTAATGTCATCCTGGTGGATTAGATTCTAAATAGGTTTTTCCATCCCTGCCATAATCTCCATGCTGGATTTGCCTAGCAACACTAGTTTGTTTCATCTAAACACAATGATCGGCATTGCGGTAAATGTTCATCAGCCAGCCGCTGCTCCCCTATGGGCTTATCTTTCTGCCACGTGTGACGGGATGCTCAGCATTGTGCTGCTGCCACACTATGAGCTGAATGACCCAGAAGCATTTACACTGTGCTACAGGCCCAGACGCAGCGGCCGCCCCCCTGCTCGGTTGCTTTCAGTGTGGTCCTAGAGGGTAGAGAGGGTAGTGAACATGAGATTGTCTTGTACCCACTGGTCAACAACATGCTGCTGCTGTCTCAAAGCTAATCAGTTATTATCCCCAAATACTCAAGGAGTCAGAAGGGAACTGAGCCGGCATAATGCTGAGGAGAGGGAGCGAGCTTTGGTAAATGGGAAGTCTTAGTGATTGATTAGTAACTGCCCCAAATGAAAGCTTCATTACATTTGAGCAGAGGGTTTTGAATCTGCCATCCTTGAATCTAATAAGGTCACCTCTTAGTCTGGCACCATGATGAGGCAAAGCATACAGAGCGCATTTGTCTCCTAGTAATCTTTGTTAGATTTTTCAGTAGCTGTTCTTTGAAGGGCTGTTTGTTTACACATAGATGTCATATGAATCTAGTGGGGTGCAAGCTAATAATGTTAAATTAACCTCAGACGGTTGATTTTTACATGCCCAGACTTCTGGTGTGTATTAGCCTCAAATGGACTCATCATCTGCTGCTCGTCTGAAGCCTGCACTGTGATTATTTCATTGCATGTTTTGCTGTTGTCTGTCCAGTCTTTGTGGTTGGGTTGATGTCTAGCTTTGTGGGATTGGATGTAAGTTTTCACTAAATAACCCATTTTATTTTGACAGCATACAGGAAAGCAGCTGATCATATGAGTTTGTTTACATTTAAAGTGATCCATGAAGCAAAGACACCAACAGATCACTTTGTTTTTAACATCATACACATACTCTTCTCGTAGATGTTGGCTGGTTTTATTTTTTATATGTTTTATAGTTTGTAAATTAAAAGAAGGATAATTAGAGAAGCCGTTTTTTATACTTATAAACTACTACCTAGCGCAGTTAAAGCTAATTAGGGTAAATGCTGAAACACTTACTGTATCTAGTTAATCGATTAGTCGGTTCAAAGAAAATTACATGGCAACAGTTTTAATAAGCTCATTTATCAATTAAAAAATAAATAAATATATTGATTTTAGCTGTTTTGGATGCTTGGAAAACGAGCATTTTTAAGATGCTGCCTTGGGCTTTCAAAAACATGGACCTTTTCCCATTATTTTATTATTTTAATAGCAAAACAATCATATTCATGAAGATAACTTTTAAAGGCTTAAAACAGTTACCCTTTATTTTTGTGAAAGAGTCTAGCTTGCATTAAAATATCACTCCAACACTACAAACCATTCTAAAGTATATTTGTCATACCAACCCCAGCACTACACATCTGGAGAGATTGACCCCTTAAAGATCATTTTCACCAAGTTCTCCTGATAATGAAGAACACCTTTTCTGCCCTAATGGATCTTTCACCCCTCAAGTGGGAGTTTGGAAGCCAGTAAATAGGTCAGACCTCTTTGTGAAATGGATCAGTGTTGGATAACAGATACAGCATAAGACCATCAGGCTGTATCATACAATCAGTGGCTGTAGCTGGTATTTTGGCCTGAATATGCTTCTGGCATCTTTTCTTCTCCATCATGAATCCCTGTGGCCCCATGCAGCCTTCTCAAGGCAATCTGGGTCAGGCCCTGACACTGCTGATTAACAAGGGGATTTTTTTTGTCAGCCATTGAGAGAGGAGCATGGAGATAAGAGATAGGAGGGGACAAATCATAAACACAGCAGCAACAGTATTTTGTTGCCACAAAAATGGCAGGTTGTTTGGTTTTCTTTCTTATATTGAATTAAGATTCTCAGTCCTTCCTCTGCTCCCGCTGTGGAGGATGCAGCTGCCGCGTCTGATCTTCACACAGACGGAGACACAGGGTGGTGGTCAGCTCCTGTCTTGATCTCGCCATACGCTTTTCTGCCCATCTGAAAAATAACGAGTTGAGTGTATGGCAAGTCCCGACAAGGACTTTGCTCAGGAAATACAGATTGTTACTATGCTTGTGGCTTTACCACAAATCCCAAACCTTATTGATTGAATGGTGTGTAAGTGGTTGCTCTGCTCCAAGGATTACGCCGAAGCATGTTCAGCTCTTAATCCCCATATCACTGATGGCAGCAAGTGGGGGATAACCATACCTAATTAAATGGACTCTGATCAATAGGTGGGCAGGGATTATAATTAACTGTTTGATTTACTCAGTGGGCAAACAGAAGTGACTCTGTTTCTCTCTGGCCTCATTCTAATCCAACTAAGTTATGATTAGCTTGGTAGCAGTTGAGTCAAAGGTAGTTTCTTGCACCATGCAGCAATGTTAAACAAATTTTCAGGCTTATTTATTTATTGTTGTTGCTGTATAATATGAATGCTCAGTTTTTGGTCGATGGCTCCGTGAGGCTGGGAGATCATTCACTAAGATTATTAGTGAACCTTTAGTGATTATTGTGATGGTACTGTACAACCATGTTGTCTTTATGTGACAAGTTTAGTCTCATGTAATATGTGACAGTGGATAGCTTTGGATTTTGATAGCTAAAATACTTAAACTGTCCAACCTGTGAGGGTCATATTGAATATTTTAACATTTTTTTATTGGGCAAAGAGCTGTGTAGACCTACTAAACAGGCTGATCAGTGCAGCAGTTTGTGGATAAGCATTTAAGGCCAGGAGAGGGCAGATTTAAAATCTGTGGCACTGCTGTGAGCATGACACCTGCTATTCATTTGAGACATCACCAGTGTTAAAAGTGAGGAAGAAGAGGGTTTTTCTAAATCGCATCTCTCTTTTTGGGAGAGGAGAATGTGAGGGACATTTACAGGCTGTTCAGGCCTTTCATTCAGCTATTGAATGAAATGAGAGCCAATTTGGCTGGCAGAAGACTACGTGACTGCAGTTCATAAATATGTTTGTTTATTAAAATTCAGTATCAGTAAATTTAAACTTTCTCCTACGCTCCATTTCAGTCCACATTCATCAGGTCCTCGTACATGGAAATGCATTCCTATTAGCGCCGCTGCGGCTGTGCTCATTTACATCATTAGTGGTGGCAAATAAGCCACTAAATTAAAACATTGTAATGCAGTATTTTGTAACCGGTTTTGTAAATATCCCTCAGTATGATGAGTGGATTTGATACTGGAATAGGACTTGATCATTTGCTGCACAGCGCAGTTCGCTGCATTCAGCCATATCACCCAGCATTATTGGTCTTTCTCACTTCTCAGAACACCTCCCACATTTGGCCTGCTCAATTGATTCTCCTCTTCCTCAGGATGCAGCACAATTAGAGCTCTCTTGTAATTGCTGGCAAACATGGTGTTGTACACTTGACTGTACATTGTGTGCCTGCTTCTCACATGTTTGTGAAGAAAGGGGGAAAACAGTCTGTTGGCAACTCTGTCTAGAAAATTAGGCCAAACCACCTGCTGAAGAAGCTGTTACCAGCAGCTGTCAAACAGTCCCAAACCTCTCTGTGCTCCTCGTCTTCAATAGGGCAGCTGTAGCTCTCCAGTGGAGAGACAAATACGCTCTGGTACTGTGCCCTTTCTCCTCCATGCCTTCATTCTACCACCTGACTGCCTGATAGCGAAGACTGTGTGTGACTCTGTCTGAGCTCTAAGCAAACATCAGGATTACAAATTGATCACTGGAGCAGGGCAGAATGACAGGGCTCTGCGTCTCTGTGTGTGTCTCTCTTTACTTTGCTGACCTGCCGTTGACCGGGTTGGCAGTCTGTCCAAGTCCTCCGTGCTTCCAGCATCACGTCAGTGTTTGAAAACATGCCCAGTGTGTTTATGTAATCTTATGGCACAGGAAGACCGTCATTATTACTGTAACAACAGTCGAAGCTTGCATTACCCTAATATTTGAAAATTATTGAACAGAAGACCTGGGAACCGTGCAGTTTACTGTGTGTTGCTATAAATGAAGATTCATTCATTAATTAGGATTATAGATTTAAATCTGTAGGACATGAAAACACATGAATTCCAGTTAAAGCAAACTAATACTGATGCCATTTAGGTTAACGGGGGCTTTTACTGCTTCCTGGAATAGGAGTGTGATGACACAAGGTTAATTGGATTCAACGATTAAGTTTCTGCATGTAAGGTTAAAGTAAAGCCGAATGGCACTGACCAACACGAGAAAAGAAACTGATTACAGGTAGACATACAGTGGCTTCAGAGTGCATTCAGGCCCTTATGCTTTTTGCACATTTTTAGTTTTGTCTCTTATTCTTTTACAGTGTTTTCAATCAGTCATTCCCACTTTTAATTTTGATCACATCCATTTTTTGACTTTGCCTTTTCCCTATTTTTCTTATCCGGATATAGTATTTCTTTCTGAGGAGACGGGTTTTTTAGCTGTATTTCCATGACAGGGCTTCACTGTTTCTGCTCTGCCTTGTATCTAATAAAACTCTTTTTCTTTCTCCCCATCCTGCTGCGATGGGTTTTACTCTCATCCAAAGACTCATTCATGGATTATCAATATAGTTAATGATTTCTTTTGTGTGTGTCAGTTATTTAATTTATCTTTTCAGCTCTAATAAACTGTTTTTGTTTTACTTTTGTAGTTTAATGTATTGAATGTGCTGTATACAGTTTTATCTGTTTTTGGTTTTCAGAAATGTTTCATGGTCTTTAATGTGCCTCAGAGTATGAGAGCATTATCATCTGTCTGAAAAGATTGGTAATAAATATGTAAAATACTGGTGCAGCATTAAATGTTACTTGAAGTGGCATTTCCCCAAACCTTATTTATAGCAATAACAGGCTTGATGTGCCTGATATTAGGATGTCAAGCAGTGGAGATGCAGGCATCTGCGTAAAGCAGTGCTGTGTTTTGTGCTTAATTACAGAAGGTGATGTAGTAAAATACAGACTGCCTGTACAGTAGGCTCAGTGAAAACCACCATGTTGTGCTGCTGCACAAGCCTGTTAAAATAGGCCCCTGATATGAGGTACAGTAGTGAGGCCTTTAGCGAGGCCTGGCGTTGACCTCCCATTACCTCTCGGACACTTGGGTTGAGCCAGAACTGGGCTTAACGTGACAGGGTGTTGAGAGCTGCTGATTAGCTACAGTCTGGAGGACAGGGATGGGCACTGCTCATCCTCAGGGTTAAAATGCTCATAGTTTTCAATGTGTTCATTGAAATAGTAACCATATGTCCATAGGTCTTTCAAACAGTGGTTTCACTGTTTGAAAGACCTGTCTGCTCCATTGTGAGTTAGAAGGTTACCGGAGGTAAAGTTGCTGTTTTGATATCAGATCACAGCTGAGTATGTTTCAAACATTGCATGTTTTGGCATAAGTGGAAGTTCAAGCGGGATGATGCTGATGAAACATATGGAAATGGAAGTTCAAGCGGGATGATGCTGATGTAATGAAATTTGAATATGATACTTTAACTTCTGGCTTGTCATTTAGGTCCTGGCTGTGCAGAGTCGACAGGGTTGCTATAGAGTATAGCTGACAACTCATTAATTGAATGTGCAATGGTGCACACACTTAACCTATAGGATTTTAAAGAGTGAAAGCTGCTGTGTAATGCTGTTAGTACTTACTTATGGATCACTGGCAGATTTGATAGCCATTATTCTTCTCTGTACCTCATCAAAATAGACAGATGACTTTTGCATGACTTTTACCAGAGGACAAGTTGCTGTTTTGATATTGGATCACAACTGAGTATGTTTCAGATGTTGCATGTTTTGGCATAGCAACCGCTATCCGCATAAATTGTTGTCCTATTCCAGTCATGCTTGACATTCAGATTTGGTGTCATGCTGAATGTTCACAGAATCGTTTTTGATCTGAGTAAAGGGATTTGTCAAGCCCAGTTTAATGCATTTTGTGTCAGCAGCTGTTTTGTTGTTCGCAGGTTCGCATCTTATCTGTCAACCTTAAGTCAGAGCCACCGAGTCTGCAGAGTGTCGGTAGTGTTGTCACTGATAAGGTAGCAGTGGTGAGATAAAAAGGGAAGTGGTGCTTTAGGTGGATGTTTTTGAAAAATGTAAGATACACATTTTGTCACTTCCCTTTAAAGTGCCGGAAGACTTTGAGATTGAGATCAGATATAGCAGTGAAAAAAAGCACAAGAAAAAAACGAGAAGAGGTAAAACTTTACAGAGGCAGACCAAGCAGAAAGAATACCCAATGCAGTCCCTAATTATTAAGAGTTTTAGTTCATTCATAAAATTTTTCTGACTTGGTACTGGCAACATGATCACTATGATGACTGATAGCAGATAACATCCAGGGGATTACTGAGTCACACTGTGCTCCCTTTTAATCTCAACCCCTTGACTTGGATCGTCTAAAGCTGCTAAACTTTACAACTGGTTGCATTTTAAATGCCTGTTATTTTTGTGGAGGACATCAAGGATCCTATATTTTAACTAAACCACAAGTCCTGCACGTGGAATGTTGATTCTGATGCTCACTTTCACAAAATTTGAAAACAACCCTCTGTGTTCTTAGAATGTGTGGGCCTTTGTAATGAACATTTATATTAAATCAACTTTCCAAATGTAGCTTGTAGGTTACGGGATGTATCTGTGAATCAAGTATCTGGAAAACCACGTGCCTCATGGACAGTATCTTTCCCAGCCTTTTCTGTTGGCTTCTAAACAAATTAGAGAATGACAAAAACGCTACAGCCCAGCTTTGTTATTGAATTACAACTGACATGCTCCCCTGAGAGGATAATTCAGAGGATGCTAAAAGGCTTGGATGAACTACAACATGAACAAATTAGTTTGGTACTTTCCTCAAAAAAAAAGACCACTGGAAGGAAAAAAGGGATTTAAAGACAGTTTGGGAAAACCGTGTATTACAAAGATTACCCGCGACTCTGGGTAAACATGTTTCATTACAGCTTGTACAGTCACAGTCATTTTATTTCTGTCCAGTCACAGTGTGAGTGAATCTGTTATTTAAAAGATTAGGAGAAAGCACTGAGGTGGATGAGGAAAAGAAATGTCTAATAAAAGTAACCAAACTCGTGAGCGGATAAATCCCAATTCCCTCAATCCTTGCGCGATCCTAAAGTTGTTCCGGTCCGCCAACCATTAAGAATGTTAGAAGTTATTATTCATGCTCTGAGGAGCGAGAGGCTGCCTGGAGGAGCCCTAAGTGAGGATACACAAGAGCATCCTTCATGGAAGTTGTTTATGAACCGACACTCCCCTTTAACAGAAATCATTTGGTGATTGGACATCTGACATTTTAGAAACACCTTCACTGTCCTGCTGAGAGTTAGTTGAGAAATTGATGTACATTTACAGTATATGTGTGTATATCATAGGAAGGAAAAACAAAATTAACCCATTTCAGCTGTTTCCTGGCTTACAGTCTTTGTGCTAAGCTAAGATAAGCTAACCAACTACTGGTTATGGCTTCATATTTACCATACTGATATCAGACTGATATCTCAGGTAAATTAAAAAAAAAATCTTGTTTCCTTAACTAAATGTTGAATTGTTCTTTTATGTGTGAAGTTTGGACACAAATAGCTTAGCATAAAGACATCAAGCAAGAGAAACAGCATCTAGTTATTTTACAAGGAGTAACTGTACATACTGGAACCATTTCTTGGGAAACAGTTGGACGCGACCTTTACATTTAACTTTACATTAAGACGCGGAGGAAGTATTTCTCAAAATGTGGACTATTCCCTTAAGCCAAACTGGATAATTTAAGATGGAAGGTTTGTGCCTAGTCCTTTTTGCCATCTTTCCATGTAGCATTTTAAAATAGACTATTATTATTATTGATAATATTTAACATTAAATAGAGTGGGCTCTTGTGGATGAGGGAAACCATGAAGAAAACTGTGATGAATCAATGAGGGACTTCATACTTTGCTTATGTTCATGTTCATACCAGTTTAATCCTCTTGTGCAAGACTTAGCTTGCTGCATGCTTTTTCTACACTGGCTTTAGCCTTAAGACCAAGAAAAAACTACTATAAAAATATTTTTAATAATCTTTCATGAAGACATTGTCACCAACTTCAGAATCTCATGTCCCTCAGTTCTGCTTCAGATGCAGAAGATAAATAAGGAGGCATGGCCTGTCTCAGATGAGTGATCTTTTTCAGTGTCATCATCTCAAAGCGACAGGATTTCTGTAGAAACATTTATCCTCTCAGTAGTCGTGGACGTGTGGGCTAGCTCAGCCGTCATCTCCTGGAAGATGATTTCACTAACTGAATTTCCTCTTTGAGGTTTCCTGTGGAGAAAGCAATTGAGATGTTGTTGCTATGAGAAGGCAACACTCAGTTTCTAAGGAAGCACTCAAAACAGAGTGCACAGGCCTCATTTGCACCACCACAGGCAAATAGGCACATAGCGACCGCAGCTCTCCTTCATGAAACGCTGTTAAACTGCACAGTAAACACTCCCTGATGTCCTGCAGCAACTCTTTCCTGTGTTGCCAAGAACTGTTTATAGGTATGAATCCCTCTGCCTGTGTGTTCGAGGTTGTTAAACACTACTTTCTGAGTTTAATTGTTGTAAACTTTAACTTCGGTTTTGTAGTATTGTTTGCAGACTGTCAGCAGAAGAAATCAGCCTTAACCTGCACTATGCCTTTTTTCAAATAGCAAAATCTTAGAAGCTAACACAAGGAAGAGGGTATAACCTGTTATGCTCTGATGTTTCCTGGACACACCTCTGTGTCTTCATGTCTTCATCACGCCCGTGGTGGTTTGACTGTCAACCACAAAGGCGTTTCAGTTCTATGGAAGAAAAACGTCCCAGTCACACAACATGAAAGGCCCTTTTCTTTGGTTTCACTCATCATCTTGCCTAAAAGAGGCTGTTTATGACTGTTGAGCTGCACCTAATGAATCTGTGAGCCATTTTGTTTTATGACAAATAAACTATGATGTGAATGAGGCTATAGTTATGAGAACGCGTCGACTCCCGTGCTATGTGGGTGGTCAAGGCAGGAAGCAGATTGTGCATTTACTCTCAGCACTAGCAGAGACATACAAAAGTTAGTCATAGTTTCCACACTTGTCTTTTAAATGGCTGCTCGTGGTATTCGAACGTCTTACTGAAGATATTGTACTAATAGCAAGATTCAGGCTGACATGCAGTCAGTGAAGGGGATGTTACCAATGTTGCAGCACAGGAGGAGGAGGCAGCGTCAACAGAGATTATTTCATTTTATTTTGATGGTAATATTAAGCTAGCATTCCCATTCTTCTGAGCAGACAAACTTAGAACAACATCTGGTGTGTTAATGTGTGCAACATACGCCACTCTGCAGCACAGTCTAATAATACAGCAGATCACAGGGCATGCATACAGGGAGAAATGTGTCTCCTAAGTCAAGCTTTGAGTCTTCATTATCTGCTTGCTGTCTGAGACTCTCACCCCATTGACAGCACCCTAATGACGATTTTCAAGCTACACATTTTTATTTATAGCTATGCTCTAGGGCAGACTGGGACAAAACTGGCTTATGTTATCAGGGGTCTTCCTCATAGTCTCTGTTTGGATCTGTTTGTTCAGTGTGTCGCACGGCCAGGGTGAGAGGCCAGAGCCATGTGATCATAGCGAGCAAATCGTGTGTCGCTGCACTTGCCATGTGGTTTTTGTTGGTTTTATCTTGCATGGCAACCAAAATGTTGCCCTGTTTCCTGTCATGCTGAAAACTGGCCTCATAAAAGTAGAGCTGAAATGTGGCCAAAAAAATTCTCTGGTTTCAGCTTCTTACATGTGAGGGGTAGCAGCATTTGTGTGTTCATGTATTTTTAAGTTGAATGTCTTAAGTTTTGGATTGTCGATGGTTGGACAAAGCAAGACTTTTTTACTATTTTTATGGACCTAAAAGTAGCTAAAGTACTAACAAAATCAACAAATTAATCACTAATTAAAATAATTTTAGTTGCTGCCAAAGTGTTACACTGCTTCCACAAATTTGTACAAGGCCTTTCATATAACATCGGCTTGTTGCCCTGCATTCATAACATTTTTTATTTTTAAATGTATTCACAATTCATGATCTCACTGACATTGTGTCATGCTTTAATATGTTCTTAAAATAGAACAAAAACATTTTCCTACCACTGCAGGAAACCTCTTTGTCTCACCAACAAGAGGTATAGTCACAATAGAAACATAACTCAAGCATCTCAGATGTATCTTATGTATCTTTTTGTTTACCAAAAGGGTTCTTATGTCATTGTTCACAAGTCATGACCTCTGCTTCAGAGTGGGGAGAGTGTCCAGTGTGATTACCAACATACAGAGCTTTTCAGTAGCCTGTACATCAGTATCATGTGGAGCACCACTTGCAGTTTTCCCAGCTGTTCTGATTGTTTCATTGTTTTGTCAGTATACATGTATTTCTGACTGGATGAAATTAGACCAAACCAAACAGAGTCGATATTTTTTTTCTATGCAGGAATCGTCTTTTCCACAATGGTGTTTGGGCCGGCCTGTGGCTTCATCCTTGGCTCCCTCTGCACTAAATTCTATGTGGACGCTATCTTCATTGACACCAGTGAGTTTAACATTTCTCCAGCGTTGCATTATTTTATGTGTTTCTCTGTGTATGTGCTGTGCTGACTTCTGCTGCGCTTCTTCACAGCTAAGCTGGGCATCACTCCAGACAACCCACGGTGGATTGGGGCCTGGTGGGCAGGCTTCCTCCTGTGCGGTGCCTTACTCTTTAGCTCAGCAGTCTTGATGTTTGGCTTCCCTCAGTCACTGCCAACCAGGGAGAAAGAGGATGGGGGAGACAGCGAGCAGGCTATGCTTCCTCCCTCTCTCAGTTCAGAGTATGAAACATCAAAGCCCAGCAATGGGGTTGTACGCAACCTCGAGCCTGCCAACAGCCCCACCTGCTGTCAGCAACTCAGGGGTGAGTGTGCAAGATCCAGTGTTTTCATGCAAGGAAAATTTGCATTCATTCATTCATGTGTAAAACATGCAATATACATGGCACATGGTTATTCATTTATATACTTGTCAGGTGTGAATAACACTAAACTTAAAAGTACAAATCAAAGTGGTTAGACCTGCGAGGTTGTGGAAGAAGTATTCAGTTCCTTTAATTCAGTAATAAATAAATAATAATAATAATAAGGTATAATTCCAAAATATAAAAATACTCCTTCACAAGTAGTACATGTAACTTAACGTGCAAAAGTACTATCTTATATTACTATTACTGATGCATCAATAGATGGGCAGCCTTATTATTTTCTACCTGGTGCAGGTTGACATCATTATAACTATTTTTTTATGCTGTTTGGTATTTGTGTGTAAAACCTTTAACTGCAAATGACAGCTGTGAAACAAATGTAGTGGAGCAAAAAATACATTATTTCCTTATGGAGTGGAGTAAGAAGTACTCATGTACCTAAGTACAGGATTTTGAGCAGCTTCAGTACTCACCACTGCAGCTGCTTACAGGTTCTAGAGGTAGAAGGCACTCAGCATAATTAAAATTTGCTGTTGCGTAAGCTACTTGATTAAGCCAAGCTCACTGGAATTAGCACCGATGTATCTGCTTTGCACAATGTAAAAAAAAAAAAAACAGTTTTAGATCTCTGCATTTTATTCATTGAGATTTCATTTGTATATTATTTATATTACTTAATTGCTAAAGCGATGATGAAGTGCCAAAAAAGGCAACAACAGAATCCTGTCAGTCTTGCTAACCAGCATGGAAGGAAATAATGGTTGTCCTTAATTATCATTTCATGATTAGTGATTCCCAAGGTGACCAAGCACCTTCTGTCGAACCCAGTGTTCACCTGCATCATCCTGGCAGCCTGTATGGAGATCGCTGTCGTGGCTGGCTTTGCAGCCTTTCTGGCGAAATACCTCGAGCAGCAATTCAACCTCACCACCACCTCAGCAAACCAACTGCTAGGTCTGTGTCAGTGCATACACATGCGTGGTCACACATGCTTTCCAGTTCCTGTATAATAAACAGATTTTGGGACATTTTCTTTTCAGGTATGACAGCCATTCCATGTGCCTGTCTGGGGATCTTCATGGGTGGTCTGCTGGTGAAAAAGCTGAACCTGTCTGCTCTGGGAGCGATCCGCATGGCCATGCTGGTCAACCTGATCTCGACTGCCTGCTTTGTTTCCTTGCTGTTCCTGGGCTGCGACACGGGTCCCGTCGCAGGAGTGACAGTCGCGTACAACAACAAGTAAGAAAGAAATGTCAGTTTTTGGTTTTTCCAGGCAGTTTTTACCAGTCTGGCTGGAACAACTGTAAGCAGTCATCATGTAAATTTTAGGTGTCGTGTGATGACTGACAAAAGAAAAAAGCAGCTGCTTGAAAAAGTTAGTTTCTCCCCACAGAGTTTTGCTTTTATCATGTAATTAGTGTTTTACCTCACTTGCTCAGTACTGAAATTTGATTTGATAACCTTCATTTTGAATTTGTGACATGTTGAGGTGCTGCTGTTGAAGTGCAACGTAATCACCCTGTCATGAAGTTGACTGTGTTCAAAAACTAATTTCCTGAATAACTGGTCTTTTGACGATCCATGAGTTTCTAGTTTAGCTAGATGTAAGCTGGCCCTGTAGCAACTAACCAGTCACACGCCTACTGCAGCAGAGCAGATGAAATAGTTGAACCGCAGGAGGACATCAGCACAGTTCAGTGTGAAAAACCGTCTTGATTCAACAGAGAAAGCTCGACTCTTGATGACAGCCAATAAAGTACTGATAATGTATAGTTATGTTACTGTATACACCTGGGTCCAGGGGTTCAAAACTTTTCATCTCAATCAGATCAGATCAGATTTGAAAATCCAGCATTTTGTGGTCCAGGATCAGATAAATCAGATGGATTTTGTATGTCAAAACAACTCAAGGTAAAATCACCCTTTTCCAGGTTTAGACTTTTCAGGATTACCAGATCCTGAATATCAGTGTTTTAATCCTACCTATCGCCACCTAGTGGATCTGAAGAACTACCGAGGAAGACAAGACAGTCTAGCAATTCAGAGCCATTTTAATGATAAGAAATAATATTTTCAAGTACATAACACTTACTTAAAATCATAATGGAACAGCAGTAAGAGCTTTTGAAAGTAAATGGAGCAAAATTGATCAAATGTATTATTTAAATTGGTAGATATCATTTAATGAAGATAAATCTGAGTTGGATTACTCAGTGAGAGCTTTCAGTATTCAATAGGTGTTTTTATAATAGAAGTTTTGTACTACATAAAAACTAGAGGTGCAACATTTAGTCGCTTAATCAGTTGGTCAACTGACAAAAAGATCGGTTTGCAACTGTTTTGATTTTACCTGTTTAATCAACAATGAAAATAAGTGTTAGCTGCCCCCTTATCCCAACAATGCTCAGCATAGGACTATCACAGTGTCAGACATCATAGGCATGTGCATTAGGAGGGAGGGAGGGAAGTACATGAAGGGGGAAATAAATCAACTGCCTTTATTTCTTGTTACTTCGCTGCACAAGCAGTATTTCTGTCTGTCCTGTGGTTTAGGCTTTTACTACTTTTCAGTTTGGTAGCCTGAGCTCTACCTGCCACAGAGCAGGTTGGCAGTGCAGTGCAGTTTCCATGGAGATGTTAAAAGTGATCCAGAAACCCATAATATCACTAATAAAGGGCTGAGAGTGCTTCTTCAATGTTGTTTGTGCCTTGTACAGATACAGTTGGTACTTACAGTGGGAAGGGATGCTCAGGCTTTTCTGTCTCTGTGTTCAGAACACTGCAGGTGGGCAAGACACCAGAAGCTCAGTGCATCCGTAACTGCAATTGCTTAACTTCCTCCATCAGCCCGGTCTGCGGCTCCAACAGTATCACCTACCTGTCCGGCTGCTTCGCTGGTTGCGCTGGAACAG
The DNA here is from genome assembly GCF_001952655.1 of Monopterus albus. Classification (NCBI taxonomy): domain Eukaryota; kingdom Metazoa; phylum Chordata; class Actinopteri; order Synbranchiformes; family Synbranchidae; genus Monopterus; species Monopterus albus. The sequence goes on from NW_018127885.1 coordinate 2,416,463, forward strand.
GAAGCCCTCAGACCATGTCAAACATCTCTCAGGTCCGTGGTTGTCTTGTGATGGTGACAAGTAACAGTAATCTTAGATAATAAGAATGGATTAACACTCTCTTCAAAAGGATACAGTAGTTATCTATCTGATTGTGCACCAGAAAAACGACCAGTTCAGTTACAGTTGACACAAACCTTTCTTTGAACTTATTATAAATGCTGTGTATTCTGTGGGTTTTAAAGTCTGAGGTACAAAAAAAAGTCTGAGTATATCATAGCTCTGTCATCAGCTGGCATACTCTGGGCAATCAAGTGCTACTGTGGTTCTTCCTAGAGCAGATGCTGACTGCAGATTAATGCCTTCTATATTCAAATCACATGCAGAGAGAACTGCTCTAAGCTCAGCAGCACAAAATATCCCTCTTACTTCTGTCTGACTGGGGCAGTTACAGCAGTAATGTTATGTTTTTTTTTTATAGTGCAGATCATTTAGTTCCACTGTGTTGATTTCCTCCCGAAATGAAAATAGCCTGGGCCAGATATAATATGTTTTCCCTGTAATCTCATTTACTTGTTGTTGTTCAAATGGTTCTCGGATGAACAGTCTCATCTTTTTCTGTTCCCAGAACCTGACAGCATGTGCTTGTATATCTGCCGAGAATGAACTCGCCACAGCTGTTTCAGGAAAATGTCCGATGCCCAGATGCCAGGAGATTTTCCTCATCTTCCTGTGTGTGATCTGTGTCTGCAGCCTCGTCGGAGCCATGGCCCAGACTCCCTCTGTCATCATCCTAATCAGGTATGTTTTGTGGACACAAATGTATGAGTGTGCAGTGACGGGCGTGTCAACAGGTTTGATCACTCACAAAATCCATTAAAATAAAACAGTAATTAATTTCGTTTATTCTGTCTGCTTCTCTTGAAGGACTGTGAGCCCTGAGCTAAAGTCATACGCACTTGGAGTGTTGTTTCTTTTACTACGACTCCTCGGTAAGAGCTGTTAAACAAATTCTTTATCAGATATCGCATTCAGTTTAGATATTGTGGGTCTCATTTGAAGGTTCTGCTACAGTGCCTAAGTGTGTGCTAAGACTGCAAGTGTGTGGAGGTTTACCAAAGTTTACCAAAGTCCCATCACTCGAGCAAATACATGGCTCAGTCAACCTCAAATGCTTTGTTGGTTTTATTTGTTTCCACACTGAGAACAAGTGAATCACATCAACCATACAACATTACAGCTGATGACAGCGAAAAACCAAATGCACATTCAGAAGGTGGGAGGAGTAATAGAATTAAGAAGGGAGGAGTAATAGAATTAAAAAGGGAGGAGTAATAGAATTAAGAAATGACCGTTTTAAGTTTTCATAATTAATTCCATTAATAAGGGGCAAAGCAGTCTAAGGCAGTTTTGCCAAGGCCATTATTTATCTGAAGGAAAACCGGAGTAAACATCCTTGAGATCTAATCTTGTGAGCAGTGGTTTTAAGTTTGAGAAGAGAAGTGATATACAGAACACAAGTATAGTGTTTTGGGTACAGTGTACATACGCACTTATGTCATGCAGTGAAAAGAAACGGGAAAAATAAGTAAAAGAAAAAATGACTGAATGCATGTGACGTAGTTTTTCTTCTCTTTTGAGTTATTTTGTGGAAAACAAAAAGTTTGTGGGCTCAATCACTGTTTCAAATTTCCAGGATTCATCCCTCCTCCTCTAATCTTTGGTGCTGGGATCGACTCTACTTGCCTTTTCTGGAGTTCAGAGTGCGGCAGTAGAGGTGCCTGCCTGCTGTACGACAACGTAGCTTACAGGCATCTGTACGTGAGCCTTGCCATCATCCTCAAGGGTGTTGCCTTCCTCCTCTACACCACCACGTGGTATTGCTTACGCAGGAACTACAAGAAGTACATCATGGGACATGAGGGCCATATGACACAGACTGAGTTTTACCCCTCTCTCACAGAGGGCCCAAAACTAGCTGACCGGACAAAGTTTGTATATAACCTAGAGGACCATGAGTTTTGTGAAAATATGGAGTCCGTTTTATAGTTTGTAATGCAAGAAAAGGACAGTGTGGACATTCGTATTCTCTCAACGGAATATTTTAAGATTTCATTCTTTTTCCTGAAAGGATGAAACGGAGTGTTTTTGATAAAGGTGATCTATTTAAAGTCCTGTCACTCCACATCCTTGTTAAACTAAAGGGTCCATTATAGGTATTTACCTATCAGCGAGGTGTTATCCAGTGTTGCCGTGTGACTTCCTGTCTTGACTTGGTGTTACAGTACTGTCTGGCTCAGTCCTAGCTGGGCACGATGCTAGAACTACAACGACAACTATAGTTGCCATATTGTTTTAGGCCTGTCATGATTCCAGTGGTCTGTGTGAACAATGGCGGGTTCCTTTTGGCCAGTGCACTGTGCGTTCTGTCAGTCTCTCAAAATAAGACTTTGATAATAATAAAAAAGTTTGGCCGGTTCTTCGGTTATTCATATTTAAAAGTTGCCGAGTGTTTACAAACTAATAGTTCATCAGTTAATGCATTTTATTTCAATGCAGGAAGGTTTCTTTTAAAAGGAGAACACAAACACCTTATTGTAGCGGCCTATTAGATGCTTTAACTTTCAAAAAAAATGTAATCCAGTAGCTTTAAATAAGATAGTGTTTCACATCATCATGCACTTTTCAGATACTCGTTCTCTTGGTGGATCTTAGTCACTGTTTCTGATACTGCTTAGACTAGACTGTGAAGTCTTGTCCCCTCAGTGCAAATGTGCAATTCATGTCTGATAGGTTTCACCAGCCTTGTGTCAGACTCCAGGTTTGTTCATTGTAGCAGTTCGTTTCATTTCCATTTTATATCTGCAGAGTTTATTCAGCCCAATATACAGTATGTCTTAATATGTTATCATTCAAATAAGAATATTAATTTCATATATATATATATAAATTACAGTATTTTGCCTTTTGCATTTAGTGGAAGAGCAAAAAAATAACTAAAAAAGAGTAATATTTTGTGTTTTGACATTCAAAAAAGACATTAGGAGTAATATTTTCTTTTCTTAGGCCCAGAAAATTTCATTAGATTGTGTTTAGAAGGACAGTGTACATTATATATACAGTAATGAAAATGTCTCAGATGTATCTGATGTCACACAAGATTTGGGACAAATCATAAAAACAACCTAATATGTCGCATCATTTGGGCAAAAGACACATACAGTCTTTTGTCTTGGGGCTAGAGCTGCCATATTTGGGATAAAGGTGTATGTTACAGGAGTGCAAGGTCAGACAAAGTGAACAACACTGAATTTATTAGTGAACATGGTTTTGAAGAACCCCTTAACGCAGCCCAGCAAGTTGTTCTTCTGATCTCTCTGCAGGCACAGTTTTGACATTGTCCCGTTTCTTAACATTTTTGTATGGCAACATATCATTTATTTTACTCCTGAAATAAATGTTTTTTTCATAAAACAATTTGAGTGTTTTTTCTTTCTTTTACTTACTTTAGAGAGCTGATATGTTTAGTGTTTTACATTATATTATGTTTGATGTGGTTTAATTCTGTCACTGCAAAATATTCACACTGCAAAGGAAGATGAAAACAAAGAGAAATTAAATCCAATATCAGGCATGGATATGAAAAAACAAGAAGAACAGCATGATCTATGACTAGTATATAACACAATGTAATGTATAAATTTTAAGCATGACAAGATAAAAACACTGTAGTTTATATAACTTATTTCCATGGTGGTTCTGGCCTTCCCTAAACCATGATCACAAACACTGTGCCTCTTTTTGCATTACAGGAATACATAAAAGTGACATGCAAAAGTAATTGGTTAGAGCCATGGGTGTGAGTTTGCGCTGCAGATGGCTGCCTCCGTTCTGTACAAGAAACAAGTTCCTTATGTGTAACATACTTGGCCAAATAAAGATTATTATCCTTATAAATATACAAAATGTACATTTTCTTACTAAAATAAAAGTCCACCTGTTTTAAAAACAGTCATAGGTTCTGGCAAAGCTGTTCCAATTTTCCAGAGAACCAAAAGAGAAAATAAAACGCATTTTATGATCAATACTCTGAATGTCCTATTGTACAAGGATCCATCATCAAATATCATCTTACCAGTGTTATGAAAATTTTATGAGCCCCTTGTACTAATAAACATGGATATGCTGTTTATGATTTTCAGTCAAAACTCTCTTTAACCTTTAAACATTCTCATTAAAGTACTGAAGGATCATAAAGAGCAGAGCCTGAACTTTTAAGCTGCCCGTTTCTATTCACAGTTCATCATACAGTACATTTTCAATTCTGTACTAAGTGCTTACTCAGTAAGAAGTGAAGTATTGACCCAAGAAATTACTAAACCACATGAGCACAAAGACTTCTCATATTCCGACTTGCACAGCAGGTTCAGAGTTTCTAGGTTAGCTTTCAGATTTTAACCGTTGCTTATTATCTCAAGTATGTAAGAGTCACTGATATGAGAAGCTATAAAATATGATGCTAGATATAATTTACTGATGCAAATACTTTAAACTGTGCAACAAGAAAAGAGAGACTCTTGTCCTCCGCTGATGTGGTGGGGTTTGTTTTACAGTTAGTGGTTTGTTGTCTTTTATGTTTTTAAAAGCAGATGGTTTAAATCAGCTTGCAAAGTAGATCAAGTTGGTAATTCATATTGATGCATGATGATTTGCTGGTATGTCCTCATAAAGCAAACACTTCTGAGAGGATGATACAATAATTGTGTTTATGACTTTATGTATTACACCAACTAATGTCACATTTCATAATGAGACCTATAAGAAACATGTGTCAATGCAATGAAAATATATAAAAGTAGCCAAGATGCAACTGATGCAAAAGTTACTAATAGCAGCCTCCCAAAACATTTTGTGAATTGAAAGAGAATTCCTGATGTGTTTTCAGCCCATCATCTGCCAGATCAAACCAACAGACACCAAGATATCCTAACTTCTAGTTGCTAGTAATGGTAAAGGCTCGAGGAATGCTGGATCCTACATTTCCCATAATGCAACTGCTGTATATTTTTTCCCTATATAATCAGTTTTTTTCAAACTTTGGAAAGCTCCCTCCCACAAAATACATGATCCAAGTGTTTTCTTAAAGTGAGCAGTGCTCCTCATGAGAGGAAAACAGAACTTCAGTGGTCCTTTTAAATTTAACTTGTGACTGTAACATGAGCAATAATTTAAATTCAACATGAAATAAGGGATGGCATTTCAGCTATCAGATCCTTTAATATTTCTAAATATTACTTCGATCCAGATCATACATTGCTGTGAATGTTGTCTTGAAATTTTTGTCCAAAATCCAGTGGACTGGTACGTGGGCCATGCCTTACCTCCAAACAATTCCATCAAAATCCATTCATTACTTTTTCAGTTATGCTGTGAACAAACCAACAAACAATTGCTGGTAAAAACCTCCGTGGCAGAGATAACTACAGTCTGCTGGTCTGAAATTCATCACTTTGTTTAATTAAACATCCCAATGGGCTAAAATAAATATTTAATACCATACAAACAACAGATAATAAATCATAACTGTATTCAAAATTGTACTGTTTGGTTCATAATCTAAAGCAGCCACACAAACAACCTCTAATGAAAACAACATGCCATCATTTCTAACATTTCTAATTTTATCATTTGCTTGCAAATTTCAAAATTTGAAAAATCAGAGTCAATATTATGTTTCCTCCTGTGTTTCAGTGGTTGCAAAGTCCAACAATAGCGCAATGACACTCTTCAGCAATAAATAAGAGCTTGTGTATGACAGCTACAGTATCAGCAGCACAGAGCACAACGTGTGATACACACCTCACTCCTGATGCCTGTCACATCAAAGAACCACAACATGCATTATAGGCTAATACCGCAGTCTTTGGGAAAGTGCCCTTGTTGAAAGTCATCTCACAAACACACACACACACACACACACACACAGAATGGAACCAATCTGAAAATAGAAGCTGCTGCAGGCAAATTTCCTCTTTTAGTTAAGAACCATCAATTAGCCTAATGGGCGCTCTGGAAAGACCAACTGTTACTCATCAACTCTAGCAGAAAAAATACATCACTAAATCCTCAATGGAGAGTTCTGACTTATGTGTTTTTCAAACGGGTGCAGGATATACTGTGGTGTAGGTTTCAGTGCATATCAGTCCACAGGTCTGACTGAGTCAGCCTGCCTATATTTAGACTTTCATGCTCGGGTGCTGATGTTTTCTAATAATAATGCCACAAAATGTAGAAAATAAATGCAAATGTTAATGATGCATGTACGATTTAGAAAATACATAAAAGCACGTTAGTCTTTATGAAATGCAGAATATACCATTTCAGTAATGAATTAGCATTAGATTAGATATTACCAGGGTAATGAGAAAAGATTATGAGTGCACTCCCAAAGTCCCAGCGTCACTTTTCTTTTAATGTACTGTAAATTAGCCCTGTATCCATCTCTACAGTAAGTGCTACAGTTGTGTAGATCATATACTGTGTGCATGAAAAGTAAAAACAAAGCCAACTTTATTTTAATTAATGCCTAATTTGTTTAAATTAAACACCTGCTAGCCATGTGTTATCAGTGCAGTTAATGATCAAGATCAAGCATGTTTCAGTCATATTCAGCAAACAGCTACAGGTAACAATGCCTTTGGAGATGATCGATGGATGAGATTAGAACTAAGGAAAAGTCCTGGAAGATGATGACGATGATGAAGTTCTAGTCAGTGCAAGCACAAGAAAATTACTGTGACAAACACGTGGTCTAATTACTTAAACCGACAGACTCCAAAATAAGTTAATATAGTCTTTATAATTAAAATGGCTACTGTACAAACATTTGTAACATATAGACAATTAAAGTGTTCACATATGTTTATAGCTGTTTATACTTAATCACTAGATAATTGACTAGCAATAACTGAGTGAAATAGGGTTTTACTGTGACTCCAACACTGCATCTGCTTGAGGGCTAACTAACTGCAAGAAAGGCAAGGCAGCTTTTTAATACAGAACATTTTATACACAAATCTAATTCAAAGTGCTTTACAAAAAGCTAACATGCCAAGCAATATGTGTGTTTGTGTATGTGTGTAGGCAAAGACAGTAGTAATGACAGCAACGCAAAGACATATGATCTGATGCATTTCTTTTTCCAGGATCAGCATTCTTGTCATTTTATACAAGGCTGAATTTCACTGAGCGATGCAAAAAAACTGAGTGATGTAAGCTTCAGACAATTCCTACATTTATCACTTTGTTGGTACATCTCATCCCAAACTGAGAAACAATTGAACTGTATTTTTTTGGACTTCAGTTGTTGGAAGATGAAAGAAGATCTTAAAGAGAAAACTGCTCATTGTTGGATCTAGTGACAACTCATAAATGTCTGAAATGTGAAAAGGGACACCAACTAGACACTGCTATATGTAAGGGGTCAAAAGTCAGAAAGTTTAGGAAGCAGGTTTAACCTTGAACAATACATTTTATAAACTTTTTATTAAAGATCCTTATCTAAGAAGTTACTACAGCTATCAAATAGCTTAAAATGTGAGTTATACAGATACAAGTTTTCCAAAACTGTACTTTACTATAAAAAGATGTCCCCATTATACCAGCTTTGACCTCTATTTTGAAATCTGGGCAGCCCACACGCTAATGATCCCTCTGGATACGAGTCTGCGTGGCGCAGCCCTACCTCACGCACCTGTCTAGCTGTCCCCGCAGCCTGGAAGAGGGGAGTCAAACCGGATGGGGTGAAGATGGAGAGTTGGCCCCTGCGCCTTTAAGACTGCATGTGGTCTATATCTTGCTGCTCTCATGGCAGGCTGTGTAGGTGCACGCTTTCAAAGTTTGACTGGGGAATAGAGGTGGCAGTGCCGCCGGCACCAGCGTCGCCCCGCCGGGAAACACACGCACACAGTAGTCATCATCTTTGTGGGTTGAGGGGGGGGGGCGCATCTCGCCTGGGAGTGTCCGAGTCCTGCGATAAGAACAAAGGGGGAGATGACGGAGCAGCTTTTCGATTTGTAAATGGGAAACACAAGACGGTTCCTGGTGAAAGGAGGGACTCCCGGCTGCAGCCTGCCCCTCAGCCATGCCGCTTGTGTTCCGCACGCTGTTGTTCGGCTTTTTAACGCTGCTGGTTGTGGTTCTGATAATTGATGATATCGCAGAAGTGGAAAAAGAAACCGCGTAAGTAACCCACTGTAGTTTAATCCACGCATTGTGTTTTATGGCAGTGAAGTCTATTGTTTTTTATCTGTCCAGCAGGTTATTTCTCTCAGGCTTTCTCTGAGGATTAATAAATAAGTGAAATAAATGAGTTTATCTGAAGTGAACTTTGGAGTTGAATGCGGGGCGTGCGTGGTTTGTTGCTCCATTTGTAACACTTGGGTGCAGCAGTAGCAGCTGTTCCGACAGCAGCCTGTCTGGGTCTCCTAGGATTAGGCTATTTGTCTTGCAGCAGCCTGCATGCGGGACACCACGCATTTACACTATGAGAGAGGGGCAGAGAAGGTGGGGGAACAAAAAAGGGAAACAAAAGAGGCTTTCCCCCTTTTTCCTTTTTCATTTTCAGACTGAAATGTTGAGCAGTGCAGCAGAAATCTAACAAGTCATACACATGCCCCACTTTCATTTGACCTACAAGAATATACATTATTCATTTAGCATCAGAATACTTCTGTCACATGTAAAGAAGCCAATACAGACGTCAACAGTGTAACGTCCTCCTCTTGTTTTCATCATTATCATCTCAGCTATAAAGATATCTGTGCTACCTGAATAACAAAAATGACCTTATTTTCTTTGCTTTTGGATGCTTTTGGATTGTCACACTTCCCTTTCAGCAAGAACATTTTGTTTTGATTGCAATTACCCGGCTGTGGCATACATTGTAATGAGGTCATTTCGGTTTGTGATTCCTTGCAGGAGAACAACCAGAACCAGTTGTGCACTTTAATACAGTAACATATTTAAAAGCCACCAGATTTGTAAAATGAATAAGAACAGCAGTTTGTCACTTTGTTTTTTCAGACGGCTGCTGGCAGCTTGACAGGATTATGACCAAGGTCACAACTGTAAACTACTGTAGACCAGTACTTATAAATCTAAATGTATACACAGCATGTTTACTGTAAATGCATCTTGGCTGGCATGTTCAACACCACTCTGAAGAGATTGCTTTCTCCTTGTGAAAATAGAACCTCCTGTTAGTATAATGGGACTCCATTAAGGCCACATTTCTTCTCATTACATCAGCAAATGGGCCCACGGTGGATTGCTCTAAAAATACCTTGATGCGTGCCTTTCACATTCATTCAGTCATAAAGAAAGGACATACAATACACCTGGTGCTGAATACAGTAGGTGGAATATTGTTACAAAATACGGTAACAGGAAGGATTTGAAGCAGCTATCCATTATCAACCAACACTTCAGGCTGCAGTGTGCGATTCATAAATCAATCTTATTTTTTTTTCTAGGAACATTGAACATTCAAAGAAGATGGACTTGCAGCAGCGCATCCCTAAAGCGCACAGGTCTGAAATCCAATTATCGACACACAAACACGTATAGCTATAGACCACTAATGGGAAGCTAAATGATCTCTCTATATAGTTTTCAGTTGATAGTGGTCATTTAATGCTTTTGCAGCCTTGATAACACAGTGAGTCATTCACAGTGAGTATCTTGTTACCTTTTACAGCAGAAAGGCAGCTGCTATAAATACCCATCACTGTGGTGGTACCCATGTGATAAGGAGAACATATTCCATGAGAAAAAAGCTAAACTTATAATTGATATTGGTCATATTTAGTTTTTGCTTTATATTGTACGTGCAGCATTAAATAAATGCAGCGTACTTGGCATGATATTTCAAAAATGCCACCCCTCTACCATAACAAGTCTTTTGTTTTGGGTTTGATAAGAATTTTAAAGCTTGGCACTGAAGTCAATAACACGACTTTCTCTTCTTATTTAGAACGGCTGCAGCACACGTGGATCCGACTGCTTTGACACGACTAGGCACAGATTTAAAATGTCACGGTTCAAGTTACAGTAACACTGCCAAGCTCTCGTCAAACAACTGGACCTTCAACAAGACCCTCTCCAACCTCATCAGGTCATCACTTTATAGTTATTTCTGCAGCGGTTTACACTTGACTAAGCAGAGTCTTTTATAACTACTGTATATTTTCTCTTTTTACAGGAAGAATATTCTGAGATTCCTCGACCCAGAGAGAGACATTTCCATTCTGAAGGGAACACTGAAACCGGGAGATATCATCCACTATATTTTTGATCGCCATAGCACCACAAACATCTCAGAGAATCTGTATCGTCTTTTGCCCACTGTTTCTCCCATGAAGAACCAGCATCACAGGTAAAAAGAACAGCAGCTGTGGGCCTGAGATTGACTCTCACGACTTTGTTATCAGGTAATTTTTTCCCTCCACAGAAACAGATTTCAGGGATAGAAGTTTTCTACTTGAAAGACCATAACTGAAAGGGATTAGAAAATGAGTTTCAGTGTCAGTGTTTTATTTCACTTTTTCTGAGGATAATTCATTGGAATAATAATCACCTTCACAATTCTCAGTTTAATTCAGGTTTAGAGATAGTGCACACTTTTGAAAACACTGTCAAAGCTTTTTACTAATTTAAAGTTGGAAACCAACTACCAGACTGCAAACAATTAAATACTTGATTATACAGGAAATTGACATTTTGAAAAGGTTTTGTATTTGGCAGAAACACGATGTTTCTCAGAGAAACACAGGCACTCTCAATGGCCCTGAGAAGTCGGCTGGCTCTGTTTTGTGTTTGGGTGTAAGCAAAGGAGTCGCTGAGTGGGTTATTTATCACTAGTCGCTCTTGTCATAGGAGGAAACATAAATCTATCTGTGCTTATATTATTATGTAGATTCTGTGTACAATTTGGAGCAATCCAAAAAGCACACTGTCTGCACCGGAGTCTATTTTGAAAAATGCCCTTTCATAAATCTATCAGCCATATGAATGTTGTGTAAATGTAGCTGTCTGCGAAAGCGCCTAATTTAGGTGACTGATCACGAGATACACGGGCCTCAAAATCTCTCAGTACCTTTGTTTATTCTGAAAGTGTTTGTGTTGCCTTTGTATCTTTCCTTTTCAAAGTGCTGTGATATTATGCTGATGAGGCGAGGTCATGATTTCTAGAGTCCAGCAGCATCATAGCAGTGCCAGAGCATGATGGTAACAGTTGGCTGAAGTCAGACAACAAGCACTGTGGCATTCTGAGAAGCAGAGGAATTTGCTTTGGCATTCTCATATTAGATAGGGAAATAATGTCTCAGCTAAACATAGATCTGCTCTTTTGGTTCCCACAAAGTGGGTTGACAGTGTCTGGGGTACTGGTTATAAATGATTTTAGCTCAGTGTTATGATGCAATGGAATCATTCTGTATACTCAAGGAATGTATTGATTTTTTTTTTTTTAGATTAGAGTCAGCAGATGTTGCAAATTTGTCATGTTTTCAGTGTGCATGTCATTTTTCAACCATCTGTTTCCTAAAGCGGGTACATTAGCTGCCATGATGTACTGTATTATTAGATACCTTTAAGCTGTAAAAGAATCCCTGTACAGTGAAAACCATGTAGTGGTGAAAGAAATACTCAGTTCTTTTACTTGAGTAAAAGTTGCGATACTCTGCAGTACTCTGTTACAAATTAAAGGCCTGCATTTTAAATTTTGCTTAGGTTAAAGTATGTTTCTGCTGAGCAGTCAGCAGCCACATTAACCTGCCCACTGTTGGTTTATTTGTTGTGTCTTGATGTTTTTCTCACCCCAGCTGGTCGAGGCAGACGGCCGCCCACCAAGATCCCAGTTCTGTTGGAAATTTCTTCCCTTAAAGGGAGTTTTTCTCTCCCCACTGTCTCCAAGTGTGGGATTTGTTGGTTATTCTCTATAATACTGTAAAGTCTGGACCTTACTATGTAAAGTACCCTGAGATGATTGTTTTGTTATGATTTGGTGTTAAACAACTAAAACGGAATTGAATTGAATAATAGGATCCTGAATATTGATGCATTAATGCATCAGTTTAATGTTACAGGAGGAGCTTTTCACTGCTCCTTGGCATGTCCGGGATATCCTATATTCCATAAACCAGCTCCTAAAACTGTCTCTAAATGTTTGTCCTCCCCAGCTACATACATGAGAGGGTCTGAATATTAGGAACACCTCTGAATATAATGTAGTCCAGTACAACAACACCTTTAAGATTGATTTTAGCAACAAACATATAACTAAATTGATACATTTATGACAATTTCACAATAAACTAAAATATGTTGAGCTTCATAAACACAGATGTTAAGGCAGAAGTGTTGCATTGAATTGCATGCAATTGTACAGATGTACCTAATAAAGTGGCCGGTGAGTGCAGATCAGGATCAAAAGGCAGAGGAACCAGGAATTAAATGATATTTACAAAAGGTAAATTTGCTTGTCCTAAGGTGTAATCTGGCACCGGTGGAGGAATACTCTCGGGACGTGGGGAGAAGGACCAACTTGGTGACCATGAACCCCTCAGTGGTGCAGCGGGCCTTCCAGGACCTAGTCACTGATGAGTGGAGGGAACGCTTCTTACAGCGGCTTCAAAGCCTCAGCGGTAGCGTGTTGTGGATCCCGGCCTTCATGGCCAAGGGGGGAGAAGAGCGCGTGGAGTGGGCCCTCCGTCTTATCCTGCTGCACACCGTGGACGTACGCACCGCTTTCCCCTCACTGCGCCTTCTCCACGCTGTCAGAGGGTAAGATGCAACTCTTGCTCACAGCTGCTGCTCTCTGTGTGCTGTGTCTCTTAACACCTGTGAGCAGCATAATCAAAGGGTTGGCAAACTCTAATCTGCAGCCCAGATGGCTATTTTTAAGCAGAGCATTAGAGCTGATCACCAGGGGCAGTCAGTGTGAGCAAGCTACCGTCTCCTCGCTGGAGTCATCTCACCAAATATGTGTGAAATGTTGATTCTGAAATGTATTGCTTGGTCTGTAGTAGGTTTTATTTGTAGACTAAGATCAGTGGTTGATGTTTGTGTCTCTCTCAAGGAATAGTTTGACATTTTGGAAAATACATGTATTTGCTTTCTTGCAGAGTTTAATGAGAAGCTCCTTAGCTCTCCCAAAGCTTAACTTAAAAAATTTGAAACTCACCCTGTTTTGTACCATGAACATCTCACACTAACAGTGCTAACTAACATTCTGGTGTTTTGCAGGTATAATATTTAGAATATTTGCTGTCTTAGTTTAGTTAATTAGCATGGCAACATTTGTTAATTAGTATTCAAACACAAAGTACAGATGGGGCTGATTGGATTGTCGTTAGGTTTGCAGGTATTTGGTTATTGGACAAATTAAAATACTGTCCTGAATTCTTCCTGTGGGGGTTCACTGGTAGTTATGTGCTTCAACTTGTTGCTTAGTGAATAACAACTCAATGCAGCGACTTCAACGTGAGGTTGCCAGGCAACCGGCAGAGACGCTATTAAGATGTTCAGAGCAGATTTATAAACTGTTGCTAATGCTATCGATCTTCTCATCTCTTCAGGATTACAAATGAGCATATTTGTCAAAATCTCATGTTATTCCTTTAATTATTTCTCCACCCAAGCTCAGTCTTTCACACTTTACAGTTAACATGCATGAAACTTTCCTTTTCACATGAATTTATCAACAGATTAGTTTGCACTCAAACTGTTGCTCATTTGTTGCTCCAGATATTTTCTTCCTCATTAAAAGCCTAAATGGTCAGTGGCCAAATTAGTCCAATTTGTATGCCCCAGCTAGCACCCAGTATTGTGAAGCAGTAGAACTGGGTCATGATTTTTGTAGATGACAGTCTGTGAGATCACTGTTTTACAAGAGAAAGGTGAAATGGATGCCTTTGTCCTTTTTATACACACTCCCTCTAACCTTGTCCTTTTCTGAACTTTAAATCCAAATCAGGTACTACTTGTATTTATTCCAACCAAATGCCACATCATATCTTTTCACTGATAATTAGACCATCTTCCCTGGTTATTAGGAGGGTCTTCGCCTGCTGTAGTGCTTGGCTGGACTATAAACCTGTCCACTGTTTGCCCTTCATAGCACACAGGCTACTTCAAATAGCATAGCCTCTGCATCTTAACCTGACCTTCCACACTAAGTACAGTGAGTGTAAAGAGTGCTTGAGGAGGCAGTGATAGCCTCAAGGTTGGAGAAACAGGTTGTTGACTAGAAGCGAAAATGAAGTTGGGGCAAGTCGATGTCTGACCACCTGTCCCTGAAGCTGCTCCTGAGGGCAGCATGTGGTATCTCACTTTTGTAAGAGCTCATCAGTCACCTAAAATAGAAGAAAGCAATTTTGCTCAGAAGCTTCAATGTGTGTGCAAGTGTCCACCTGAACAAGTAGTTTAGCGGTAAATCCATTTTTTCACAGTGCAGCTTTTGTTACTTCAGCCAAGTCTTTGTCTTGAAACCAATGAACAGAAGTGATTTGTTTTCTGTGCATATCGCTGTACATGTATCTAGAAAATGTCACTAGATTCAGGATTCTTGGGCCTTTATGGTTTCAATAGGAAATGTGAGCCATAATCTTAAATAGGCCTGCAAGTAACAATCATGTTAGTGCCAATCTGTTCAATATATCTTTAAGTAAAAAAAAAAATGCAATGCAGTTTCCTAAAATCGTATCTTGGTGCTGATTTTGATCAATCAAAACCCAAAGATGTAGCAAAGTAGCAAATCCTCACATTTAAGAAGCTACAATCAAAGAATGTTTGGCATTTTTACTTGAAAAATAACTTATCCATCCTTTTTCCATCAGAACTGACTAATAAGTAATTTACTAGCTGCGTCACCATGAGTTAAGAAATACGATTTTAGGATGACTAGACTTCAGAGGCTTCGGAGATTTTTGCAGTGCACCCACTGAGCAAATATAAGAAGGAAAGGAAACGTCACTAATTATCTGTGAGGAGGCAGTTCTTGAAAGGACCATTTGTTGGTTTACAACCAAGACACATATCCAGCTTGCTCCATATTTTTACTTGTCACTTGTCAGAATTCAGCTCGTCTTTGTGTGCTCCCCCATACTGTATATCTGGCTTAATATCAGAAGACAGAGGGAGAAAGCTCTTACTGAAGGAGATAGGTGTTGCTCCCTAGTGGGTACTGGCTTCAGTATGCTAAATAGAACACAGACCTGGAGACTTTAAACATATTCTTCCTTTTACTGCAGCCTATTTCTAGTCTAGGTGATCTTTATTGAGTCACTGAATTCTACCAATGATGTACTATATATGTCTTTGTCAATAGGTATTGGCTGACCAACAATGTCCATATCAAGCGTCCGACCACTGGCCTGCTCATGTACACACTGGCCACTCGCTTCTGCGAGGAGATCCATCTCTATGGTTTCTGGCCATTTCCACTGGATCTGCAGGGAAAACCGGTCAAATACCACTACTACGATACTCTAAAATATGAGTACACCTCCAGTTCGAGTCCTCACACCATGCCTTTGGAGTTCAGGACCCTGAGCACATTACACAGGCAAGGGGCGCTCCGGCTCCACACTGGACCGTGTGATGTTGAGAGGAGACCACTGAAGGAGTTCCAGAGCAAAAATCTGGGTGGGTGATTTCTGTGAAAACCACAGTCTTGACTGTGAAGACTTTTATGAAAATTGAAAGAACTTATTTTCAGTAACTGGAATGAACCTTTTTCTCTTTCAGGCTCTATTAGTGACTTGTTTTACCTTTAATGAGATTTCTATGGCAACCTTTAAAATAATGAGAACTCTTTTTACCGAGCTCCCTTCTGCTGGTCTGGTTTAAACCAAATGTTAATGAAGCCCCTGTCATGCCCATATATTGGCCTGTTATTTTCTATAAAGAGCCATTTTTAAACTAACTTTCCAGTATGGTTCTAGGTTAAAAATGAAGAATTCAGAACACATTTTTTGTTTTCAAAATTATTCATGAGACACTATAAATTAATATCTCCAGTTGATGATATAATAGAGCTCTGGTAACGGTGTGTTGTACTGTAGTTTACCCAACATATAATTTGTTTGAGGAGCAAATGTTGAATTAATGGCTGTTGTGAGTCACCGGGTTGGCCACAAGATGGAAGCACTTAATACTGAGTGAGAATGAGGGGAAAGAAAGAAAAGCTCAGCTGTTCAAACTGTTGTTTTTAATCCAACTAACCATTTTGATTAGCATCTTTTAAGAGTTGATATGATATATGACTTGTGATAACTTTCTTCTCATAGAGTACATTTTACATGCATGCTTTTGTAGCTTCTTATAAAATACCTTGAATGGTGCTCGCGATAAAACGGGTCATTCATAAGCAAAAATACAGAACATCCACACCACCAGAAGTGCTGGTAGTGTGATAACATTAGGTTACCTTGAGAGCCAAATGAAGAAATGAGGTCATGTTGAACTGTAGTCAACATCTGAGAGGATAAAGGAGTGTACCAACTGTTCACACATATGAATGTTTACACAGCCGTCGCTAAACTCACTCACTCCAAGAACACCAGCCCTGTTTCTGCACTGCAAATATTAGTTAGTCAGGTCAGTCTGTATAGTGGTAGCAAGAAGAGCTTTGCTTTTTCTTAATGAATGTATTGGTGATATTCTTACAAATGCTGTAGGACATGAGCCCCATAGTGTAGTTTAAACTAATTCCTAGTCAGTTTCAGTGCTGTAACACTGAGAGGAGAAGCGTGCTTTAACTTATGCCTCTAGTCATTTGAAATGATGCATAAATTATACTTGTATAGTGTGTTTGTGTTAGAATTCAATAGCCTTTAGGTTAATACAGATATTTGTGGATTCAGTGACGCTGCCATGTTTTGTGCCTGTAATCACTAGATTTGACCATTCACATGCCCAGTAACAAAAATGTCCAGGGTATTCATATTGTTCTTCACAGGGTGGGAAAACAGAGTTATATGTGATTTTCTTAAGTGCTACTTAAGTGTTACAACCCAGACAGTAAAAAAAAAAAAAAAAAAAACAAACAGGATGTGTAAAAAGTACATTTTCCTGCAGGTCTGCAGATAAGTTTTTATTGCAGGGATATGCTTTGATATCAGACAGATTTTTCAAACTAGTACATCTTAATGCTGGCCTATATTATATTTTTGTACTTCCAAGATCCACCTTAGTCAAAGTCTCTAAATTCTGTTGTTGAGTTTTTTGTTTTTCTTTTGATTTGCTATGAGTATTTTCCTACAACAAAATTCCACTGTAAATGAAAATGAACAGAAGCACTGAATCCAAGGGCTCTGCGCCTAAACGAGTAGCCGTTCATGTGCTCCCAGTCATGTCATTTGTCTTTAAGTCATGTTTTGTCAGGATACATCTGTTGACTTCCACATTGACTTTAATATGTTGCCCAGAGAACATAATAGAAGTTGTACTAGAGATGTTAGCAGACTAAGGCAATGAAGGGTTAATTGTGAGAGCTCATCTGAGCTAAGCAAAAGCAGAAACATTCTGTGACCAACATTTTTAAGTCAATTAACCAGAAACTGGAATTTGCCAGTTTCTAAAACTTTCTACTGACATTTCTGCTGTGTTGTATAGTTTTATCTTATTTATTCTCATGCATATTGTATGCTAACTGTTTAATGTCCACACTCCTGTGAACAAATGTTAGCTTTTGCACGTTTGTCCTCTCTCAGTCCATTCCGCTTTAAGTAGAAACTCTAGATTTTAGAATATTCATTGCGACTCAGAGACACTTAAATAGTGCAGTTACGACAAACTGGATGTACTTATGAGCATACACAAAGGACCAGAATGGAAAAACTAACACCTCTGTTAAAATGATTGCACACTTCAAAGGAAGCGGTTTTATTTCAGTAGTGTTTCACAGAAATGGAAACTGAGGAAACAGTTGTGGATGCATACATCATCTTTGTAACAGAAACCCAGGGGATTGTTTTCACTAAACTTCCAAAACGGCTTGAACAGTTCACTTTTTTTGGTTTAAATATGGGAAATTACCTACAGTGTTCAAACAGCTCCACAATGACTTTGATTCACTTTACAAGAGGAACTTTCTGTAGTAGATGATTCACTTCCAATAAAAGTCCAGAATTAGCATCTTGTGATGAGCCAGAGTTTTTTTTCCCACAATTTCACATGCACACACACACACACACACACACACACACAACTTAAGATAAAATAAAAGATCCCAAGATGGAAGAGAATAACTACTTGCAGGAGACAAATTTAGCAGAGACACAAAAATGAATCTGCATTTTTGTGCACATACAGTGAAAGACTAAAATTAAACATGACACAATATTTAAATGAAGAGGAATCTGATAGTCTGATGAAAAAACACATGACCTAGCCAAAAATCTATTAAAGACATGGTAAAGAACATTCTGTCAAAAACATGGATGAACGTTTTGATTCATGTGATTCAGTAGATGAACCTTGTCACTCCTGCACTTCTGTAGTAAATGGTGACCGTTAATGTACAGGATGCACTGTTAATGTTTTGAACAACTCGCATACAACACCCACACTCACATTACTGCAGAAGGCTAACCCAGGTGTACCCTGCAATAATTCTGGTTAATTATTATGTACAAAGTAGTAATTATTTGTAAGAGTGAATTAATATCTAAAGGGAAAATAGCTTAATTTTTTTGTCAGAATTTAGTGAAACCTCAATTTCCTGGCACATAGCAGCAGTGGTTGGTGATTACTTAAATGAAATTATTGAATAATTAACACATTTGATAACATATTACAGCATTCACATTCACAGCAAGTGGATGTATTCTATAAATATCTTGCAAATATATCCTGACATTATTCTTTGAAATCTAAATCAAATTTGAAAAGATATAAAACTGTAGCTCAGATAGCAGCAAAATAGGAACATCTCAAATAAAACAGTAAAACAAAGATTAGCCTAATCCATACATAATGAAAGAAAGTTTTCGACAGTATATATGCACAGTAAGGTGGTTAGTAGATAGAGATATATTTGGCATTAAAGTTTAGTTTAAAAGAAATATCAACTGCTCTGATTATCAATAGATTCTTTGTCATGTGTAAATGTTACATTTGAGTAAAGTATTCTCTGCACAATACTTGAATCATGTCTGTGCATTAACTGATCATTTTGAGAGGCCACCAAGTATTTATTTAAAAATTTTAATCACAGATATTACTAACCCTACATTATTATACGGGTGGCTCATTGTGGCTCCCACTACAAACACTTTAGCCTAAGACACTGTGGGAAAATGAAATGACATGATAGAGACTGGACAATATGACTTTGCCTCAATACAATCTGATGCACGATATGGTGTGTACAATTCCCATCTCTAGTAAATGACAGTAACTGTCAGTCAATGTAGAAATGAAATAGACTTTCCATGAACTGTTATGGAGATGACTGAGCTTCTAGGCAGCCAACAATTTCATTGTTCAAATACTTTGGAGGAGGAGTCACAATATGAAGCATCCTGATCTTTAATATTAGAAAACACTGCATGACATGACAGAAGCATTAGTAAAGCAGCAAGTAATGATACTCGTGCACAAAGCCATGCACATGTAGTATATGAAGCTGCTGATTCGGTAAGACTTGGCAGCACAAAAATGTTAGGAAATCACTTCAGTTGTCCCAGCAAAACAGGTGTTACCAAATACTGATGTCCACACTAGGATTCACCTGAAAAAATAAAAGTGAAAACACAGTTACTTGACAAATATTAATCTGGTGTCCACATAGTAAGGAGGAAATACTTTCTAAGCCCTGTGTGATTTGGAAGCCAAGAATGTCAGGTCAACAGGGCATCATCTTCCTTTGAGGAAGTGACTGTATGTTAAAGAACAATTGAAAGGACGGAAGGGTGAAACCTAAAGTCAACACCAGACTGAACTAGAACATTTCTTTACAAAATGTTTACATGTTCTTTACTGCTTGTTCAAGAAGAACAAGCAGTACATGATTTTAGATACATATTTAAATACAATTATTCCTGTTCAGCCAGTATTTTGTGTGCTTAAAATGAAGTCGAATTCATTTAGATTAGAAGCAGTAAAAGCCACAGCTGCTACAGTAACACAAGTAAATTGAATTTGCTGCAGCTGTGGTGACACCCAGCAAAGTTTAACAGTCAGAACATACTCGCAAGTTGCCTCACATAAGCAAATTAAGGTTAAAATGTTTCATGACTACACTCGTAATGAGTAGTGAGAAAAACTCTAAGGCAAGCAAGACAAGTCGTTAAAGTTTAAGTTCTTGGAAAGAAACAGTGATTCTTTAGGGACATACACAAATAGATCCCTGTGGAAACAAAGAGCTACAGGGTTACAGAGTAGTGTTTCTGTTACAGCATGTCCACTGTATCCATTAAGGTAATAATAGATCTAACTTCTCTGGTATGTGTGAAACATTCTGAATACACCTGCAAATCATTCCTATCTGGGCAGTTGAAACTATGAAAGGGCACATTTTAGTTTAGCCTTAAATAATATTTAAAAAACCCATGCAAGGATATTTAATTAATGAATTAGTTTAAAAAGAACAAACCTGTATTTCACATCAAAGAGGGTTGAGTCTTCCTCATCATCATTCTCCTCATTGAGAGGGGTCATCTCCACACGCTCTGCTGGTGTTGTCATTATATCGTATTTTCGTGTTTTTCTGATTCGTCTCCCAGACCTGTGGGGAGGGAAACAGTGCCTAACACGAGGAAAGCAACAAAAACTTAAAATCACACCACTCAGGCTACAACTTTAGCTGCAAGCCTATTTTAGCTTTGCCACATACCATAGATTAAATTGGTCAGTTCTGAGTTCTTATGGCCATATTAATGTTCCATTCCAGCTTACTTATAGACTAAATGTATAACTGATCAATTAATCAAACAACAGAAGAAGAAATAATTAAAACTTGCAGCCCTAAATATGCAGTGACTACAGTAAATTTAAAATAATTATGGTGTAATCAGTGGTAATGATCATGAAAGTAAGAAATGCCTTATATTACATATTCACTGATTAGTTTCACACTTCACAAACACGTAACATTAAATATAACCCACATAAACCACTATCATTGGCTGCTGCTTAATCGAGTCCCTCCACACACGAATCCCCTGTAGAAACATTATTAACAGGCCTCCTCATTTCCTCGTTGCCTCCACATGGAGCCCAACACATGCTCCTAACCCATTCATTTACCAGGAGCAACACTTAAATTTCAAAACATTTACAGTATATTTAGGGTGACTGCATCTACCGTCTATGATGAAACCCGTTCGGATCAACCTGCTTACCTGACCACTTTGATGACCAGGCTTGTAATGACAGCAGCTGTTAAAACGCACACGCAAATAACAGCGGTTTTCAGAGTTGGAAGGTGCGTCATCAGAGATGAAATCCGGGATCCCACGGCCTCATCTGTGACATTATCTCTCAGGTTACCTTGGCTGATGACGGATGATGATGTTGAATTTAACTGCGTCGCAGGTGATGAAACAGTCTGAGGTTCGCCACTGACACACCAAAAGGCCACAGTAATGAAAGTTAAAGCCACATTGTATGTCACCATTGTGCTGAGATAAGAAAATGCAAACAGGATGGTCAAGTTGTTTCTCCAAAGCAGATGAAACGCCACGGCAGCTGTCACATTATACAGGATCTTCTTATCGATGTCAGACTTTACTATTTACACAATAAGGAAAATGTGAAACACTAATATCCATCTCTACTCGTTAAAGCTTTTCATATGGTGGTCGTCACTTGCATTTGTTTCCAAAACGTGTTCCCTTGAGACGAGTGATGGCAATGCCTTCCTGAGTACATTAGGACTTTGCGTAGAGACTGGGATAATCCGCCTCCGGAAGAGCTCTGGTCCCATTGAGGCTGGCCCACTGTTCCTGGTGTGGCTCCTGGAGCTGAAGGGGAGTACTACGTCGGCTGGTGCTGCTTTCAAGGCAGCCTCGTACTTTCCTATTCCGACAGACGTATTGTCATTAAAAAAGGGTGTTGGCTGCCTGAGCTGGAAGGCACGTTTTACATGTGTCTTTTGTCTGTTTTTATGCAGAAGTTCATTAAGTCCTAGCCCTTATGATTTCAAAAAAATTGTAGGCTGCTAAGGTCAAGATCGTAACGTTTTCAATAAGCACCAAAATAATTCAGTAAATGGACTAATTAAAATATATTAAATTATTTTTGTATTTTATTTAACCGTGTAGGCTAATTGCTTAGTTATTAATTAATAATAGTCTAAATGTTACTTCTCCATATGCTGCTACCCGGAATACAATGAAGACAGATAGAAACTAAAACAAAAAAGATAAACAAGCTATAGATGTAAAAAAAACTGAAATACCCAAATGTATCACAGTAAGTTCTGAAACACATCATGTCTAATATGTATTTAATTGTGAATGAACATAGGCCTACAACAATATTAGTGCACAGGCTGACCAGTAGGTTGACTGTGGATCTTCAGGACTTCTGTGTCACAAAACATATCTATTACCACTTTGTTGGGATCAACTGGAACATTTCTGACAGGATCTGTAGACAGCATTTCTCTTTACCCATGGGCCCAAGAGGACAGCACAGGCCTGGTCATGATGGCACATTGGCACATTCCAGGGAAAATCTTAATCAGACCAGACAATGATGAGCCAAGTCAACTGATGAGTGACAAATATTCAGAAAATATAAATATATAGTTAACAAAGCAAACACAAAATCAGCCTCTGCCTTTGACTCTCTCTCTCTCTCTCTCTTAGACACATATAGACAAAATTCATGATTCTGTTTCTACTTTCATTAGACTATGGTTTTACAATCTGCATAGTCCAAGTAAAAAAGTAGACCAACACTTAGACTTTCTTATACAAATTACCCCTCTGATGACTTAAGAGGGCAGGAATTTGCAGTTTAAACTACCTTAGACATAGCCCAGACTGTGTGCATGTACAGGTCTCTATTTACAGTCAGGTCCATAAATATTGGGACATCGACACAATTCTAACATTTTTGGCTCTATACACCACCACAATGGATTTGAAATGAAACAAACAAGATGTGCTTTAACTGCAGACTGTCAGCTTTAATTTGAGGGTATTTACATCCAAATCAGGTGAACGGTGTAGGAATTACAACAGTTTGCATATGTGCCTCCCACTTGTTAAGGGACCAAAAGTAATGGAACAATTGGCTTCTCAGCTGTTCCATGGCCAGGTGTGTGTTATTCCCTCATCCCAATTACAATGAGCAGATAAAAGGTCCAGAGTTCATTTCAAGTGTGCTATTTGCATTGGGAATCTGTTGCTGTCAACTCTCAAGATGAGATCCAAAGAGCTGTCACTATCAGTGAAGCAAGCCATCATTAGGCTGAAAAAACAAAACAAACCCATCAGAGAGATAGCAAAAACATTAGATGTGGCCAAAACAACTGTTTGGAACATTCTTAAAAAGAAGGAACGCACCGGTGAGCTCAGCAACACCAAAAGACCCGGAAGACCACGGAAAACAACTGTGGTGGATGACCGAAGAATTCTTTCCCTGGTGAAGAAAACACCCTTCACAACAGTTGGCCAGATCAAGAACACTCTCCAGGAGGTAGGTGTATGTGTGTCAAAGTCAACAATCAAGAGAAGACTTCACCAGAGTGAATACAGAGGGTTCACCGCAAGATGTAAACCATTGGTGAGCCCCAAAAACAGGAAGGCCAGATTAGAGTTTGCCAAACGACATCTAAAAAAGCCTTCACAGTTCTGGAACAACATCCTATGGACAGATGAGACCAAGATCAACTTGTACCAGAGTGATGGGAAGAGAAGAGTATGGAGAAGGAAAGGAACTGCTCATGATCCTAAGCATACCACGTCATCAGTGAAGCATGGTGGTGGTAGTGTCATGGCGTGGGCATGTATGGCTGCCAATGGAACTGGGTCTCTTGTATTTATTGATGATGTGACTGCTGACAAAAGCAGCAGGATGAATTCTGAAGTGTTTCGGGCAATATTATCTGCTCATATTCAGCCAAATGCTTCAGAACTCATTGGACGGCGCTTCACAGTGCAGATGGACAATGACCCAAAGCATACTGCAAAAGTAACCAAAGAGTTTTTTAAGGGAAAGAAGTGGAATGTTATGCAATGGCCAAGTCAATCACCTGACCTGAATCCAATTGAGCATGCATTTCACTTGCTGAAGACAAAACTGAAGGGAAAATGCCCCAAGAACAAGCAGGAACTGAAGACAGTTGCAGTAGAGGCCTGGCAGAGCATCACCAGGGATGAAACCCAGCGTCTGGTGACGTCTATGCGTTCCAGACTTCAGGCTGTAATTGCCTGCAAAAGATTTGCAAACAAGTATTAAAAAGTGAAAGTTTGATTTATGATTATTATTCTGTCCCATTACTATTGGTCCCTTAACAAGTGGGAAGCACATATGCAAACTGTTGTAATTCCTACACCGTTCACCTGATTTGGATGTAAATACCCTCAAATTAAAGCTGACAGTCTGCAGTTAAAGCACATCTTGTTCGTTTCATTTCAAATCCATTGTGGTGGTGTATAGAGCCAAAAAATGTTAGAATTGTGTCGATGTCCCAATATTTATGGACCTGACTGTATAAGTACTTTACTCTATTTTTTTTTTATCTATTGCCTAATACACATTCCCTTGCTTGTTGACATTTATGCATACATTTGGAGCTGCTGTACCAGAGTCAAATTCCTCGTGTGTCCGACACACCTGGCCAATAAAGCTAATTCTGATTCTGATATTAGACGTGTGCCCAGCTGAGCAAGGCCCCCAACCCTCCTACACAGGTGTAAGACCCACTGATCAAGTGTTGTTCCTCTTTTTTTAGTCATTTTGCAACTATATTTTATTGTTTTGTGTCATTGCAGTCATTTTGCATCTTGAATTAGTAATTTTTGCTTGTATTTTGCTTCTCTTCTTAGTTATTTTGTAGTTATTTTTGTCTATGTTTTAGTTTTTTGCATGTCCTTGCACATCTCTTTGTGGCAGTTTTGCATCAGTTTTTGCTAATTTTTCATCTATTTGTTGCTGATTGACTTTCAAACAAGAAATGTTAAGACAGTCATGTCATACAGAGGCTCTGGTCCAGGGGCCCTCTGATCACTTAGGCCCCAGGGCCTGAGGCCTGTTCAGTAATCCATCCATGCTTGGTCTTATACACCTATTTCTGGGAGTGCTACCATGCTCTTATAGCAATGTGAATTATTATATTTGACCAAAGCCCACCAGATGGCAGTACAAAATAAAAAGTCTGCATAGATACAGGTTGGTTTGAATATGCCTTTAGCACCCGGAACTTAGCTAAGAAAGAACACATCGAGTACCTCACGCATCTAATCTTCATTTTAGATTACATACATTACAGTAATAACATTTTAGATTAACCTATAAGTGAGGTCTATTCACTAATGTACACAAAGCCACAGTGTAATCTACTATAAAGTGCCTGCCCATTAGCTATATATTAATTTTGCATGGGGATTTATTGTTCATTGAAAAGGTTTTACCTCTCTGAAGAACAATTTGGTCACTGCAACAGAAAATACAGGGTTGCTGAAGGGTGTTGTCACAATTTGAGAGGAACTTTACTCAGAGAAACAGCACAGACTGTGAGTACAGCGATCGTGTATCACCCTAAAATGACTTAACTTGTGGTTTTTATGTTTCAGTTTCAGTTTAGTTATCAGACATATGCGTTTAAAAACTGACTTCAAAACATTCCCAGGACTTAGTCATGTTGGAGATTTTTCAGTGTGCTACTCTTGCTCCTTCAAAGAACAGGAGCTGAAGACATGCTTTACCATTAATCTGCACACTGACCTGTCGACTCTAAGAAGTTGTTTGTTGAACAACACAGCCGCGCCAATATACACAGTGATTCATAATGCTATGTGAAAAGCAAACACAGTAAAATAGCCTACAGTGCCTTGCGAAAGTATTCGGCCCCCTTGAACTTTGCGACCTTTTGCCACATTTCAGGCTTCAAAGATATAAAACTATTTTTTTGTGAAGAATCAACAACAAGTGGGACACAATCATGAAGTGGAACGAAATTTATTGGATATTTCAAACTTTAACAAATAAAAAACTGAAAAATTGGGCGTGCAAAATTATTCAGCCCCCTTAAGTTAATACTTTGTAGCGCCACCTTTTGCTGCGATTACAGCTGTAAGTCGCTTGGGGTATGTCTCTATCAGTTTTGCACATCGAGAGACTGAAATTTTTGCCCATGCCTCCTTGCAAAACAGCTCGAGCTCAGTGAGATTGGATGGAGAGCGTTTGTGAACAGCAGTTGTCAGTTCTTTCCACAGATTCTCGATTGGATTCAGGTCTGGACTTTGACTTGGCAATTCTAACACCTGGATATGTTTATTTGTGAACCATTCCATTGTAGATTTGGCTTTATGTTTTGGATCATTGTCTTGTTGGAAGACAAATCTCCATCCCAGTCTCAGGTCTTCTGCAGACTCCATCAGGTTTCCTTCCAGAATGGTCCTGTATTTGGCTCCATCCATCTTCCCATCAATTTTAACCATCTTCCCTGCCCCTGCTGAAGAAAAGCAGGCCCAAACCAGGATGCTGCCACCACCATGTTTGACAATGGGGATGGTGTGTTCAGGGTGATGAGCTGTGTTGCTTTTACGCCAAACATAACGTTTTGCATTGTTGCCAAAAAGTTCGATGTTGGTTTCATCTGACCAGAGCACCTTCTTCCACATGTTTGGTGTGTCTCCCAGGTGGCTTGTGGCAAACTTTAAACGACACTTTTTATGGATATCTTTAAGAAATGGCTTTCTTCTTGCCACTCTTCCATAAAGGCCAGATTTGTGCAGTATACGACTGATTGTTGTCCTATGGACAGAGTCTCCCACCTCAGCTGTAGATCTCTGCAGTTCATCCAGAGTGATCATGGGCCTCTTGGCTGCATCTCTGATCAGTCTTCTCCTTGTATGAGCTGAAAGTTTAGAGGGACGGCCAGGTCTTGGTAGATTTGCAGTGGTCTGATACTCCTTCCATTTCAATATTATCGCTTGCACAGTGCTCCTTGGGATGTTTAAAGCTTGGGAAATCTTTTTGTATCCAAATCCGGCTTTAAACTTCTCCACAACAGTATCTCGGACCTGCCTGGTGTGTTCCTTGTTCTTCATGATGCTCTCTGCGCTTTAAACAGACCTCTGAGACTATCACAGTGCAGGTGCATTTATACGGAGACTTGATTACACACAGGTGGATTCTATTTATCATCATTAGTCATTTAGGTCAACATTGGATCATTCAGAGATCCTCACTGAACTTCTGGAGAGAGTTTGCTGCACTGAAAGTAAAGGGGCTGAATAATTTTGCACGCCCAATTATTCAGTTTTTTATTTAGGTCAACTCTCAAAGGTTATTTGCAGTATAACAAAGACATGTTTGCGTTATCTGAAATTCAGCAAATACAATCCCTCCTGCTGTTGGTGCTGTTTTTGTGTTAAGGCACACCCTTCTCCAGCAGTATTGTAAAACAAGTGGCTGCATTTCTGCCTTCCCATTATGATAAGAAATGTTCCATGATATGTTGATCCTTGCTGCAGGTCAGTATGAGTAGTGTGTAAGCACACAATGTACACATTAGCAACTGTAACATTCTATTGTCCCATATAGCCCATATAGAAGCTCTCCCTGCTGACTACTAGCTTATAACTGTACTTCTATATAAAATGACAACCTTTGGTTACATTATTAACATATTTGTTTATAGTCAGACAGTTAAGTCATCAAATAATGGCACAGTGAAAAACCCATCTGAGAGTGAACATACATTACTTACTATGCACAAACAATTTAACAACCTGCCTTACTTGAAACAAAATTGGTGCTCTTCAGGAAGTATTGTGCTGTGACCACAGTGTCAGTTAAGAGAAGGCCTACATTTCCAATTCTCTGTCTCTTAAACTACAATTTCAGACTGGAACGTTCAGGCGATAGATGAAGGAAGAAGATACTGTATGACCTAGATTTTTGGGGGGGAACTTAACAGATTTGGATTATAAATGCTATCCTGTTCAAACCCATTCTACAGATCAGTATAGGGCTATGTTAAGAGCATTTGTATAACTGGATTTGCACTGCAGTTGCAGGGAGCTCTTGTTGCTAGGCTGAGGATCTTTTTAAAGAAATCTTCCACTGCAAAGAGCATGCGCTATTCTATGGAACACATCATTGGTCAGTGGTGGGGGAGGAGTGCATACCACAGACTTCATAGACTGTCCAACAAAGGCTGTGTTCATTCACTGAACAGCCACATTTTACCAAATCTAACTGTCCCTATTAGACTTTTGATTCTATTTGTTCAAATTATTTTAGATAAGATAAACATGATTTATTTCACTGAATTGAATGTGTCACTTTGTCAGTGGCTAAGCAGGCTCATATGACAGTGCCTTTATGTTCATTTACACTTTTTCAAACAGGTCTTAACCTTGAAGCAGCTTTCTACTTATGCTTTCACAAATATCTGTAAACACGAATCTTGTCTGAAAAAATGCATCTTAGTCCAACATGGAGTCACTCAATCACTGTGAGTCACGTAGGCCATATCAGGAAGTCTGTCTGAACTTTGATGTTAATGAGTCATTGAATTAACATGTTATTGATCATGTATTAACCGACCTGCACATGCAATGCAACGCACTGTCTTTCAAGGCTCTCCCTAACGAAAATGTTCAAGAAGTTCTGTGTTTCTGGCAAGACACGGGTCACAAGTATGCCTACTTTAGATTTAAACAAAGTGTTTCTGTATGGTTGATGAGAGGAAAGACTGGAAACACACAACAGATCAGAAAACGGTTTCTAACCCTTAACAAACAAACAACAAACAACAAACATAAAAAACACCAGACTTAAACTGCCACCATACAATGACGCACGAGAATCACTATGTTTTTACTAAATTATACTTTATTGTTTTTAACCTCAAAAACTACTTAATATTATGTCAAAAAGTTACAGTAGTTAGCTTATTTCAGTAACCGTTCATGTTTACTAATGTCCGACTTTAGCTTAACTTGATTTACTGTTTACGTGGCAGTTTATATCTATTCCTTAATAACACAAAGGCAGAGAATGTTTCAGAGCTAATTTTGTTAGCGACGATTAATGTGTTACTGTGACTTTGGGATCAAGCAACAACAGCTTCCGTGATTGCTAGCGTTAGCTAGATGGGGCTGGAGAGGAAGTGGGGCTTAGCTTACGTTGAGAGCAAGGTGGGCAGAGCCGCTGAAGGATATCAGCTCAGGCAGAGGCACAGAAGAGGACACACACAACAGAGGAGCGGGGTGGCAAGGACGGAGAGGAGGAAGGGCGGAAAGATGTGGCTAAAAGACCAAGCAAAACGACGAAAATCGCTCAAAAATGCGATACCAGCCTGGACAGATGACAGGGGTTAGACACGGCCTGGATAATGGGTAAGAACTTAGGCGTAATCATACATTTATAGCTGTAAAGTACGAATCGGGCGTGTATGGCAAAATGGTGGAAAGAACGACGGTTAGACGCAGTGTTGTAAAAATGGCCATGGTGTGTTGTCAGCGAAGAATAAAGAAAAGGGTCTACACAGTGTAAATTGTATATAATTCTGTTTTAGTTGATGGAATTAGTATGTTTGCTAGCTCTGCTTCAAGTTATCATAGTTCATATATGTGCAAGTACATTTGTTCTCGACCTATTTCGAATTATTTCAACCTACGCATTTAAAATTTGCATTGTCCTTGAAAGGGCAAATGCCCTTGTCTGAATTTGCTCGATAAAGACAACACAAATGGGAAATATTTCGTTTCTAAACTGTTGTTTTGAGACTAACTGGCGTTAACACAACAAGTTTAAGCATATTTTTGTTTATTTTCCGTATATTCGATTTTTAGGTTTTTCATCGAATTGTAAATAACAAACTATCTTTAAAAAATCATAATTTTGAACAGTATCATAACTCAGAGTGTGTAATTGTAGTTTATAACAAAATTTGAGTGTGTGATGCTTAAAACATATTTAAAAATAGTTTAAATCAATTTTGGTAAGTTGTCAAATGCTCAAAATAGGCTTATTAACAACTATTCTCACATCTCAGAGAATACACACAAACTATACTTGACCTGTTTGTCAAATAAAGGTTCTATATGTTTTAAAAGCTTAGATATACTTTGAAATACCAAATAGGGTGTTGGCTTTTAACCCTTTCAGTTACTGAATGGAGATGCAATTTAAATATGTACATTAATTTTGTTTTCCATGTTACATTACACCTGCAAGACATGTAAATAAAGATTTTATCTTAGAAAGCTTGTATGTATGAAGTATAAATTAAAGGAAAAAGAAGAAACTATAAATTAAAATTAAATAAAGAATTAAATTCCTCTGAATATCACTGTATCACGGGTAAAGTTGTTGATTAATCCACATATGAAAGCAAATACCATTACACATAATAAAACACACAATGTGCAGTATCTTATAATAGATATTTGTATCTTAATCTGTATTGTTAGATCCAAAGAATTAGTACCCCTCTCCACATAATAAAATGCCCTCTCTAAGCCAATCTCACTAGGATGTAACTGTGGAAGACACATTTAGTTGCCACCAATGCGTTAAAAGATGAAGCATTTTTATAACTAAATAGGCAACAACTTGTTCATAATTGTATTATTATGTTAATGAGCTTTGAAACATTCTTGAAAATATTCTTGAAAATATTGTTAAATCTAATAGCCTGTTTATGTCGGAAATAAAATTTTATGTCAATGTAAGTTGCAATTTTGCTAACTGACTACGAAAATGTTCATAATTATGCTTTGTATTTTGCAGGGATTCTCCTTGATGTTTCAAAAACTGTGTCAAAAGGGATGCTGGTCACATGACCGCCAAGCTAAATGGTATGTTTTCATTAACTAATACAGGATTTTAGTTGTTTTTTTTTTTGCAGTCTTATTAGCGTTCTTGTCTTTACTGCCACATACATGCAGCCAGTGGGGTGTGCTGTTGTCACATTTCCTGTCTGAACATTTATTTTTCTTTTTTTTAAAGGACTGACATTTAGCCACTATGGAGTCGTGACTTGAAGAATTCAAGTGACTTGCACTGCAGTGGGGATCTGTAAGTATCAGTTTTAAGAGATTGAATGTCTACAGTCTGTTTCTTACATATTAACTCTTCATACATGTTTTGCCTGTTTTACTGACCACTTAAACATAACAGAATAAAAGTTTGTTTGTTTTTTGTTTTTGTTTTTTTCACTTCAGTTTGTGTTAAGTAGAAGTAGTGAGTCATGTCTTCGGGTAGGATAGTTCTGCCCTCTATGATGTGGCGAGGATGTTCACATCAGTGCATAGTATTTACAAGTTATTAAATAATAGATTCTGTAAGAGACATGTTGTGGTTAGTTTCAGATAATTTTTCCTTCACTTAAATGCATATGTAAATTCAAGTCATTTACATTTTGGAATAGTTAACTCACTTGATTAAAATACAGATATAATAATAAAAAAAATAAATACAGTTCAACCATGACTAAAAGTCATTTTATGTTCCCAGCAGTTGCCTGCAATCTGAATATCCTGCTGTGCTATGATTATTAGTTTGATGTGATAAGTGTCCAATGTATTAAAAACACCTGTCAGTTATTACATCACATTCATATAAAGAGTTCAACCATTTATTGTGGTTTGTAGGCTAGAAATGAATGTGGTGGATTTGGATTTCAAAGGATACATGAAGAGCAACACACACGGATAGTGTGTGATGTGCGTCAAAACACCTGCACATATTTTCAACGCAAATCCATAAACTGGCAGCGAGCTAAAGTGTGTCATCGCTGCTTGACATGCATTTCTGCATCATGATACGCTGTTGTCCTGTTCACCTGGTGTTGACGTGCATCAAAAGCATAAAATACTGAAGAGCGCCATTTTGGTAGTCCTGAATTGAATTTGCGCCTCTCCTGGTGTGTTACTGTGTGACACGCGTCACATGATGCATTGCTGCGTTTACCAAATTATTACTTAAGAGGCTTGAATGTTGCATCTTCTGTTTGGAGTTGTATTAAGACTCAGCTGGCACAGGTAGCACGAAACAAACATTGAGTCACATTGATATTTTTTGCTGCAACCGCTATACCTTTCAATAGTTGAGTGCGTGTACAAACATTCATTTTGACTACATTTTGGCAGTTAACAAACAACATTTTTTTAGCTAGTTTGGCTACATTGTTAATCATGGCCTGTAGGCGACATCATGATGACAGTGTAATAAGTTTCTGCCCTTATTGGCGGCTGTGATATTATTTGCTTCCAAAAGAATGTAATTTCAAAAACTTGTGTATCAAAAGGTGAATAAAAAAGCTAGTATTAAATGAAATGTCTTAACTTGCAACAAAATGTCCTGAGATTAGGGATGCACCATTATTGAATTGCATAAAGAGTGACAGTAGACAATAATTTGACCATTTTGCATCTTCAAAACAATTTAAATCAGTCCATGGTTAATGAGCAAGAGAAAATCTAAAATTGTCTATAGGTGGATGATTGGCTATTGGCTTCCACTGACATTACTTAACCAAATAAAATTGATTTAGCAAGTCGCTCTTTGTACAAAAACAATTTTTTTGGCTGTTCACTTCACCACTTTACTTGAAGAAGCAGCTGTAGAAACCCATTGGTCTTCACAGCAAAAACCCATTGGCTAGAAATCCACAAAATGGAACATAAGGTCAATAACCATACAGTAAGCAGAATTAATAGCTTAATATGATATGATTGGGGGTGACTGTGGTTCAGTGGGTAGAGCAGGTATCTCCCAATCGGAGGATCAGAAGTTCGAATCTTGGTGCCTGCAGTCCACGTGTTGAAGTGTCCTTGGGCAAGACACTGAACCCCCAAGTTGCCCCCGATGGTTAGAGCCATTGGTAAAAGTTGGTGCTGCAGATGGCTGCCTTGGTTCTGTACCAGAAACAAATTCCTAGTGTGTAACATACTTGGCCAAATAAAGGTGATGACTTTGGTAGATTTCTACAGTAATATGTTTTGTTCACATCTGCACATACTTTAGTTAAAAAAGATGTGGAAAACAGACATTGCTTTTTCTGTCCTGGAAAAAAAGAAGAACCTGTACTAGGTAGCTTGTTACATAACCTCTCAGAAGACTTGAGAGTTTTGGATTTTTAATTAAGTCAAATATGAAAATTAACATATTATTTAGGCTTCGAGGTTCTGTTAAAGTGGGATTCTTGAACAAAAAGGTGAAACAATATCTTTGAGTAAACGTCTGCATATTTTATTTAAACAAACAACACCAAAGCTAGCACTAGAGTAAAACTTGACATTGGCTTGGTGTTGAATCAATTTCCAGTGTTCACTGTTTACAACATCAGCTATTAATCAGTACTTATTATTACTGTGAAAGTTTGAGAGAATTGTATATTTTTTCTCTGAGATAAACTCCTTCATATTCATAAGATTGTTTGAATGGAAAATGTTTTTTGTGTATCTGATAGGTATCATTCATTGTTCCTTTTCTGTTCCACAGCAGAGATATGGACTGATGTGATTTTCAAGAAAAAGAAGACGTCTCTGTAAGTTTTTCATGTTTGACCTGAGCATCTATTTGCATGCTTAATGAGCATAGGAATATAATGAATATAATATTTAACTTGAGAGATTAATTGTTCTCTGTATCACATTTGGATTCTAAAGTAGTTGAGGATATGTTCCTGCTATTTTTAGCTAACTTTACACCACATTTATCTGGAATATTTATAGTCGCCATTCAGAAGAGACCTAGATGTGAGCAGTTTGGAGTGCATAAAAATAATTTTATGGATTACATGATGAACTAATTTCGAAATGTGGCTACTTTTATTATTAATACAAGTATAGGCTATTTCTAAAGTGGCTTTATATGGATATCCATTGTATTGCTTCCTGTTGGCAACTAAGGAAAAAGTCACATTTCTCTGAGAGTTTCTACATTTTTGGTAAAATCTATGAGAAGTATTTGGCTTATGTTGAAAACCTGACAAAATGTGACTAAATAATGTCTCAGTTATTTTTATTTTGCTGTATTATACTACTTTAAAAGCTGTGAGGAAATATTGGATGTAAGAACATTGGCATTGTTTGAAGGATTGCTTTTAATAGTTTTTGGATACCATTATGTTGTTCATTTGTTCGTCATGTTTGTGCTTTGGTGATTATGGTAATCAATATGTCAGTTCAGGCTATGGATTTTATTTTGATTACAGTATTTTTTGTGTAAATACCAGTGTTTTGATCTTAATTTGTTTAGAAATCTCTGTTGCGAAAAAAAAAAATGTAGGCATGATGTGAATTAGGCAACTCTAGACTCATCATACCCCTGGTGGTCAGTTGGTGAATTATTTTGCAAATTGTGGAACATTTACTCAACTCAGATTTCATTTTGCTGATAATTTCAATGTGGGAGCTTCAGCCAGATGTATTTATGTCATGTCATGCATAAAACGTATTACATGTCTTATTGGAATTTAGTACATCAGAATTTGGATGTAAGCCTATAAAATTAAAATGAATGACGATGATGAAACTTATGTACAAACCCACCCCAAGCTGTAGTTTGCGTATTGTCGATATAGTGACTTTTATATACAATTTATCGGAAGGTTTTTTCCGTTAACATTTTTGAACAATTGTATATTCTTACAGTCGCTCATATATCAAAGTAACACTTGCGCAGTGCTGTCTAACGCAACTGAAAGCTAGCTACGTATGTTACTAAACTGTCTCAATTTTAGTCTGGTTTAGCATGCCTTTTTAAATAACTGGACAGTGAATCTAGTCATTTTAGTTGCACTGTGGGCTTACAACTTTTCCTCCTTCTTCTTTTTTTTTTTTTTTTTGCTTTTAATGAACATATAATTTCCCATATAACACATAGTTATAAAATCCATCTCAAAGGAAGAATATTTGATATTGGTGAAGTGGAGACTGCGTTGTTTAACGTGAAGATGACAAGTGATGTGGCAGTTAGCCAAATTTTGCCAGGATGTAACCTTTTTCTAACTGGACTTTTTTCTAACTGGACTTTATTTCTTACGACAACATGGACACTGGAACATCGTTGATGGCTGCATAGTGGACTCGTTGCAAAATTACATTGTTGTTTTTGGGAAACAAAATCAGCCATTGTACATTTGAGATACAAAATGTTTTTAAATAAAATGTATGACCTCGTATTTTTTCCTGGCTTTGTGTCATTAGGTAATTAGCCAATCAAAGAGAATATTTTACGTAATATTCTCGGTAGTTGGTTTTAATATTTCACTTATTCTATAAAACAAATTAACTTGATTTGCATTGACATTCTGTCATAAATCAAATATTTACTCGATCTATCAGCTAGCATAAGAGCTTTCTACTGGGTTGATTTAACCTTCTAAAGTAATAATTTTTTAGGTGTGGCCCTCAAAGATAATTGTCATCTCCATTGACACAAGATAAAGGCAAAATGGTTCATGTGAATGCACCCTTGTGCTTTATAAGTCCCAAGGGAAATGCATTACTTAATCAATGAAAATTAGTTTAAGACAACACAAGTTGGTGTATAAGTAGTTAAAAGGATTTTTGTCTGAAAAGAAATGGTTTCCAAAGGCCATAAAATGGCTTCTGGTTGTCCTTCTTCCTGTCTGAGCAGGAAGTGATGCAATTGGTGCAGAAAAATTTATATACACTATTAAGAGCCTCTCTGTATTCTCTTCTTTTATGAAGTGTCAAAAGAGCTTGCACTGTTTGTCGTGTGTCCTGGGCCTGATAATATATGTAAGTTCATAAAAAACAAAATTTAAACATAAATAAAAGGGGTGGGACTTAAGCATCACCTGAGTGTGGGGTAAATGGAAATAACGTCAATCAAAGGCAAAGCTTTCAGAGCTAGGAAGGAGCTCTAGATGGCGGCTGAGTCTTGGGAAGGGTGCTATGTTTTCGTGAGACCGTTTGTCCATCTTGTTTTTCGGCCGAGCCCGCTTGATTCTGGTGAAAATTCAAGGGTCGTAGTCGTACAGTCCGTGTTTTAAAGAAAATTTAGGCGTTTTGTGCGGTTTTTGGGCTGATTTTTCGAGCCGTAGGAGCCGTCTGTGCTGGGGGAGTGCTTGTCGTTGTTTTCCATACTGGGCTCTGGCAGCAGCCATGGCGCGCCTCCATTTTTAGTGTGCTGCTCGCCTCTGTCTCTCAGACTGACAGTAGATGAGGACTGTAAAGGCCTTCGAGCGTTTTCAAACAACTTTATTTTTTGTAGTTTATTGTTAAGTTGTTATTTTTACAGTCTCTCGTTTTTAATTCGAGTCGGATAAATATTTGAACCCCGTGATATAGTGAACGTGAATCTAATACTTCATTTATAGTCTTCCAGCTTCCTTCACGTCCAATTGGTATGTTTACATTATGTAGTGCATAATTTTTTGATTTTCTCATTCTTAAATCTTACTTTTCTAATCCTTCATCTGATGACGCAGTTAAAATTAATTGCATGCGGCTTGATCCGTGGACTATATTTAAAGACACAGGATGGATAGTTAACTGATTGTGATAACATCTGTCATTTTTCTTACCTATATTTAAGTAAGCGATGTAAATAAAGATACTCAAATCTTTCGAATTGATGCCTTTTTCTTTACTCGTGTCGCACCGCCTGGTTTTAACTGCCACCTGAGCAAAGGCAATCTAGTGGGACTTGGATGATAGTTCATGCTTCCTCTAACTTTTTTACAGTAAATACAGGACAAAAGATCATCCTATCAGAGATTTTCAGGATACTACAATGATGAAGAATAAAAGTAAAAAACAAGAGGATGAAGGCTCGACCCAAAGCAATGCATCAAGGTATGACTCTTATACTTATACCTTTTTCATTACTGATTTGATTGTTTACCTTGTCAAGCATGGTCGATCACCTGTGTATACATTTCCGACGTGGTTTTAATGAAGTGTACCAGTGTCATCAATGACCTTGCTATTGTTTAATAGCCACACCCAAATTTTCCTACTATTTCTTACACTCAATTCTGAAGTTTCAGGCCTGTGTCAGTAGATCATTGCCCTCAAGATGTGTGTGTTAGACGGCAGGAAAACTGATTTGTTCTGTGTTATGTTGCAAATGGCTTGTCACAAATGTTTGATGCCTCATCACAACAGTTTGTAATATGACCTTGTCTTAATAGTTGGTACTGCATTGCACCATTTTATCTCCGTTGTCTTTTGATTTTTATTTCAGAAACAATGTATTGCTTTGGTGTTATGCTCAGTAATATATTCAGTCTTTACAGTGTGTTGTATATAATATACTTTTCCGTTCGTTATTTGACATGAAACCAAGTTACATGTGGCTACAATTGTCAGTTTTGTAACAAACTATACTTTTTGTTTGAAACTATTTAAAGTTACTAAGTCATAGGAAATCCAAGTTTGTTTTTATGCTTGGTTGTTTCTGCTAATTAAAGCAAACCTTAAATCCCAAAGATTTTAATGCCTTGTAAATAATTTTGTCTTGTTTTTAGCTCGGTTAGCAAAACTTAAAAACTACTTCACTCTTGTGTATTATGAAGTTATATCTGTCCACATGCTTATGTAACAGCATTTTAACCTTCAACTTTATTTTCTCAGGTTATTTCACTTCATTTTATGGGGAGTTTTTGTGGATGAAAAGTTTCAATTTAAATATTTCTCTTTAAGCATAATGATCATTAGACTTGTTCAGTGATTGCTTTCAATTGGCCTAATATATTTTATACCTGGATGGCCCCTATCACCTAGATTTACTGACATTTTTCATTGTCAGATCAGTTTAAATTGATTTCTAATAATATTGCCTATATAGTGTTTGTGCTAGCATGTCTGGTACTTGTGACCATCACACCCAAGCAGTGTTTTTCAATTACATACTAGCTTTTAAAGTAAATTACAA
This sequence comes from Monopterus albus, assembly GCF_001952655.1. NCBI lineage: Eukaryota > Metazoa > Chordata > Actinopteri > Synbranchiformes > Synbranchidae > Monopterus > Monopterus albus. Next base: position 2,454,548 of record NW_018127885.1, read on the forward strand.
AGGCCAGTGGCTAACAGTCAGGACACTTGAATATGATGACAGATTTTACAGTATTATCTGCTTTTCTCTTGATAAAGTGTTAACATTTGCAACTGTGTATTTATCATTCTAAGCTACCCAGATCATAATACATCAATCAGTGGAAACTCATTTTGATCAATAAAGATGGCTTTGCAAACTAATATCAGATCATTTTTATGGTGTCAGGAGTGCAGACACACCACATATGGGCCAGCTATTATTTAAAAGTTTTATTTATTGTACCAAAGCTGTATCCCACCCAAAGTTCTTAGAATTGCTGCCATGTATTAAAAAGAAATAAAGCAGACTGATCTGAATAGACTATTGTTTTGTAAATACACAAATGTATTTTGATGCCTAAATGCAGGCAAAGGCACTCGCAGCACTTTGACAATACACTGCAGCAGGTCACATCACACTTGTAGTCTTTTTGTGTGTGATCCTGTGGCAGCCATTTTAGTATTTTCAGCTGTGAATGAAATGTGTCCTCTCCTACTGATGACAGCCTAGCTCTGTCTTAATGGTAGATGAGCATTGAATGCATGCAGAGCAGCAGAATGAGAAACATTAAATCAGGTGACTTTGTGACGTTATGATTTCATTCAAGTACTATATACATGCACTTTAGAGTTACAAAATGGCCCTTGCTTTGTGTGCCCATGCCCAGCTTGCTTGCTTGCTTGCTTGCTTAGCTGTATTAAAACTTAGCTCAGAACTACATGGAGGAGGAACAGGAAGAGTTTAGACCTTGGAAAGCCAGCACATCACGCTGCTATAGGCTAGATTTCCACCTAGCAACACAGCAGCCAATAGTAATTCGAGAGTTTATTCCTGTCCCGCCTACCATTGACCTCAGTTAAAGCGGAAGGAGCCATGCACTTCCGAGTTTGGTCCGTGAAGCTGTAGAAGAGATGAGCTGTCACACCTTGTATCGTAATACCACTCAAATGGAAATTATTTAGTTTCTACCAGATAATGTTAGTTGCCCTTCAGTGTCTTTTCCATATTTCTATAAATGTAAGAGTATACACGGTTATTCTTTACATATTTAAACTGAAAATATAAATCCCTTTGACCGTCACAATGAGTGTTCTTCTTATAAGCACTGAATAGATGAAATAACGATTTAGCCCATGTGTATTTGAATGTTTATTGATAACCCGTGTGTGCTGCACAACGGCTCTTGTCGGGCAGTGATTTGAGATTTATTATAAATGAGGGTGGCGCCCCCATGTGTCCAGACGAGGTACTGCGTGCAGAGAAAGTCAAACAGGAGAGGTCACCACACCATCACTAATTTACTCACATCTCAAGATAAGTTTTATTTTATACAAAATGGATACATTTGTATTAGATTTCAAGGTTACTGCATAAAGATGTACCCCTTGAGATACAGGTCTACTGTATTTTTTTCAAAGGGGTCCCAAATTGTTTAAAACTCCTTCTTGTCTGGTCACATTGAGTGATGTGGCGTTTAGAATAAAATATATGTGGTGCCATTGGGTTTATTTTCCTGATGTTTCTTTAATATTTTCTTATAGCATATAATACTGTCACCTCTTCAGTCATCTAAAAATCTTTCAAATTAAACACTCGTTAATACTGCTCATCTTAGGCTGTAACTTATGATGAGGGTTACAAGTTTAGTCATGAGCTGAAAAGTTTAGGAACCAATGGCCTAGACTTTATTCATTAATCTTACCATTATTCTGACAAAAAATAGTTCCAAGCTCAGTGAGGTTATGGCTTAAGCTATGACAACTGGGAGTGCTCATGCAATTTTAATGGTGGTGTTGCAAGTATATTTTTTAATTTTTATTCCATTCTGGTAGTTTTTCACATAAGTAATTATGTAAGTGTATTTTTTTCCCTTATGTAATGGTAGGTTGGCAGAGATGGAAGGTTTTCAATTCACTGTGTGCAACCACTCTGAGAAGTGATAGCCTGTTAATTTACAGCTTCATCCAGATTTAACTCATTACGTTGAACGCTGGTGTGTGAACTCCTAGACTTTTTAAAGTGACCGTAAAATGATTTATGCGCCTTAGAGAAAATTAAGTTATCATAAGCCTGTTTGCTGAGTAGAGAACATGGTGCATTCTGTAATGAAGTTTCCTCTCAGCTGAGAGTCACAACCTTCTCAAGGTCAAAGTTCAAAGTGTTTATTTGTCATATGCACAGTTAGGAAACATGTTTCCCTGTACAATGAAATTCTTACTTTGTCGTCCACATGAATGCCACAAAAATACAAATGAAATATAAAGTAGATAAATAAGTAACACAAAAACTAAGGCACTTTAAGCAGCAAATGCAGCAATATAATAAAAAATATATAAGAATATAATAGAGAATGTATGCTGCATGGGAGCAGGAGGTGCAGCAGTCAACAGTCAAAGTGCAATTCTGCAGTTTCTTCATGTGGCCGTGGCTGTGTGCACTTGGAGTTAAAATTCTAAGAAGTCTTTAAGTTGCTGCCAGCTACAGTATAAACTCACATTTTTGCCAGTACTTCCGCAAAATAAAAAAAAAAGAACATGTTCTTGTTCCTGCAGCAATTCAGCTTCAGAAGAATCCAGCCACTCTGCGTCTGAGTCTGGAAGTCAGTCAGAGAGCGAGCATGGCAGTGAGAGGAGAAGATCCCACAACTCTGAGTCAAACAGTTCGTCAGAGTCAGAGAGTCACTCGGAATCAGAGTGTGAGTCTGCAGAGTCCAAATCACAGCAGACCACATCTGAAGTCAAAGACAAGCCAGTAAGAAAGAAGGAGCGCCTGGCAGATGTGAAGAAGGTAAACTTTGATTTGATTTGATTTGATTT
>NW_018127885.1:2458425-2458965 GCF_001952655.1 Monopterus albus
AGTAACAAAAACTAAGGCACTTTAAGCAGCAAATGCAGCAATATAATAAAAAATATATAAGAATATAATAGAGAATGTATGCTGCATGGGAGCAGGAGGTGCAGCAGTCAACAGTCAAAGTGCAATTCTGCAGTTTCTTCATGTGGCCGTGGCTGTGTGCACTTGGAGTTAAAATTCTAAGAAGTCTTTAAGTTGCTGCCAGCTACAGTATAAACTCACATTTTTGCCAGTACTTCCGCAAAATAAAAAAAAAAGAACATGTTCTTGTTCCTGCAGCAATTCAGCTTCAGAAGAATCCAGCCACTCTGCGTCTGAGTCTGGAAGTCAGTCAGAGAGCGAGCATGGCAGTGAGAGGAGAAGATCCCACAACTCTGAGTCAAACAGTTCGTCAGAGTCAGAGAGTCACTCGGAATCAGAGTGTGAGTCTGCAGAGTCCAAATCACAGCAGACCACATCTGAAGTCAAAGACAAGCCAGTAAGAAAGAAGGAGCGCCTGGCAGATGTGAAGAAGGTAAACTTTGATTTGATTTGATTTGATTT